>NC_136496.1:31757435-32032435 GCF_053919585.1 Euprymna scolopes | reverse complement strand
TCCCGGTACACTGTGGGGAGGATTCCCCAACTAGATCAAGCAATTAATGGATTTGATTGAAAATTGGCGATTTCACCGATGCTGGTGGCAATAAAGGTATGCGAGGGTTGAACATTTGTTGAACCGCTTTCTAACCCCGGATAACATCGGGTCTCCCTGCTAATATATATATATATATATATATATATATATATATACACGCGCAAGCATATATATATATATATATATATATATATATATATATATATATATGCTTGCGCGTGTTCAAAAATAAATGTTATCGAGATTATAGAAAATATATACATATATTAAAATAATTTTATTGACTAATTCTAAAAAAATAAAATAATTAATAGAACTTATCTTGACTTATTTGTAATACTTATTTTGAATAAAATTTTCAAAATTTCACATTACCTGCTCGCTTCTCCGCAAGTTTTCCATTATAAGACTTTTATATGCTGTCAGTTCCTAACTTCGTGGCGAAGTAATAGTTTTCTTTCTCTTCTCCCAAAGAGACTTTCTCTCTGCAAAATTTCTACCAGCCAATTTTCTTTTAATTCTTTTTCAGGTTCTTTGACTCCCCTAGCGAGTTCTTAGTCAGGTTAAGACAAACATTTTGTACAGACCAGAATATTGTTTGAAAGTTTGATTCATTTGGCAATGTGAGCTGGGGCATTTTTGTGCAGAAATTTCCCGGAAACCGATAGGATACAACTATTGAAAGGTCGGATTATCTTCTTTAATCGAATATTTTCGATTATCGATTTTTGATATTTCTCGAACGCATTCCGATATAAAACCTACGTAAGATCACTCCAATACGCGGCAGATATTTTCGTGTGTAATTTTTGAATAAATTGGCCCAGCCGTTTTTGACTCCATGCGGAACGAACTCGCACACACACAAAATTGTCATCCACATACAGTACTGTTTCGTTGTATCACAACTCATCAGTGCGGGTAGACATTCACCTTTCCCCTGAAGGTATAGAACTAATGTTATGGAAGCTATAGGAACGATTTTAAAGAAGGTATACAACCTACAGTATAGAGGATATATAATTCACATTATAGACGGTATAAAATCCAAATTATTGAAGGTAATGAACCAGTTTTATAGACGGTATAGAACTTATATTATTAGAAGATGTAAAATTCACGTTGAAGAATGCATAGAATCCATGTTATAGAAGTTATAGAAATTACGTCATATCAGGTACAGTAACGAATATGTGTTATAGCAGTTCATTTGGTGACAACCATGGCCACAATATCTGACGCAAAGTTTCTGTAGGATTTCTGTATTATCATTGTTGTCTTTAAAAGGCCACAGCAATAAATTGTTAGGAAAGGTGTAGAAGAAGGAAAATTATATTAATTTGTGAATAAAAGTTTATATGCTTAAATGTAATTCTATAAAAAAAAAAAATATGTCTACTATTATATAAAAGGAACTGTGTGCCTGTGTGCCTGTGTGTCTGTGTGTGTGAGTTCGTTCCCAATGGACTCGAAAACGGCCGGACAGATTTTTATGAAATTTCACACGAACGTGCTTTATGTATTTGGCAGTGTTCTTAGATAGGTTCTCTATCGGAATGTCTTCGTAAGTATCGATAATCGATAATCAAAATAATCCGAGAGAAAGGAAAAAGAAAAAAACGGCGATTTAGACCAAATTTAACACCTTACACAGCCTAACATCACAAGTGCATTTAAGGAGTTTTATTACCACACAAGCGGAGAGAGCCGACATATAAAAGTAGGTTCTTTGATATGACAGGAGCGCATTCTAAATGAGTGCTTCTGTTTAAAGCACAATTGAATCATGTTATTTCTAAAAATCATGTGTTCTAAAAATGCTTCTGTTTCGAGCACAGTTGAATCATGATACTTGACTTTTGCATTTTAAACTTTTAGTTCAAGCCATTATATAATAAAAATAATTTTATAATACCAATAAGTTCTTTGTAGTGCAATGTAGACTATAATGTATTGTGGACTAAGTCACTGCGGGGAGACATGTAGAGCTTACTCCAGGTGCACCGAGATAGAGCAGGCAATCACCGTTCGATGATGATCATCTATTCCCGGATAACGTCGGGTTTACCTGCTAGTAAAAGAAAAAAAAAAGAACAATTGATTATTATTTTATTATTGAAATCGGAAATGAGTAATTTGTATATTTATTTGTTTATTTGCGGACTGTTATCCTCATTTTCATAGTTGTTGTTTCACGACGTTTCGGCCAACTATTCCTCTGGCCTTCTTCAGATGGTTAACCGCGACGGGATAGGACTGCTGACTCTCTTTACTGTATCCTCAGTAGTTACTACCTTCTATAGTTGTTTTCGTCTCACTACGTTTTAGCCAAGTAATCCACTGGCCGGCTTTGGGTAGGATTGAAACCGCTATCTCCAGACAATGCTCACCTGGAACCATATAGATTCAACGCCTCTATCCACTGCGCCACAGGCACCTGACGAAAACCAGAGGAATAGCCGGCCGAAACGTCGTAAAATAAAAAAAAAACAACTATGAAGATAAGAATAACAGTCCGCAAATTAAATAAATAAATAAACAATTGATGAGTGGGAATGCAAAACGCGATAAACACCATCTTCAAAGTTGTTAAATTACCAATGCGAAAAATATTTCATGACATCACGCTAGCAAATTATTCTGTTTGTATAATTATATAATGTAATCTTTGCCTAATATTTTTACTTTTTGATTAGAATAAGTTTTTACAGTCGAATGTTGGACTTGAAATAATTTCAACATTTTACATAAACGATGAACAATTTTATTTATTATAGGCATTCCAATTAATGTTCATTAGATTACAAACCTATTACTCCCCTTTCGTCCTCCTCCGACTACTCCTCTTCCTTCTAACTTCATTAATACTTTCCTTCCTCCTACTTCAGCTAACTTTTTCACTCCTCTTTCTTCGTCTACTTCTCTTACTGCTGCTCCTTTTCATTTGTCATCCAATTGTACATAGTACTTCTTCGTTATCTCCTCCTTCTCCCTTTTCTTCTTCTCTTATTCCTTCTCGTTTAGTTCGTATTTCTCCTCCTTTCTCTTCTATCATTTAACTTTTTAACTCTTTCTTCTTCTTCTTCTTCATTTACTCCTCCCACTGCTGCTCCTCCTTATTTTTAAACTCGCTGTACGCTTTCTCCTCCTTCAACTCTTACTACCTCTTCGTTATCTCCTCCTCCTTTCCTCTTCCTTAATTCTTCTTTCGTTCATACTCTCCCTTCCTCCTCTTCATCTAACTATTTCACCCTTCCTTCTTTATATTATGTTTATTCTGTTTTATACGCTTACTCTTCCTCCAACTCATGCTACCTCTTTGTTATCTCCTCCTCTTACTGCTACTACTACTTCTTTTTTATTTCCTCTTATCTGTTCTTTAGCTCATACTTTTCCTTCCTTCTGCTTCATCTAACTTTTCACTCCTTCTTTAACTTATACTACCTTCCAATTTATAACACTCCCTCCTCCTTCAACCCATCTTCGTCGTTTCCTTCTCACTTTACTACTTTTCTACTATTTCTTCATTTTTGTTCTTTCTTCTTCTTCTTCTTCTTCTTCTTCTTCTTCTTCTCCCCTTCCTCTTATCCTAACGCTCTTTCTATCCTCATCCACGAGCCATTCCCCTTTTTGCCGTTCTTCTTTTCTCTTCATCAACAACGCCCACAGTTTATCGCTAATAAACCATCTGATGGCATCTGCCAATACTGACAAGATTCCACGCCGACCACCTCCGGTTTACTATCGACAACGAAAATCCAGAAAACTCCACCTCATATTTTCTTAACAAATCCCAGTCGCCGTTTGCGATCTCCTAATCGATAAGAGGAAATCGATGTTTGACGCGTAAAAGGTGATAGATAATCCGCCATCGGAAATCAACTTTTCGTTTGCCGACGCTTATAACAGAGTAGGCAGTCGACCAAGATCGAAACGAGTGGTCAGGGCAGATCCGCAGGGAAAAGCCACACCTTCTTATATCTCTAGCAACAACAAAGGGAAGAAGAAGAAGAAGAAGAAGAAAATGAAGAAGAAAATGAAGAAGATGAAGAAGAAGAAGAAGAAGAACAAGAAGAACAAGAAGAACAAGAGCAACAACAAAAAGAAGAAGAATAAAAGTACCAGAAGGATTTTTTTTAAATTGGAGAGAAAAAAGATAAAGACTAGAAAGGAGTGAAAATAAAATTCGAAGAAGAAAGAAGAGAAAGAAGAAAGACGAAGAAGAAAGAAAGAGAGAAAGAAAGGACAACAAAGATAAAAGAGAACGGAAAAAAGAAGGTTAAAAAGGGATGAAGAAATAAGACAAAGAATTAAAATGAAAAAAGAAAAGAAAAAATGATATAAGAAGAATGAAAAAGAAGAAGAAGAAGAGCAACAACACCAACAAGAGGAAAGGGAGGGAAATAAAATTTCGCACATTTCAGAAAAAAGAATTAACAAAAAGGAATAGAAGAAGAAGAAGAAGAAGAAGAAGAAGAAGAGAAGAAGAAAGGTGTGAAAAATAAAGAAAAGAACAAAAATGGCCGTAAATAAAATTTTACACACAATTTACTCTTCACAAAAATGGTTTGGCTAATATTTCGATATTTTTCTTTGTCTTTTTTATACGATTTGTCAATTGATCTATTACACCTCATTTGTAAATGTCCTTTCTATCATTAAACGCGTAAATTAAAAAGATACATTTATTATAGTTTAGATGTGTCCAATCAAAGCTATAGGAAGATTTCTCAAACTATTGCTTTGTCAGATTTAAATTTGAAATACCATTACGAATCTACACCGCAACCCGATCTGTTTTATGTATAAAATCCCGCTTACATCCCACTTCTATTTAGCGACCGACTTACTTGTTTGGGGGTTAACCTAAAAACTGTGTGCGGTCTACTCTCAAGAGATGGTTTGGAGGGCTTTTACAAACCAACAATTTTTTTTTTTTTTGTAAATTTAACAAACGTTGTTCCACTCTTCATCAGAATAGGCGCAGTTTTTTTTTTCGTCGTTTTTATTACTTGTTGCGTGATGCCACTAAAAAAACAAGACTCGTTCGTTGTTATCGACGGTGATTTTTAAATGTCCAGACTGAGAGACACGCGTAGTCGCGCGTTTAAGGAGAAATAACCTTCTTAGTGACACGCAATATTGTTTCCGTTCTGCAAGATCTACCGCAGATGTGCTAACGGTTATATCTCATACGATTAGTGAATCTCTTGACAAAGGCTTCCTTTCCAGGGCAATTGCTCTAGACATATCAAAGACCTTCGACAAGGTATGGCATAAAGGCCTACTTCACAAGATCTCCAGCTACGGTATAACTGGAAATATTCTCTCTATCATTAAATCATTTCTCTGATAGGCTCATAAAAGTAGTGGTTGATGGACAAAAATCAGAGGCCTGCAGTATTAATGCTGGAGTCCCTCAAGAGTCCATCCTGGGCCCAACACTCTTCCTGATCTACATCAATGATCTCCCTAAACACATACTTAAATCATTCGTTGACATCTATGCTGATGACACGACCATCTACGGCAACACATCAAAGGCTGTAAATGACAAAGCTCTCTCTGATTCTCTCTCCTCTGATCTCGAACGAGTGGTTCAGTGGGGGAAGACGTAGCTGGTTACCTTTAATGTATCTAAAACCAACCTTCTATCTTTACATCATCAACGCTCTGATCCCCATCTGGCATCAATTTAAATGGATGGCTCTCGTCTAGGAGAAGCCCCGTGTTTTGACAAACTTCTGGGCTTGACCTTCACTCCTGATCTGAAATGGAACACGTACATCAAGTCTGTTGCCAAGGTCACTGGAAAGATGGTGGGATCCTTCTACCGCTCCAGAAGATATCTCACTACTGATGCAATTTTCTATCTATATAAAAGCAGAAATATCTGGGCAGGAGCTGCTAAAAAGAGCCTATCCTGCCTTGACAGAGTACAAAATAGACTTCGTGGCTTAGTGGGGGGTGGCCTTTTCTCTCCCCTGCAGCCTCTTTCCCACAGAAGAGACGTTGCAAACCTATCTCTGTTTTATCGTTATTTCCATGGCAGGTGTTCGTCTGAACTCCAATCTCTGGTCCTCCCTCGCCAATCTTTTACAAAAAAAACACCCGTCTAGCTGAATCCACTGTCAAAAACTTTCCCCACTCTTTATCTATGCCTAAATCAAAACCTAGATTTCATGAACAAAGCTTCTTTCTTAGAAGTGCACGCCTGTGGAACTCTGTTCCGTCTGCCTGCTTCCCTCCTGACTACAACTTGGATGTCTTCAAGTCCAACTTAAACAAATCCCTTATGAACCGCCCCCTTAAATAGACACTCTAAAATATCCACACTAACGTACTGTACTTACAATAACCCTTATCCCTGAGTGGCTTCCGGGCCTTGATAAGTGGTAACCTCTTTGTAAAAAAAAAGATATACAAAGATAACCGCGTTGTTTAAGTGCAAATTCAAAATAAAAAGTTAGTAAGCCATAGAGTGTGTGTGGGGGGGTGTACAATTCTGTGGACCTTGCTTGCCTTCTTAACTTTAAATTTCACAGCTGGTTTTGTTCAATGAATGACATTAGCGATGAGGAGAATTTTGTGTCTGCTTGTATGGCCGTACGTGTGTGCGTGGTAACTCTGTCCTCGTGGGGAGAAAATAAATGGGAACACTAGGAAATTCCCTATATTTATTCAAAAATATCGCACTTTTATATCAACAAATGTAATTATCAAATTATAAACATGATGAATACGTCAACGGATTAAGACTAAAACGAAAATCACAATAGAAAAAATTTTAAATCTAAACATCAAAATTAAATGACACTCCTCCTACCAAAAAAAAAACGAATATTAAACGGAATTTATTCAAGCTATAAGACAGAACTCACATTTCACAAGCCGATACTTGAAAACACACGAACTCACACACCTTACATACACACGAACACGTGCACACGGACACACTTATATAACCAAGCACCAATGCATCCCAAATCTCCACACAAGGAAGAACAAAAATAAATTTTTAAAATATAAAAAAAAAAAAAGACCAAGAACATTCAGTAACCATGTACTGGCTTTAATAAACAAGGAGATGGAAGAAATATACTCGAATATGAAAACATTTAGAAATATTTATGAAATCTTCGCATTTCTTGAGAATATCTCTAACATTGAAATGGACATCAAAAACGCTATTTTACACTTTTTAAACGATATTTTGTAAAATGTATTTTACATTTAATATATCTTACAAACTATCTGAACTAGACGTTTTAAATCGCACGAGAACGTCCGAAATGCGTTAAACTATTTCAAAAAATTATTTTAAAAAAGAAAATATCAAATAATAAAATAAGCCTAAAAGCATAACAATTGTTAACCCCATTAACTTTAATATATATATGTGTGTGCGTGTGTGTGTATTTATGTGTGTATATATATATGTGTGTGTATATATGTGTGTGTATATATATGTGTGTGTATATATATATGCATTTATATATATGCATATATTTATGTGTGTGTGTGTGCATATATATATGCATATTTTTTTTTTTTTTTTAAATGATCACCACTTATCAAGGCCCGGAAGCCACTCAGGGATAAGGGTTATTGCAAGTACATTAAGTTAGTGAGGAGATTTGCTGAAGTGTTTACTTAAGGGGGCGGTTCATTAGGAATTTGTTAACATTGGACTTTAAGACATCCAAGGTGTAGTCCGGAGGGAAGCAGGCAGATGGAACAGAGTTCCACAGGCGTGCAGTTCTAAGAAAGAAGCTTTGTTCATGGAATCCGCGTTTTGATTTAGGCACAGATATAGAGTGGGGGAAATTTTTCACAGTGGATTCAGCTAGACGGGTGTTTTTCGTGAAAGATTGGCGAGGGGGGACCAGAGATTGGAGTTCAGACGAGCATCTGCCATGGAAATAACGATAAAACAAGGACAGGCTCGCAACGTCTCTTCTGTGGGAGAGAGGTTGCAGGGTAGAGAAAAGGGCATCCCCCACTAAACCACGAAGTCTATTTTGTACTCTGTCAAGGCAGGATAGGCTGTTTTTAGCAGCTCCTGCCCAGATATGGCAACAGTATTCCATCCTTGGACGTACTTGGCTTTTATATATATATGCATATATATATGCATATATATGTGCATATATATGCATATATATGCATATATATATGCATATGTGTGTGCATATATATGCATATATATGCATGTATATATATGCATATATATGCATATATATATATGCATATATATATATATATATAATGGCGACTTAATGCAAGTATTTGTTCGCAAGGGAAATTTTTTACTTAAGTGAGTGAATTTGAATACAACGACGGCGTTCCCACGCTGTTACTATCACTAATTAAAAAAAAATTCTCAAAAATACAAGCAATAACAAAATCAAAGTATAGTCCGTATGCCCGTTTCACTTTTCTCGGTAGCTACTGACTGAGTTAGCTGAAATGTTGTATGAACTTTTGAGGTGCAGCAAACTCAGTATCATTTTATGTAGAGACAAGGGATGAATAGGGATTAATAGGGATTAGTATTTAGTGCAAAAATGCGCACAAATTTTACCATATTCAATCATCAGAAAGCACTCATTCGAAAAAGTAAAAATAAATATTGTCCGTTTTTAATGGGTTAAAAAGTCTAGCATATATATAATCCCTGTGCGTATACTTCAACATTCTCCCCCCCCTCTCTCTCTCTCTCTCTCTCTCTCTCTCTCTCTCTCTCTCTCTCTCTCTCTCTCTGTGTGTTTTATTCCATGTCTATCTATCTATCTGTCTATATCAATCTCTATCCCTATTTACGTTTCAGTAATCCTTTCTCTTTTTTTCCTCATTTATTTTCCATTCTAACTCTACTCTATCTGCTGTTCGACTTCACCATCTCTCTTCCGTTCTTGATTTTCCCAATAATGTCTTCGCTTTATCTATCTATCTAGCTAGCTAGCTAGCTATCTGTCTATCTATCTATCTTTCCCTTTCTTTATTTCTCTATCACTAAGTCTCCATTCTTGGAACGATTTTGCTTCCACATTATATTTTCACCAGTTGGAAGGTAGGTCCGGTGGGACAACGTATTAGGAGATATTGCGTGTGAAGGAGAAGGGTCTGTGATAAGGTGAATAGAACGGGAAAAATGCGAATTGGTGAGTGAAAAAATAGCGAAACAGCTGTTTCCTGTCAATATTGTTTGACTCTTGCATTATTTGCAAACGTCCACGTGCGTTTGCAAATAACGCAAGACTCACACACACACACATATATATATATATATATATATATATATATATATATATATATATATATATATATTCGAACGCAAATAGAATAAACGGCATATTCCTATTTTAATTAACATTTTAGCATATTTGTTTACAGACTTTGATTTTTTTCTAATATATTTAGCTTTAAAACATCGCTTTTATTACAAAACGCGATAAGTGTCAAATCCATGCAGTTTTAAGCTAACAAGAAATATGAGGTTTCAAGCTTGAATATTTCTATATATACAATATAACGAAATCGGTTAATTTCGTCTAGGATAAAACATTGTAGTTTTGCAAACTCAGGCGCTACATATGAGTTCAATATTATTAAGCTAATATCCAATATTTAATGAAGGTTTTCCGCATAGTATCAGTCGCTTTCATTTGTTTTTATAATTTCTTATAATAATTCCTAAGAAATTTACATTCGAAAAGAAATCATATTTAACAATGGTAGAATATTTACTCGCTAATTATTTTCTCCTTCTTCTCTCCTCAACGAAACCGGGAACATTTTTAGATTTGTCACATTTTTCTACTATGACGTCTAAGCTTAATTTAATAATTCGACTATTTAACATTTAAATCCATTATTAAAACAAACGGAGATTTAAAAAAAATAGTCTTGCAACATTTACGCGATTTAAACCTATTCTGTAGTTTATCAATGCACAAATGGATACTTTTGCAGAACACAGACCGTGCCAAAATAATAATGAGAATTTTGCAACTATAATGGACTTTCAACTAACATTTTCATAATGTATAAAGTTACATATAAATTGGGCATCACAACTAAAAATTAGCACGGTCCGTATTCTGCATAGATACGAAAACATATCTACACGGACGCAGCAAATCAAGGATGGGTGGAAATTGCTTAGCTCAGGTACGGAACAAAACAAGACATTGATCATCGTTGCCTTTCTCTTTCCTCCGATCTTGCAATAGGATAAAATGTGGCTGGTAATCTGGGGTATTATCGACATCGACCAATTTATTTTTTAATAAATTGGACACGCAAAAGAGAAATGTACTAAAGAAATCCTAACAAGCCTTAAGTATTATCTAAACTTGATAAGAAAACAATTCGGCACATTTTACTAATAACGGACATTGTTACACGAGGAACGAAATAATGATTTCACCGTGTTGCGATTATTCTTCGTTCTTTAGTATTTGGTTTTCTTTTTTTTTAATTTCACGTTAGAATCGTGTTTTTATCTTTTAAATTTGATCCATTTTCATATAATTTTATTCTTAATAAATTGGATACACAAAACAAAAGTTGTGTCGATTTACAAAAGAAATCCGAAGAAACAGGTCCTGTGTATGACCTTAAACTATATGCGATGGTGAAGCCCTAGATTGCGGGTTTTGATGAGTGTGACGCCACCCTTTAATTGTCATTGCTCCCAGGTCCACTCTGACTCGGAGTGGTAGTACCTGTTAGAGTCCCAACTATGGATTAAATAGAAACCGACTTGAAAAAATCAAATATATTCTATTAAAAAAATTGTTCTTCAAAATCACTGGATTCGGCATTAAATAACAGGAAAAGGGTTGATATGCCGTAAAACCAAAACAACCAACCGAATAAACAAAACAAATTTCTTAATATATTGGATACACAAAACAAAAGTTGTATCAATTTACAAAAGAAATCCGAAAAAACAAAACAAATTTTCTGTTTGGGACACAAAAGGAAAAACGAATTCATCCTGCTTTTTTTGTGTGTTGAATTCCTGAACTCCTGTAATGAAAGGTAAGTTGGTTTCTTCTTTTCATTTTACACCTTTAAAAAACTTCATTCAATAACTTTTTTAAAATCTTTGAAATGCTGATTTTAACGCATTCAAAACCGGGTATTTATTTTTTCACCATAAAACTTTACAACAATCGATATGAATATTTCTCGTCTCAAAGAAACATCCTGCTTCGACAAGCATCTGGAACTGACCTTCACCCCTGACCTGAAATGGAAGATTTATATCAAATCTGTTGCAAATGTTGCTGGAAAAAAAATGGTTGCGCCATTCTACCACTCAAAGTGTCTCACTCTGGACGCATACCTCTGCCTGTATAAAATTCAAATAAGCCCTAAAATGGAGTACTGTTTCCATATCTACAAAGGAGCTGTCCGAAGCACCCTACTCTGCCTTAACAGAGTTCAAAACCGATTTCTAAATCTAGTAGATGATGCCGAAATTTCCTCCCTCCAACCTCTTTCCCGCAGAAGAAACGTTGCGAGCTTGTCTCTAATCTATCTATACTTTCATAGTAAGTGCTCGTCTGAGCTTCAATCTATGGTCCTACTCTGACAAACTTTCACTAAAAGTACTCGTCTTGCTACAATCACTACAACAATTCCCCTACTCTTTATCATCTCCTAAATCTAAGTACAAATTTCATAAACGGAGCTTTTTGCCTAGAACTGCTCGCCTGTGGAACTCTGTTCCACTGTCATGTTTTCCAGTTGATTATAACATGGTTCTCGTCAAGTCAAATGAAAACAAGTTCTTGATATCACGCCTCCTATAATACTCAAATTCTTTTTAATTTCTATCACTGACGATCAATACGCTATTGTCCACCTTACACTCATTAACTCTTTTCCTCGGATGACCTTCGGGCCTAGATAAGTGGTAACACTTATGTAAAAAAAAAAGGCATGTGCATCGAATTGGAGTCTATATTCGCGATACACCCCCTTGAGCACAATAAGGAATAAGATGATCAGCCCTTTCTTTGCTATAGACTTACGTAGCAACATTATATTTTCTATCCCATTCTCCCTCAACCTAGTAATGCACCCTGAACCACTATGTTTCTGACAATATAGCTGCAGAACTCTAGATACTAGCACTTAGGTAATTGTATTTGGTGATTTTGATGCCCCCACCCCAATAATTACCCCATTTTCCAAGCTTATTCAGACGCAGTTGGCTGCAGCCCGTATAGTTTCTCTATATCTCGTTCCCTTGCAGAAACTGTTACTTTCTCAACTCGCCTTTCAGATCGTGAAGATTAGCAAGTCTCGCTTCTTTGTGTATTTTTGACCACAGTATCCGAATACTGTGTGATAGATGTTTATATGCCAGTTGAGAAAGCTTATCACTTTGAATTTCCGTTTGTCTATCTATACCCTATGAATAATTTCCCTAGTTTCTAGGGCAATTATTTCAGCCAACTGAGAACAGTCGGACGATGACCACAATTTGTAAGCCACTTTAGATTAAATGCTAACCTTTCTAAAATTATATTTTAACTATTCCCATATTTAATATACAAAGGGAAATAAATGTAATGCTAGGATTTTTTGTTAAAATCTTTTTGTGGTCTTCAAGCTTAAATCTAGGACATTTGGTAGTGTATATTTCGATTTTTTTACCGATATTGATTTTAGAATATATTTCCAAAGCTGAGGAGTTCATAATATGGAGTTCGGTTATTTTGCAATTCTAGTACAATTCTTTTATAATTAAATTATTATAACCACATTCTAAAATAATTTGTCCACATTTATGCAGACGACCCTACCATCTACGGCAAGGCTTGAAAGGCCTGCAACGACTGACATTTCTCTGGGTCTCTTTTCTTTAATCTTGAGCACGTCACTGCCAACAGTCTGCTCCTAACTCGGCCCAAATTGAAATGAACGGCTTCGAAATCTAGTAAGCAGTGTCATTTTTCTTCCTCTTACAACTTCTTTCTAGCAGAATAGACCTTACGAGTCTATCTCTGCTCTATCGTTATTTGAAGGCAAGTGTTCGACTGAGCTTCGATCTAGACTTCCATCCAAAACTTCCATAACAAACACTCGATTTTCTACAACCACTGACAGCAATTTCTCCTACTCTTACTCTCTGTGTCTAAAACTAAACGACATTCCATGAACAAAGTTATTTGAACTGCCCGCTGGTGGAACACTATACGGCGGGCTGTTTTCTAACTTACTACAACATAGTCGTTTTCAAGTCCAATGTAAACAAGTTCTGGTTGAGCCGTCCTCTTAATAAAATCTACTCAATTTCCATAATTTCTGATCATTAGATTTTTTGTATCACCGACCATTTAACACTCCTTATTCTATATCCTCGAGTAGCCTTTGATCCTTGATAAGCTGTTATCGTTTGATAAAAACAAAGTTTGGAGACTCATCCAACAAATGTTCATCGTTTTGTCGGCTGGCATTTTTTTTCATTCATTTATTTTATTTACTGGTGGACTAGCGAAGGGGAGGGGGCACCCGGCGTTGCGCAGTCGAAAAATACGCTTAAATATATTTTATTTCATGCAGATTTCGTATTTATTATTTCTAGGACAATTCGCTATTGAACATTATATTGTACTTAATATATTCTACTGATTTCAAAGTTAAAAAAATATTTCCTCTAATATATATTTAATGAAACTTACTTTTATTTAATCTATAAATATAAAAGCGAAAATGTATGTATGTATGTATGTATGTATGTATGTTCGCTTTTTGTGTATGTCTGTAAAAGGCTTTTTTCTGAGAAGCGATCGGTCGGCTCACAACTTCTTAAAACTTTTTATATCATATATAAATCATAATATCTATGAGTTAACAACGGAGGTTGCCTGTCTATTTAATTTGCTCGACTTCGAAAAGATAAATATTCAACAAAGTTCGCTCGCCGCATGTGGATTAAGCTTTTTCGTATAATAAAAACAGCACTAATACTGGCGGGATTTTTCCGGCCGCTTTTGTCGGAGATCAAAACGCAGTATCTGTTCTCAGAGAAAACTACGACCAACGTCGAGTGTCCACCAAAAAGATCCTAACCGTCTTGGTTAAAAGTCTTTCTATTGTCCTGCAAATATTGGATTGGGCCGTTAAAGCTTTTTATTGCTTGTTTGTTGCTCATTCACTGTTTTTTCGTTTTTTTTTATTTTTTCTAGATAGTCCAGGGTCCAGCTAGTGCTTAAGCAACCGGCAGAGCCAAGGGAAACCGACGTGACTTTTTAGGGGAAGGGCCCCTTGGTTTCCAAATCGGCGGGGACTAGTTACTCCTGCCACCCTGAGGGACGCCCGGGGTGTAGTACTCGTGAAGGGTTCGGGGGGGGGTCCCAAAAGGCACCCCCAGACAGGTCGGTTCGTTAGCGGTTGGTAGGGTTACTGCCGCAGGGGTTGTCACCTTTTAGGGCAACCCTGGTTCGAGATCGGGTACCAGGGTCGCCAACCCAGCAGCAAGTTCGTTAGCAGCCAGTAGGGTGACGGCCGCAGGGGTTGCCGCTCCAAAGGGCAACCCCAGTTTGAGAGCGGGTTCTGGGGTCGCCACCCCATCCATGAGTACGAGATCGAGGTTGAGGTCGCGGTTGGTTTCTGGGGACACCACCCCCAAAGGCACCTCCAAGGCGGGTACGGGCTCTGAGGGCGCCACCCCCAGTAGCTCAAGTATGAGAATGTAACGGTCATAGATGTCACCCCAGACAAAGAGGCGGTCCCCTTCTCGATGTTGTCCATGGAGGGAGTGACTCCATGGAAAACACCGTCGGCCGTGGTGTCATTAAATCGAGAGCAGGAGGTACAAATGTGGAAGCAGATTATTATGAGCAACCCGGAAGCCGACCAAGTGGAGAAGGCCTACCGAAAGTAGGAAAAGAAGACCAGGTGTCCAGTGAAGAGGCAGTGGGTCCTGAACGAGGATGCATCGATGCCGCCACCAATGAAGCCACAGTCGGAAAAACATAAACTATTGGCGGAGGGGCTGAGGAAGGTTAAATCGGCGGAGGTGATTGTTGTGGATGAGTGCTCCCCTGGGGAGGAGGGATCGATCAGCGAAACGCCAGGCAATGTGGTCGATTGGCCAGCCCTCTCAGCAAGCGATTGTTCGCCCATTCCACCAGGGCAGAAAACACCAACCCAGAACCAGACAGCAGCCGGCACGCCCAGTGAAGCCGTCAAGGAGGTGACAACTTGGGGATCCAGGGAAAGCCTTAAAAAGACCCCAAAATACTACCAGGAACTCTTTGAAAACAGGTCCAGGGTTATGTCAAAGGAAATGAACTGAAGGTGATGCTAGGGAGACTAGAGGAAATACAACAGCAATCAGTCTCTCTGATAACATTCGATGCTAAAGGAAAAGGCTTAACCGGGATCCCCAGGAACAAAATGATGGAGATCCTTGGCGAGCTAAAGATCCCTGCACAGTATGCGGTCCACAGATAATAATAATAATAATAATAATGGGATCTCCTTTTGCCTACAAAAGAGGAGACAGAGAAGATGACAAAAGAGAACCTTATATGGAAAAACTATAAAATGAAAACTGAGTATCAGTCGAAAAGAAGGATCAACGTGACTATAATGGGCATGCCGAGCTTCATCGAAGAAGACCAGCTGGGTGCGACGTTATCCCAATTCGGTGAGGTGGAGCGAGTTTAGGCAGTGATAGGACCCAGAAATATAAGAGCTGGTGAATATAAAATCGAGATGCAAGCGGATAAAAAGGGATTTTACGGTATCCCTTCTCAGCTGATGTGTGAGGGCTAGCGGTGATCATGGAGGGACATAGACCGCACTGTTGGCTCTGCCAAAAACCGGGGCACATGTCTCGTTTCTGCCTGCAGAAGAAAGAACCAGAGAAGAATCAGGAACAGGGGGAAACTAAGAAGCTGGAGGCGGAAGAGGAGAAGAAGGAGGACAATGGCAACAATGCCGCCACCTGGGCCAAAGTTGTCTCTAGAAAGACAAAGAAGCAAGAAACAACAGCCCCTCAAACAACAGCAAGAGGGACGGCAGTGGCAGCAAAAAGGAAACTGAGGGTGAGCTCCTCGGAGTCAGAGGGTGAAGACGCAGACAGGAAGACAAAGCAAGTGGAAAAGAGAGAGAGGAAGGAGCCAGCCCCGGTAGAGATAGCCGAGGTAGAAATGGTTGCGGAAGAAACAGTCCCGGAAAAACAGTCCCGGAAGTCAGTAGACAAGATTATTGAACATCCAACACAGATCCCCCACGAGGAAGCTCAACTCACCCTCCCCTATTTAACACGCCAAAAGAAAAGGAGAAGTGCGAAGCTTCTGTTGCAGAGGCGGAAGTAATAGTTAAAAAGAATGACCAGCAACAGATGGCCCCTCTCAGAGAGGAAAAAATGAGGAAATTCCCATTCTGGCCGGGAGAGCGCCTCTGCGACGACAGTATAGGCCATGTAATCGGCGACCTCAATGGGCGACAAAAAAGATTTCTGAAAAGCCTTCAAGATCTCTCCCAAATCGACGGAAAAGCGGTCGCCGATTCCAGAAACTTCTCTGATGCTCCACACTTGATCACGTTCGTGAGATCAAATAGAGGAAGGCGTTGTAAGGCCTTGTGGAGGATGTTGGAGGCCGGAAAGACAGCATACAAGGGACTATGTATCATCAACGGGGAGCACCCATCATTAGGGTAATTTGCCAAAAAATGTGAAGGGAGGGTCCCAGTTTATGTTCACCCATTCTTTTATAGCCATTAAAATGACGTTCCTCCTGGACGTTGTGGGCCTGGCTCGAGACGGACAGTTTACGTCCGACCTGCTCACGGACAGTCTCGGTCAGACCTTTGACAGCCTTATCCCCGAAGATTTCAGACCAATCCTAGACGGATACTACTAGTTAGGGAATCATGGCCGTGAGCTTAAACCTAGCTAGTTTGAATCCGAAGGGCATGAGATCCCGAAGCAAGGCTGGTCACGTGCTGAGAGATCTCGTGGCCCTTGAGGTAGACTTAGTTGCATTACAGGAGACCCACTTTGTTGGGGACGGGGACTGCAGTGTGCTGGTGAACGACTTTGACGTTTATTCAGCATACGGCAGTTCCCGTAGAGGTGGGGTTTCTGTTCTTGTGAGGCACACCCTGTCTGTGGCGGTTACCATTGTTCACACTGATGCTCATGGGAGGTTGGTCGTAGTCGATGTTGCCGTTAAAAGTGGCGAGTTCCGAATCGTGGCAGTTTATGCACCTAACGTCCGCAGCGAGAGGGTTTCCTTTCTTCGACGGGTGGAGGTGTTTCTCACTTCGGGTCCGGGGCGGGTAGTGTTAATGGAATGCCGTCCTGGACCCCAATATAGATAAGGTCGGGGGGGGCGACTGGGTCGGAGGTGTGTGATAGCAGCCTATCTGACCTGATGGCCTCATGCGATCTGGTCGACATTTTCCATCTGGATCACCCCGGGAGGGAGATGAGGACGTACCTAGGTACTTCGGCCATCTGTCTGAGCACATACTTTGACAGAATGTTAATTAGAAGGGACGACATAGATTTCCTATCTTGTTCCACGTTCCACTGGTTAGGTCATTCGGAACACAAACTCGTGTTGGCTCGTTTGAAATTAGGTAATAGGCCTAGGTTGGCTGGCTACTGGAAGTTGAATGTCTCCTTGTTGGAGTCGAAAGACTTCCGCGAGCAGCTGATGTCACTAATTCAGAGGGAATTAGTGGGGGCGGTTACCGGGAGTAGATGGTGGGTTCGCCTTAAGGTTACCATAAGGCACTTTTGCGTCCAATATGCCCAACGCCTCGCGCTAACTAGGGCTCAGACCAAAAGGCACCTAGATGATAGACTGACCCGGGCGGTAGCAGGGAGGGATTCCCTAGAACTAGCTCTAGTTAAGGGGGACCTGAGTCATTTGGCTAGCAAGCGATATGCAGGTCAGTTAGTTAGAGCTAGGTTAAAAAGAGTCTCCAAAGAAGCCGTAAATGTTGACGCAGCTTGGACGGGTACATTCGAGAGGTGAAAAACCTGGAAGGGCGCACTCTCATATCAGCATGAGAGATTTGCAATGGGTTTCAGCAACATTTGATGGAACACTTCACCCAACCACCCAGACTCTGCGGCCAGGGGTTTAGCAGCTATTTAGCTGGCTCGCCGTGCCTTACTGCAGCCTAAGCGACTAGCTGCGAGGGGATTGTTACGGAGCGTGAGTTTGTTACTGCGTTGAAGCAGGTTGGCTACAACAAATCTCCGGGGCTCGATGGTCTGCCCTACGAACTGTTCTTGAGGCTATCGCCCATCTTTATGCCCCTTCTGACGGGCGTGTTTAACCACTGGTCTGCGCAGGGCTCAATCCCTGAGCAGGTAACCAAAGGAGTGGTCACGCTTCTGAAGAAGGGATAATGGCATGGCGGGGGGAATCTAGATGACAATAGGCTCATCACTCTGCTTAACGCCAAGTTGAAGATTTTGTCCCGCGTTCTTGCGATCCAACTGTAGGTTGTTATCGGTGACTTGGTTGAGTCAGATCAGAACTACGCAGTGAAGAGTCGATCGATTCAAAACAACTTGCACTTGGTGCGCACGATCATAGAGGGGTTAGAAGTCGACACAGAAACCGCGCTGATCAATTTAGATCAGTCCAAGGCATCCAATAGGGTCGACCATGGGTTCTTGAAAGCTGTTGTAGAAACCGCCGGCTTTGGTCCAGACTTCTGCAAGTGGATCTCCGTTCTGTATCATGATCCCCCGGTAGTGGTGCAAGTTAATGGTAGGTTGTCGGAGTCCTTTGGGGTCTCTCGGTCGGTGCGCCAAGGGTGCCCGCTGTCGCCTCTGTTGTATGTCCTGGCGTTGGAACCCTTCCTTCGCAAGTTAAGGGACGGGGCGACTAAACCAGTCCTGCACGGCATAGCTCTACCTGGTGGAAAATTTGCCAGGGTGTCTGCGTACGCTGATGATGTCACCATTTTTGCTGGGCGAATGCTTGATATTAAGGTGGTGATGGAGGCGATCGCTGAGTATGAAGTTGTCACGGTGGCCGTAATCAATCGCAGCGTCCGTTGGACTGCGGTTGGGCGCCTGGACCGGGGTAAACTCGCTTCCAGGTGCGTTCGGCTGGCCCGGTTAAGATCCTCTGAGTATGGTTCGGGCCGGGACTCCAGCTGGACAAGAATTGGCCGGAGGTACAGACGAAGGTCAAGTCGTCAGTGAGGACTTGGATTCGGAGGAAATTGTCCTTGAAGGGTTGTGCAGAGGCATGTGCAACATACGTGTTTCCGCTGATCCTTTACTGCTTGTCTGTTCTTCCCCTGCCTGTGGACCGCTTTTAGACTTTAGAGCAACTCCTGTTCAAAGTGCTTTGGGTGGAAGGAAGGCCGTATGTCCATAGACAGGCCTGTACGCAGAAACTTAGTGAGGGAGGCTTAGGAATGCCTGACTTGCAGAGTCATAAGTATGCTGAGAGATTGGCGTTCCTAAGTCGGACACTGTTAGAGGAAACACACTGAGTACATGCATTTTCTTGTCTCATATCCGTCCCTGCCAATGAAGGTCACCGAAGACCGGTGGTGGAATCGTGTTTCTTCACCGAATGCCGAGCCGCCCTTAGGGCATTGCCGGGGTCCAATGACCTTGCGTGGTCTAGGAGGAGGCTATATGAGTATTTAGTGGTGGGAACCGCAAACAATCCGCTGGTGGAGCGGCTGCATCTGTCGAGGGGGGAAGTTCACTTGCTGTGGAGTTGGACGCCAGCCAGTAGCTTTCTAAATAACGCAGAGTTTTCCATTACGTGGAGGCTAGTCCTGGACGTGCTGCCACTCTTTGGTAGACTAGCCAGGGACTGCAGGGATAGAGAATACTATTATACCCCTTGCCCACACTGCAATGATGAAGAGGAGGAAGAGACGAGAAAACATGCGTTCTTTCATTTCAGCGGAGTTCGGAGTCTCTGGGAGTATGTCGGAGAGGTAACGGCTCGCATCGACCCCGAGCGATCGGTGCCATTTGATTTAGCATACGTTGTCGACAATGTGGACCCGCCGTTTACTAGGGAGAAACGGTTGGTGTTTCTAGCGATCCTAGCTATAGCTAGGTTAGTGACGTGGGTTTCGTGTCTGAACATTGTCTATGAGGGGCAATCTGTTTCGGATCACGATCTGGTGGTTTATTTAAAGCATCAACTTAAAATGAAAATCAGATGTGATTGGGAAAGATTGCACCGCATAGACTTTGACAGGAGATGGGTGCACAATACTAGTTTGTGCATCCGATGAGGCACTAAGTTTGATCTCGTGCTCCCGCCCTAGTGGTTATTGGTCGGATGATGCTGGAGTCTCTTTTTCGGGACCCAGCCTTTTGACAAGACACAGTCTTCTCGGGTAGAGCATAGTTAGGCAAAGTAACCACCAAGAGTTGAAAATGAGTTTTTTATTAGGGCCTAGACTAGGATAAGTATGTGTGTCGATCCCGTTCCTGACTCTTTATTTTTCATCGGCACTAGGAGAGGTTCCAAAGATGCCCAGTCCATCTGTTTGTTTTGTCCCCCGTCTACTTTGCCCCTTACGTATTATATCTTGGAAGGCGCCGTCCATCCCTAACGACCCAACCCTATGTTATTTTCGTGGAAGTGGTGTCCCCTAGGTCGCCCACTTCCCATTAGGGAACGACCTGCTTGCTTTCACCTCTTCCTTTTGGGAGGGGACCAGAACACAGTGGATGCTCCATTTGACGATTAGCGGGTAGGTAGGGAGGGACCCCTTACTAACCCGCCCCCATAGGCATTTTGTTTAGTTGTTTTATTTTTCTTTCTTTTTGGTTGTTTTCTAGTTTGCCCCCCTCCCGTTCATCTCACCCCCATATATAAAAAAAAAACTCCTTGTTTTGTACATATTTATTTTTATTTGGTTAACTGTAAATATTTAAAAAAAAAAAAAAACTTTGTTTGTACATATATATTTTTGTTTTGTTCATTGTAAATATTTTTTTTTTTTTTTTCAATCAGAATGAATGTCGCCTGCGATCCCATAAGCTGGGGAGCTGTTGTTTTAAGTAGGTCCGGGTAAGAATGTAGGCGGTTTTTGTAATATGATAGTGATTCTAACATAGTCATACCTAATAAAGTACTTGTTTTTATACAAGTCTAGCTTAGTTTAGCAAAGACCCCGTTTTTCCCCAACCCCCCTTACTGGCCCTGGTGCCTAAGTGCTTTCGGACCCCAAATTAGGCATTGGCATTAGATAATGCCGGGGCCGAAAGGCTAAATAAATATTTTTCCGGTCGCGATCGCCGGAAATGTCCGAAAGCAATCAAATTTGATCAATGTGGAAATATTTTCCTTATATCAGACAATTGCTATTCAATTTGGACAATCCCTTTTTTATGGGGAGCTGGTCCCCCCCCCCAACATCTTGGGAAAATAAAAATAAAAAAAGCGTTCCCGCAGTAAATGATATACGACCCCGCAATCAAAGTTGACTTCATTACGTCATTAAAATGTGCACCTGCCAATTCTAAATAGTTAAATAGTTAAATAAATTCAAACGTGTTTCCATTAGTATTTTGGAGTGGTCCAATGGTTAACGTCGCACTTTTTTTTCCACACTTTAATTTCCAACTTTGCCTCAAGTGTTCGGGTTCGATCCTCATACTTAACTAACAAAACTTCTTTTTTTTATTTTAACCTCCCCCCGACACAAACACCCGCCTGACCACACACACCTCCAAACACCCGGGAAACGCTGGGTACCCCCCGCTAGTAATGAATAAATATCGAAAATTTCAGGAATCTATGATTACTATTTCATTTTTTCTAGAATTTTAAAACATGGGTGTGTCTACGGCTTAAAAACACGATTCATGTCTCGCATTTTCCTTATTTTTGTATGCTGTAAAAATTTGTAAAACTTATTAGCATTTAAAGCTTCTTCTTTTAAATGGTGAAAAGTGGTTAGGATGATAATATTAAATTAAACTACAGTTACATGGGGTAACATACAGTGGGGGTTAAAACTGTGGCGTGCGTTGGAGGCACCTATTATACACTTATTAAAAAAATAAAACAACTGATCAGGCTATTTTGGCAATACAGACTCAATTCTTTTCTTCGATCTTAGTAGATTTAATATTCAACACAATGATTAGTAAAAATAACATGTACGTTTACTTTGAAAATAGATATCGTTCTCGAAAACAAATATTGCAGGTGCTCTGTTTTATCATAGAATTTTATAAACATTGTCCAACAAAACTAAGCTGCTGGTTTAATTCTATAGTTGATAAACTTCTGTTTACATTACGCAACTCATCGCTGTCCACCGAACAAGTCACTTTCAGTTATTGTTTGTTTAAAGAAGTCATTTCGAGGGTCGTAACATCGTACGTGGAGTAGTAGGTTAAAGCGTTTCCCTTCTTTGTAACTCCTTTTTACAACTTTAGCTGCACGTTCGATCCTGATTTCTGCGGATATTTTTTTTTATTTTTCATTTTTTTTTTTTTTTCACATAAAAGGCTTGGGTTACTTTTTTCCCATTAGTTTTTGTGAAACTTAAATAGGATAAAACAAAATATATTGTTTCTTCCTATTTCACAATTGTTTATTTAAATAAACAGTTCTGCTTATAACGTTTACTTTTACAGCTTACCGTTTACATTTAGACTTGGGAACGTACAGGTGACTAGAGGAATTGAGTTCCCTTTAAAGGGACACAGGGTTCAATAGTTTTTTGCCGTCATAACTCCAGTCTTGCCAAGACAAATACCTTGCCTTGAACTTTTTCCTGAACTATATCTTGAAAAATCTGAATCTTCCAGCAAATATCTTGAAAAATCTGAATCTTCCAGAAAATTTTGTGACAACACTACCCCCCACCCCACCAAGCACAAAATAGGATATCTATTCCGAAAGCCATTTTTAACATAGGAGGTTGAGAGTTGGCCAACGACAAAAACAACAACAGCCGTATTTTAAAATTTTATGCGTGGGGGATGCATGCTACCACCGGGCAATGCCGTTTAACGGGTCCTGCTAGTTAGCTAATAAAGTTACATCCATCCCAATAAACACATTTAAAAATTTAGTAAGGTATTCCAGTCAATACGAAGTGCAATAATATTTCCGTGAAAAATATTTTTACATTCTTTATATATGTCCTCCATTTTCAAACTGAAGCTCGATTGGTATCAAGATATCAACACGCCATGTCAAAGCTATAATTATTTCGTTGAGATAATCTTAAACCTCTATTAATAAGAAAGTTCAAATAGCTTAGTTGGTGGAATGTAAGACTGGTGGTCTCATAGTTTCGGTTTCGATTTCCTAGCATTACATCCGCTTTATTTATAAAGAATTTATTATTAACTTCTCTGAGAAATTAGTGGCATATGAAAAGTAACCGGACTGACGTCATAATCAATTTCTCAAATAAAAAAGGGAAGTAGATATATAAGACGATACATAAGGGAACGACTGAAAAGCAAAAAGAAATAGGCTGGAATATATATCGAAAATGGAACGAGGGAGAATTTATAGGAATTGAATAAGAAAAAAAGGTAATAAGCAAAAGAAATAAATTGTTTTGGTGCAATGGAGAGTAAGAAATGACTATTGCTTTAGATTTCAATTGTTTGATTGATTTTTATAGGAATGGCCACGCAGCTGACTTCATTAACCTGTCAACGTTGGAAAAACATTTCACGCTATCCATTGAATTAAGTGCCAGCAATTGACATTAACATTCTTTCTATTATCTTCAGCTCTCTCTCTCTCTCTCTGTCTTTCTCTCTCTCTAATAATATTATATATATATATATATATATATATATATATATATATATATATATATATATATGAACAAATGATTAATAAAATATGTTAAAAGACATCTTGAAAAAGAGTTAAAAACATATGTAATTTTAAAAAAAAGGAAGCACAAGATAAGTGGATAGTCCTTAATCCGCGGAGTTTGTAAATATTAACTCTTTAATATTTATAATATATTTTAAGTTTACCATTTTGATTACCTTAGTAAACTTATTGTAACTTTTATTTTTATTTTTATATATATATATATATATATATATATATATATATATATATATATATAATTTTTAGATGTAATTAGACCTGGAATCTAAAGGGCAGAGTTTATTTTAATGTATTCGTAAATGTATTAATACTATTAAAAGAATACATTGCCCATTGTACTGTAGATATATAATAAGCTCAATAGGTATAGATATCCTAGAGCTATATTAATATTGAATAAAACGATTCATAGTTGATTTTGTTTGTTTTTCCTTTTGAAACTGATTTTTAATTCACAATTATGAATCGTTTTACTCAATATGCTCGGTCGTAAAATACGCTTAAACATGATATGGTAATACATGCAGGTTTCGTATTTATTATTATGGAACCACCTCTCTATTGATTATCATATTGTAGTCAATATATAGTAATGATTTTAAAAGTTATTTTTTTTAAAGTATAACTTGGGCGGCATCAGCTAGAATTGAAACTAAAACATTTAGCACTCCATCAATAGAGAGGTGGTTACATAATAATAAATACGAGACCTGCATGTATTACCATATCATGTTTAAGCGTATTTTACGACCGAGCATATTGAGTAAAACGATTCATAATTTTGAATCAAAAATCAGTTTCAAAAGGAAAAACAAACAAAATCAAATCGATTGTACGATTGTTTCAGAAACGATCTTCATTTTATTTAAATTGACAAAAAGTATTGACAATAATTTGACAAAATTTTTGTCCTTAAAAAAAACAACAACAAAGTCTCCTCATCAGCAAAAATAGGGGGGAGCAGTTAAAGACACCAAAATGAAACTAGCATTTTAGTCGTGAGTAAGGCAAATATTCTTTTTTATTTCCATTATAAAATCTGTTTCAATTTGAGTCAGTCCATCTTTTGGCATGCTGTTATGTTTTAAAACAGATTTTATAAAAATTTTCGATTAATAAAAACCTTCATAGTTTTGGTTTTCATGTAATACGCATACGTAATAGATGCACTGACACTAAAGCTGCTTTCAGGGCCGCCAGCAACCACTGTAAAAGAGTAATAAAATGCAAGATAGCTATATGCTCAGTCCATTAAATAAGTAGTTGAGCAGCGGCTTGGTCCCCGCCAGTTTTGGCAAATAACAAATAGGATCCTGAACAGAAGCGTGCATTCTATCCCAACCATTATCAATGGACCAGAGGTCATCTCGTCAGCATCAGACAAGGCCAAACTATTTGCCAAGAACTTTGCAGCAAATGCTACCCTATGTGACGAAGGCCATCAACTCCCCGTATTTCCTCCTATAACACACAACATGCTAGGTAACATACAAATATCTGTGCATGAGGTCGCCAAGCTAATTAAGAACCTTGATTCCAGTAAAGCAACTAGCCCTGACGGTATACCAATTATAGTGTTAAAAAAGCTTCAACCAGAACTTGCCCCCATACTTACAAAACTGTTTAAGCGTTGCCTTAAAGAGAAGTGCTTTCCAACATCCTGGAAAACCTCATCAGTATGCCCGGTATTTAAGAACTCAGGTGATAAGTTATCTCCCTCTCAGTACAGACCAATAAGTCTCCTGTGTGTCATGAGTAAGTTGCTGGAATCCATATTAAATAGAGAAGTAGTCAACAACCTCAGCAGAAACAACCTTCTTAGTGACATGCAATATGGTTTCCGTTCTGCTAGATCTACAGCAGATGTGCTAACGGTTACATCTCATAGGATTAGCGAATCACTCAACAAAAGCTTAATTTCTAGGCCAATTGCTCTTGACATATCAAAGGACTTCGATAAGGTATGGCATAAGGGTCTACTTCACAAGATTTCCACCTACGGTATAACTGGAAATGTTTTCTCAATTATTGAATCATTTCTCTCTGATAGGCTCATAAGAGTAGTGATTGATGGGCAGAAATCAGAGGCCCTCAATATTAATGCTGGAGTCCCTCAGGAGTCCATCCTGGGCCCAACTCTCTTCCTGATCTACATCAATGATCTCCCAAAACACATACTTAAATCATTTGTTGACATCTATGCTGATAACATGACCATCTATGGCAACACATCAAAGGCCGTAAATGACATCTAAAACCTAGCCCCTATCTTTACATCATAAATGCTCTGATCCCCATCTAGCATCAATTGAAATGGAAGGCTCTCGTCTAGGGGAGGCCTCATGTTTTGATAAGCTTCTGGGTTTAACCTTTACTCCTGATCTGAAATGGAACACGTACATCAAGTCTGTTGCCAAGGTTGCTGGGAATATGGTGGGATCCTTCTACCGCTCCAAAAGATATCTCACTAATGATGCAATTCTCTATCTATATAAAATTCAAGTACGACCAAGGATGGAGTACTGCTGCCACATCTGGGCAGGAGCTGCTAAAAACAGCCTATCATGCCTTGGCAGAGTACAATATAGACTTCATGGCTTAGTGGGGGATTCCCTTTTCTTTTCGCTGCAACCTCTCCCACCAGAAGAGACGTTGCAAGCCTATCTTTGTTTTATCGTTATTTCCATGGCAAGTGCTCGTCTGAGCTCTAATCTCTGGTCCCCCTCGCCAATCTTTCATGATAAACACCCGTCTAGCTGAAACCACTGTCAATAATTTTCTCCACTCTTTATCTGTGCTTAAATCAAAACGTGGATTCCATGAACAAAGCTTCTTTCTTAGAAGTGCACGCCTGTGGAACTCTCTACCGCTTGCCTGTTTCCCTCCTGACTTCCACTTGGTTGTCTTCAAGTCCAACATAAACAAATTCCTTATGAACCGCCCCCTTAAGTAATGACACTTTATCAAATCTCCAATACTAACGAATAATACAACACTACCCCATTGATTACTGTACACACAATAACCCTTATACCCGAGTGGCTTCTGGGCCTTGATAAGTAGTGACCCCCATGTAAAAAAAAGAAAAAAAAACAGAATTTTTCAAACCGGATGGACGATTTAAACGCCTAAGCAAGTAAGCAAGCTGATTTGAGTTTTGTAATTAGATAGATTTAAGCATGTGTTTTTTGTGATATAGAAGATGTATTACCGACAGTATATTCTACATTTTCTGATGATGCTTCTGTGTGTGTGAATAATAAAATGAATAATTAAATGATTGATTTACTTAGTGCGCGTGGTTATTTTATTCGCAAACGTTTTAACTCGAATTTTATTAGCAAACGTGTGCATTGAGTTTTCTGGCAAGGAAAATTACTGACTTCAACTTAGCGTAAATCCAAAGTTCTTAAATGAATAGAGCACTTTAAGTTGCATATAATCGCTAATATAGAAGCGTTTATAAATTTCACTTAAACATAAGACCATTAAACTATAGACGTAATAATATTTTTTTTTAATTTTAATGTTACAAACGGTTTTGCGTCTTTCATCACATTTTTTTTCAATTAAGACGACAGCTTTTTCAAATGTGATTTGTTAACGCTTCTTTGTAATAACGCGTATGTCAGCTCCACCTGAAATTGCATATGTTAGAGAGAGATCGAGTGTGCATGTGCGTGCGTGTAAAACCGATAACAATGCTATAAATCTATAACAATGACCAATATGTATTTATCTGCATATCCATCTATCCATCTATACATTATTTAATTGGAATTCATTATTGAGATGAGTATTATTTATTAATTTATTTATTGCGGACTATTATCCTCATCTTTCTTAGTTGCTGTTCTACGACTTGGTAACCGCGACGGGATAAGAACTCCGAATCTCTTAACTGCATTCTCAGTAATTACTGCCATCCATAGTTGTTGTCGTCTCATCACGTTTTTTTTTTGTTTGTTTTTTGTTTTTTTGACCAAGTAAGCCTCTGGCCGGCTTTGGGTAGGATTGAAACCGCTATTTTCAGACAATTCTCACCTGGAACTGTAGAAATTCAACATCTCTATCCACTGCGCCACGGGCCCCGAAGGGCGATCAAGTTGGATCTTTTGGTCTTATAAATCCACGTTTATTTACTATCTGATCTTCCATAGTCGAGTCCGTACCAAATGGTATATATATATATTATTTAATTGGAATTCATTATTGAGATGAGTATTATTTATTAATTTATTTATTGCGGACTGTTATCCTCATCTTTATTAGTAGTTGTTTCACAACGTTTTGGCCAACTATTTCTTTAGCCTTCGTCAGGTGATAACCGCGACAGAATAAGAACTCCGAATCTCCTAACTTCATTCTCAGCAATTACTGCCATCCATAGTTGTTGTCGTCTCACCTGACGAAGGCCAGAGGTATAGTTGGCCAAAACGTCGTGAAACAACTACTAAGAAATATGAGGATAATAATCTGCAATAAATAAATTAATAAGTAATCTGTTTGTTATTTTTTAAAATAATATTTATAAGTAATTAAATAAATAATTAAATAAAAAAGATTTGTTTTATTGTTTACGCCAAAAAATATGGGCGATTTTTCTAAGGAAAATATTTCCAGGTTTCCAAAGTTGGAGACGCTAATAACCGTATTCAAATATTGTTAATAAAAATCAACAAAAAAATAAATCTGGGTTATTTATCGCAACAACTTTTATTTCTATTTTAAAAGTGAATACGACTTGCTTATGTGCTTGTAGTGAATATATCACCGACTTCAAAAATGATAAATACTGGTCAAATGCATTTCAAATCAAACCTTTATTAATTCACCGTTGGTTTTTCTGTTTTCGTATTGGATGATTAGTTTCATTTCACTATTATGCACTGTTCTATTTGTGCATATTTTCTACATTGTGCATAATTTCATAGCATTTGTAGTTGCATTAAGAGTTAATCTCTATCTCTATCTTAAAATGGTCACTACCGAACTACTCTGCCAATTATTGGTCTACAGAATTGAAACTTGATATATGGGGTATTCGGACCTGTAGAACAAAACCGATTTTGTTTTTAGCCAAAAGAACAACTGCTAAGTAATCAAAATTTTAAAAGTTGGAACTTAGCAGGAGTAATTGAACGTGATGTGTATTATCTCTAGCCAGCATTCAAGTTCTCTTTAGTAAGCAGTCAATGTGCACGTGTGCGTGATAATAAAAAAACTTTTTTTTTCAAGATTGATTTTTATGAGAATCAGTTTCTCATGTTAGATTATGTCAGGGTTTTTGAATCGGGCGATTCCGGAAAATTCTATATTCTCTAAAAGAATAGAAAACCGAGCAATGATGTAAATACGTCCCGTAAATTGATCGTGGAGTAACATCAATCCTAGACAAAGAAACAAAGGAATTCGGTCAATATAAACAAGCGAGGGGTGCAGAGATGAAGAGAGAAAGATAAGTCACCGCAAGTTAGACGTGTTTAATCGCATTCCTTTGCCGCCGTCCCTGCCACACGGAACACCGACCACATCTCTCTATCTCTGCAGCTGACGCCTGGTTGTCATAAGAAATTTTACTTTGCTATTGAACACGGCAGATATTTCTAAAAGCGCATGTTACTAACATACAGAGAAAGCGACAGATAAAAGCGTATATACCTGTACGTATTCGAAAAAGTGAAACTGATAAATATTTATATGTAAATTCATCACGTTCACTCGTAATACAACACTTATAATGCCCAGAGAAAGGGACTTGTAGTACAACACTTATATGTCAAGAGAAAGGGACACGTTTGTTTGAAGAACCTGAGTGATCTTGTCTACTGAAATAATGTAATACAAGCTAGTAAGTCGATTTAATAAACAGGTTTCGTGGTCGTATGTGATAATATCCTAAAGCATTAGGCTTTCAGTGTATCTTCGACGTATATTTTTCATTACGTTATCCATCCGTATTTATGGCTTACAACAGCCAAAGCATATTTTCATGGGGATGGATTGGGCGTATTTATATTCAATATACCAATTTCCAAACCAAAATGAAGCTCAAAATTGCGACGTTATGTGAATTCAGTCTATCATATCTATAAAAGTGAGAATTCGTGTGTGTGATGACAACTCTCAACTTATCTGCTCAACGAATTTTTTGTCTGCAGACTTGAAATTTTGTATATAGGATATTCAGACATGTGGAAAACTTTTTAATCCGTTTTCATCCGAAGAAAGCGCTGATAAGGGGTCCAAATTGAAAAATTGGTATTTGGGGGGGTCATCGGATTTTTATCTGTTTGTCAACTGTTTCACGATTGCGCATGCGCAAATCATTCACATGACAGCTTTCTGATGTGAGGAAGAAGTATGTTTTAAAACTCTTATTAAAGAGCATGGCAAGCTGGCCTAATGGTTATTGTATTTCATTTACTGTGTTTTTTGGTTTAGTTTTCAGCTCGAGTATATTTTTTTACTTATAAAAAAAATGAACTGTTTAGAAAAAACATAATGCTCACATACATATGTCTCAGGTTTTTTCCTTTTTTTTTACTTCATTTTTTTTAAACATTTTAACGTTACGTATAATACCAGGCAATGCCATGTACATTTGCTAGTATTAATATAAGTTCAAACCGTAGTAAAACATAAATTTTTCGCTGTCATATTTCACATATACATGCACACACATTAAATATAGAGGGACATTACGAGAGGCAACTAGATAAAGCTGTAGTCAGTCAGATAGAATTAAAAGAAACTAAATGCAACTGGGAAACACGTGAAAGCAATACTATATGTTCGTCTGTCGGAACGACGAGGACGTCTGATAATTCTAGAAGGATGATGGATGGCACGCGCTTAATTGTGAGGCAAGGGTTACATAATCTCTAACTATTCCTCTCCTAGTTCAGTACTATAGTAGAATGACAGGATACGGTAATCCTAGGATACAATTTTTTTTCAGGTTACGATCTGAAATACAATCTTTTCCCAGACCTTCGTTACGGAATTTGCCTCGCCTTACAGTGTTATTAATAATGTTATTTGATTATATACATGTGTATTATATACTGTACTGTATTTTTTAGCCGCCTGCAAGCGACACTATAAGTCACTCCATTGGTCTGTCAGTAACACTTTTGTGCTTTGCCTTCTGGGTTAAGATCAAAGATCTGTTCTTAATAGATGCTGTTCTTAGCTTTTTAAACTTTCCTTGATCAAAGTGTAGTATCTGCCGGAACAGATACTGCAAGCAAAGACCATATGTGGGGGCAACCCCACATATAAGACCTTGGTCAATGTAGGGGAAACCCTTCATACCAATTGTCACTATCCAGCTCTCCTACTCCCCGGGGAGTTGGTCCCCATTTCCCCTTCATTCCTCGCATTAAAAATCGGCCTTGTGCCTAATTTGCTCGGTGGGGGAGCAAATAAATACCAACCCTTTTCTTGGCTTTTTGGCCAAGATCAAAGTGTAGTATTTGTTCCGGCAGATACTGCAAGCAAATACCATATGTGGGGGCAACCCCACATATAAGACCTTGGTCAATGTTGGGGAAACCCTTCATACCAATTGTCACTATCCAGCTCCCCTACTCCCGGGGAGTTGGTCCCCATTTCCCCTTCACTCCTCGCATTAAAAATCGGCCTTGTGCCTAATTTGCTCGGTGGGGGAGCAAATAAATACCCTTTTCTTGGCGTTTTGGCCAAAATCAAAGTGTAGTGTCTGTCCGGCAGATGCTGCAAGCAAAGACCATATTAGAGAGCAGCCTCACATATAAGACATTGGTCAATGTAGGGACAACCCTTCATACCCATTTCTCCTTCACTCCTCACATTAAAAATCGGCCGTGCTGGTTAAACGTACCCTGTTGGCGACGGTTGACGTTGTTCATAGGGATGCGGTTGGCAGGCTGATTGTGGCCGATGTTGCCATAAAAGATTCTGTGTTTCAGGTGATCGCGGTTCATACACCCAGCACCGCTTGTGAGAGGGTCTCATTCTTCAGCCAGCTTGATGCGTTTGTAGATTGTCGGAAGCGGGTAGTGCTAATGGGGGATTGGAACGCCATCTTAGACCCCGAGATAGATAAGGTAGGAGGCGATGCTAGAGGATCGGAGAGGTGCGAGTCCAGCCTGGCTGATCTGATGGCTAGATGCGATCTGGTCGACAGGTTTTAGGTCGAGCATCCAGGGCGGGAGATGTGGACGGCGACCAATAGCGTTTCCTCCCATCCAAACACTTACTTGGACAGGATGTTAGTTAGGAGAGGCGAAGTAGACTTCTTAGCTTGTCCCACGTTCACTTGGCTAGTTATGACCCAGCTGGAGATACAAGACTTCCAAGATAAACTAATAGAATTAATTCAAAAAACATTAGTGGGGGTGGTTACCGGGAGTAAGTGGTAGGTAGGTCTAAAAGCCAAAATTAGAACCTTCTCCATCAAGTATGCCCAGTGCTTTGCACTAGATAAGGCCAAGACAAAGAAGAAGCTAAAGCAGAAACTAGCCCGGGCTACGGGGGAGGGTGATAGGGTTAGTCAGGAACTAGCTAAGCAGGGCCTTCTGCGTGAGAATAGCGAGCGTTATGAAGGTCAAGTAGTCAGAGCTAGGCTTAGAAAGGTAGGCAATGAAGCAGTCAACTCCAACACTGACTTCTTGGCATGGCTCAGACAAGTACATTGCAAAGGTAAGACATCCGAATGGATGCACCCTGGAGTCGACTCGGGAGATCTGCGAGGGGTTTCGAGAACATTTCGAGGAGCATTTTACGCAACAGCCCGATCTTCCGGTCCTTGAGTTTAGCGACTATTTGGCTGACTCTCCTCGCTTCGAGGCGGCTAGAGCGGCTAGTTGTGAGGGCTGGGTGACGGAGTGGGAGGTTTTTACTGCGCTGAAGCAGGTTAGCTGTGACAGATCGCCAGGACTCAATGGTCTGACATACAAACTGTATTTGAGGCTGTCGTCCATGTTTCTGCCTCTTCTGACGGATGTGTCCAACCATTGGTTTGCTCAGGGATCCATCCCGGGGCAAGTCACCAAGGGGGTGATCACATTGTTGAGGAAAGGTGACGGGCATGGTGGGGAAGAGTTAGACGATTACAGGCCCATAACTCTGCTAAACACAGAGTTGAAGATTTTGGCCAAGGTCCTGTCGAATCGGCTGCAGGTTGTTATCGGCGAGTTAGTTGAACAAGAACAGAACTACGCTGTGAAGGAGAGATCGATTCAGAACAACTTGCACCTGATCCGCACGATCCTAGAGGGATGGATAGATGAGGACACGGAAGCCGCACTGATCAACTTAGATCAGTCCAAAGCTTTCAATAGGGTCGACCATCGTTTCTTGGCATCTGTCTTAGAGGCCGCCAGTTTTAAACCAGACTTCTGCAAGTGGATCTCCATGATGTATCGACAGCCCACAGCCGTTGTGCAAGTCGCAAAGCGCTCGAAACCCTTTGTTATCTCTCGGTCGGTTCGTCAGGGTTGTCCGCTGTCACCCCTGCTCTATGCCCTGGCCTTGGAGCCTCTGCTCCGCAAGCTAAGACGTGGGTAGGCAAATTCGGCCCTGCGCTGAATAGCTCTGTCTGGCGGCTCAGCTGCCAAGGTATCCGCATTCGCCGATGATGTCATGGTCTTTGTGTCGAGCTTCAGAGACATTGAGATCGTGTCGGAGGCACTCGCTCAGTATGAAAGAATTACAGGGACCAAGATAAACCGAAGTAAGTCGGTTGGACTGCGGTTGGGCGCCTGGAGTGGCAACGCAAACCTCCCGGCGTCCTTCAGCTGGATGGATGGCCCGGTTCAGATCCTCGGCGTGTGGTTCGGACCGGGTTTCCAGCGTGATAAAAATTGGTTGGAGGTACGATCAAAGGTGGAGGCTGCGGTCAACTCGTGGCTTCCTAGGAAACTTTCCTTAAAGGGTAGAGCCGAGGCGCGCACCACATACATCTTCCCTCTTTACCAGCTGGCCGTACTTTCCCTGCCTACACAACACCTCAACACCTAAAAGCACTTGTCGAACTCTTGTCCTCACTCCTTTGGGACAGAGGAAGACACTGGGTGAGCAGACAGGTCTGCATTCAACATCCGTGTAAGGGAGGTTTGGGAATGCCGGACTTGAAGTGTCATTGAGACGCCGAGAGGCTGGCCTTCCTGAGCCACTACCTTCAAGAGGAGCAGCCATGGCACCCCGTGATTACTGCCGCCTTTCCCGACCTCATTCTCGACCCCTCTATCGAGAGTCGTCGCAGGTTGCGGGGAGATTCAGCCTTCCTGAAAGAGTACCAAGTCGCACTAAAACAACTACCAAGGTCCAGCGACCTTGTGACTGCTAGGGAAATCCACAGGGACCTAGTGAGGGGGGCCGCCGACGACCCGCTATGCACGTGCTTGGGTTGGTAACAGAGTGAGATTCACTCCGCGTGGAGTTGGGCACCAGGTTCGAGTCATCTGAATAATTTAGAGTTCTCTCTGTCCTGGCGATTGGCCTGAAATGCACTTCCACTTAACAACATACAATGCAGTTCTGGTTTTTTGAAGTCACCTGCTTGTTCCCGTTGTGGAACAACAGCCGTAGAGACGACTGATCACGCTTTCTTCGATTGCCACAAACTCCGCCAGTACTGGTCATATGTCAGCAAGGTGACGGCTCTCATCGATCCCGGGCATCCTCGCCCGATTACCGTATTCAATGTCATTGATAACATGAGGCTGCCATGGGATAGGGAAAGACAAATGGTCTACGTTACGATCCTGGCTGTGGTGAGAATGGTGATTTGGACGTCGCGTCTGCAAAATAGTCAGTGGGTGTTGTTTTTTTCTGATCAGGATCTGATCGCTTTCTTTAAACACCAACTACGGGTGAAGTTCAGATGTGATAGAAGAAGGCTGCATCGTGCGGCATTTGACAGAAGATGGATACATGTAGCAAGTCTGTGTGTCCGAAAAGGAGCCAAATTTGAATACGTGTTCCCTGCCTATGTGTGGAACGCACAGTTCCGTCAAATGTAATTTTATTCTTAGCCTCTTAGCTAGCTGAGTGAGTGCTCCACCGCCCCCCCCCCTCGATTAGGAAGCCTCCAAGATCCCCACCCCCACCTAATTGCAATTTTTTTCTTTTCACCCCTTTCTCTAAATTTCACCTATCTTGGAGAGAAAGAAATCAATCACTAACCCCCCTCGTCCCCCACCCACCCTATTTTTTTTTCGTCCCATCTAGAGAGCATCCCCACTTAGAGACCGGCCCGCAGGTTCCTTTACAAACCAAAATGGAACGGGCAGTCTATCAACTAGACGGGGTTGGGAGGGCCCTAGTAATCACTACTGGAATTTTTTTTCCCCGTCCTCGACAGAAATGAATTAGTGTATCACCTTTATTGTTATCTTTTTTGTTTTTACACGCAAATAAAAAATGTTTTAAAAATTGGATGCTAAGTAAGATGTTCCCAAGTACGAAAGGGCGAATGCGGTATTATGGTGAAAGAAGATTCTAGCTAAGAGAAACTTTTGTTTAGTTCTAGAGTGACAAGGATGACCAACGACCCCCATCTCCCGCCTTTTTAGTTGGCCTTTTGCCTAAGGTTTTTGTTCATGTTCATTTTTTCCTGAATAAAAGATTTAATATCTCAAAGTGTAGTATCTGTTCTTACTACATGCTGTACTTATGTTTGTAACTTTGTGATCTAAAGTGAGGGATCACTTTTCGGTATTAATTTAATGTAAAATGATCACCCACTTTACAACCAGTCTGTCTCAAAGCCATTCAAGTCATTCTCCAGATCATTCAAGTTGTTTTTGAAGGATTCCAGTTATTTTTAAGCATTCAAAATAAGGTCATTCAATTCAGCCTTAAGTTCATTAAAGTCATTCTAAGTCATTTACTTTTTATTTATTGAAGTCATTTCAGCCCATTTTTTCGTCATTTTAGTTTATCTTTAAGAATTTCATGTCAATCCTACATTCACGCATTCATTTATTACACGAGAGCACGCAGCCTTGTTTTTACTAATTTTTAATGCCGTGTGCCGGTGTTCTACTGTACTTGATTCCAGTGGCAAAGAGAAGTCTGAGACAATTAAAAATAATGCCGAGATAGGCGGAGAGCACATACAGCACATACGGCATCTTGAGTTATGTACTGGAGTTTGTATAACATGGGTATATATAATATGCTTATGTAACGTATTTAACGTTCCTATGTTTACGTGCATGCAAAAGTGTTGATGAACTAAAAAGTTCAATATTCATAAGGCATTTACAACAAAAACGGACGGATGACAGTTATCTGAGGGTTTAACAATCGAGGAAATCTACCTGAACCATCTTTGGTTTTGCTTTGACAGAAACCTGCAAAGACGATTCATCCCCAAGAAACCAACACCCCCAAACACCCGGGCAACGCTGGACACCCAAGCTAGTTAAATACTCAAACTAAGTTTCTTGCACTTATTTTTTTCTTTGCAGAGAAATGAAAATAGTTAAGTAATCTATCTATCTATCTTCTATCTATTATACAAAAGAAACTTTGTCTGTGTGTGTGTGTGTGTGTGCCTGTGTGTGAGAGAGTTCGTTCTCTATAGACTCGAAAACGGCTGGACTGATTTTTTTTATTTCACACAGAGGTACTTTATGTGCCTGGCAGTCTTCTTAGATAGGGTTTTTAATGGCTATCTATTATACAAAAGAAACTTTGTCTGTGTGTGTGTGTGTGTGTGCCTGTGTGTGAGAGAGTTCGTTCTCTATAGACTCGAAAACGGCTGGACTGATTTTTTTTATTTCACACAGAGGTACTTTATGTGCCTGGCAGTCTTCTTAGATAGGGTTTTTAATGGAATGTCTTTGATAAGTATTGAAAATCGATAATCGAAATAATCCAAGAAAAGAAGGAACATGCGATTTTGACCAAAGTTAATATTTTACAAAGCCATCACAAGTGCATGTGAGAAGTTTTATTACCATGTAGAAATTTCAATTGTTTAGACCCAAAATTGTCGAAGGAGTTTGGTAGAGTTCTCAAAAGTAAAATCGTTGAACTTTGACCCCTTAATCGTCAAATTTCTGGCCGAAATCCAGTCACATCGATTTTCCCAAATCTCAATACCCTGTATATCAAATTTCGAATCTGTTGACAGAGTTATTGCGTAGGGAAATGTACACAGACACACAGACAGACAGACACTTTCCCTTTTATATATAAAACCAACAGTATTTCAGTAACTTTATTTCAGACTATCAGTTTAGCCCGGCTTTGTTCAGGCCTTATGTACTGTTCATAATTTTATGTGCATATATATATATATATATATATATATGAAATAAAAATTACAATTAAATTTATCAAAATGATCCAAGATGGTAAAATTAAAGTATATTATAAATATTAAGGAATTAATATTTATAAAGTTATCTCAGCCGGATGTAAAAGCTCGATAAAACCAAACAGGAGATAGAGCTTATAATACGAGCAAACAGTTAATAAAACATGTTAAAAAACACTTTGAAATGAGTTAAAAACATATTTAATCTGAAAAGGAAACACTAGATAAGTGGATAGTTCTTAATCCGCGGACTTTCGAAGAAATACTTTCCTTCTCGTCAGAGGGTAGGAATTAGCAAAATGCGGGATCGGATTTTGCATGCAAAAGTATTTGATGAAACAATAATTAAGTCAAAGATCTTACTTAATAACAAAAAAGTGAAGCAGAGGGAATATGGTGAAGAAAAGGGTGATTACACGTGAATGGATAGTCTGGTGGAAGATAAATAATCCAGTGACGGTAAAATCCAAATATATAACTTCAAGAAAGTTAATTGAATTTCCATTTGCACAAGTAAAATCCAAGGGAATCCTGTAATTGGAAGATGGTCCAAAATAATCCAAAGGCAGAAATCCATGGAATAATTCACAAAAATGTGTACAAGGGAAAAAAGGAAAAAATTCCAATAATATTAATAAAAGAAAAATAAGATATGCTTTTCATTCTACGGCCGAGGCATGAATATAAATAAGAAAGATCAGGGAAGAAAAAGAGGAAAAAAATAATTAAATGGAGATAGAATTAAATATAAAACAGAGAAACAAATGTTAAAATGACCCAGACAGGAAATGTTAAAGGCGCGAAAAAAATACATAGGGCAATATATATATATATATATATATATATATATATATATATATATTAAAAAGTTGGACTCATGTCCAAGTAACCTACATCTAAAATTTAAAGTGTTTCGACCAAAAATTGGCAGAGGAGTTTGGTAGAGTCTGCAAAGGTCAACTCTTTCAACTTTGACCTCTTGACAGCAAAATTTTCGCGCAAAAACTCATTAAAAAGCTTGCTGCACGTTTGAATACCATTTATGTAAAATTTACAAATGTTCAATCAAAATTGGCTGAAAAGTTTGTTATAAAATCTTTTGAACTTTGACCCTTTGGCGGCCAAATTTTCGATTAAAAATCGATTCCAAAACTTGCTCTATGTCTGAATACACTTTATGTAAAATTTCAAATGTTTAGACCAAAAATTGGCTGAGTAATTTGGTAGAGACCGCAGAGATCAAACTTTTTTAACTTTGACCTCAATTTTAACACGTGAACATTTATTGTTTTGGGCTAAAATCATATTAAAAGTTTGATCCATGTCCAAGTAACCTACATTTAAAATTTCAAGTATTTCCACCCAAAATTGACGAAGTTTGGTAGAGTTTTCAAAAGTCAAATCGTTGAACTTTGAGCCCTTGACAGCCAAATTTCTGGACGAACACTGATTAAAAAGATTTTCCCAAATCCCAATGCCCCTTATGTCAAATCTCGAGTCTGTAGACTAAAATTGCCAGAGTAGTTTGGTAGGGAAATGCACACACACACACACACACGAGCACACAGACATTTTTACTTTTATAGATATATAATTTTTTCTCCATTGGCAGGCAGTTGCATGTTGGTCCTAAATTTTCTTACATTTGGTAGATGTTGGACCCCTCGCTTCCTTTGGCGTTTCAAGCCATAATGAGGGGTTGGCTCCTCAACTCTAATTCCTCCCTTCAACGACAACCCAAATTTAACTAAACACTATACGTGTCTCAAAATCGATCTTCCTGTCATGACGTTATTAATACACGTAGCACTAAGATAATCACCTGATATTTTTTACATAATCTATAATGTTTATCTAGAAATTCCTAACTTGCTCAGTTTATAACATTCCAAAGTAATTTGAAATAAATATTTCATTATGAAATACCTATTTTAAGTGGCATTCCATTAAGACTTTTGAACCATAAGTATAATAATTGGAGTAGTTATTGTTTTACGACGTTTTGACCAACTATTCCTCTGGCTTTGCCAGGTGATTAACCGCTATGGAATAGGAATGTTGAGTCGCTTAACTGTCTCCTCAGTAATGACTGCCAACCATAGTTGTTGTCGTCTCACCACGTCTTAGGCCAACTAATCCTCGGGCCGGCTTTGAGTAGGATTGAAACCATTATCTTCAGATAATACTCGGAATAGTTCACCGAAACGTTGTAAAACTATAACTATGAAGATGAGGATTACAATCAGTCTGAAAATAAATAAATTAATGTATAAATTGTTCATCGCAAAGGAGTCCATATTCTATACATTAATACAATAGAGCGTGTGTTCTTTTCTGTCTGACGCTTACATCCGAGTCGTTTAATTGTTATGGACTTCGATCTCTTGTAATAAATAATTTTACTAAGAATTCTTTATAAGTTTTAGTTTCTGTTTCGATTATAACTGATGGTACTCCAAGTAATCTATACTTTTAAAAATAATTTCATCAAGAATTCTTCATAAGTTTTGGTTTCGGTTTTGATTATAGCTGTATAGTATACAGTACTTCATGTAGATGACTAAAATGCTCCCTATGTTAGGTTGAGCATTTGGGAAGCGATTACCATTAGCGTATGAAGCGATGCTCTTTGTGTAAACAAATTGAGCTTAGGTACTTTGGACAATGTCAAAACATTGTTAATTCACTGCCCGCATAGCAGCAGCTGTATAGCGCAACGGTTAGAAGCTCTGACTGTTGTTTGGGCGATCAGCTTTCGATCTTGGCTTGAGGTAGTTGCTTGTCTATCCGCACTGATGATGTGTGGATGCCTATATATATATATATATATATATATATATATATATATATATATATATATATATATATATATATATATATATATATATATATATATCAGTTTTTGTTTCGCTTTCAATTAAAGCTGATGAACCCAAGTCATATGGATATATATATTTTTGGAAATCGCAACTTTATAATATATAAAAATCGATAGAGCATTAACTCTATAATAATATATACGAAATCTACAAGAATTAAAATATATGTAAGCGTAATTTATGACGCGGGCATTCGTGCTAGCTTAGATAAAAACTTTTGCAGTTTTAGCAAAAGACTTGGCCTTTTGGCCAAGATCAAAGTGTAGCATCTGTTCCGGCAGATGCTGCAAGCTATGACTAGCTATGACTAGCAAAGACCAGATGTGGGGGCAACCCCACATGCCTGACCATTAACCAGCTCCCATTTCCCACCTCTCGGGAGCTGGTCCCCTTTTTCCCTTCCCCCTCCCTTCACTCCTCACATTAAAAATTGGCCTTGTGCCTAATTTGCTCGGTGGGGGAGCAAATAAACACCATCTGTTCCGGCAGATACTGCACTTAAGATAATTTGTACCAGTCAATGGAGGGGAAACCCTCTATACTGGGACAATTATTATTTTTGGTAACCAGAGTGCCCCCTTTTTGCCTACTTTTAGGGGAGCTGGTTTTTACCTCACATTAAAAACGGCCTTGTGCCTAATTTGCTCAGTGGGGGAGCAAATAAATACCATCTGTTCCGGCAGATACTGCAAGCTATGACTAGCTAGGACTAGCTATGACTAGCAAAGACCAGATGTGGGGGCAACCCCACATGCCTGACCATTAACCAGCTCCCATTTCCCACCTCTCGGGAGCTGGTCCCCTTTTTCCCTTCCCCCTCCCTTTACTCCTCACATTAAAAATTGGCCTTGTGCCTAATTTGCTCGGTGGGGGAGAAAATAAATACCATCTGTTCCGGCAGATACTGCAAGCTATGACTAGCTATGACTAGCTATGACTAGCAAAGACCAGATGTGGGGGCAACCCCACATGCCTGACCATTAACCAGCTCCCATTTCCCATCTCTCGGGAGCTGGTCCCCATTTTCCCTTCCCCCTCCCTTCACTCCTCACATTAAAAATCGGCCTTGTGCCTAATTTGCTCGGTGGGGGAGCAAATAAATACCATCTGTTCCGGCAGATACTGCAAGCTATGACTAGCTATGACTAGCAAAGACCAGATGTGGGGGCAACCCCACATGCCTGACCTTTAACCAGCTCCTATTTCCCACCTCTAGGGAGCTGGTCCCCTTTTTCCCTTCCCCCTCCCTTCACTCCTCACATTAAAAATCGGCCTTGTGTCTAATTTGCTCGGTGGGGGAGCAAATAAATACTATCTGTTCCGGCAGATACTGCAAGCTATGACTAGCTATGACTAGCAAGGACCAGATGTGGGGGCAACCCCACATGCCTTACCATTAACCAGCTCCCATTTCCCACCTCTCGGGAGCTGGTCCCCTTTTTCCCTTCCCCCTCCCTTCACTCCTCACATTAAAAATCGGCTTTGTGCCTAATTTGCTCAGTGGGGGAGCAAATAAATACCATCTGTTCTTCAGATGCGGCACTTCCATTTCTTGTTTTCTTTCAGTGGAGAAGAAATCCGTCACGACTGAGACAATTTTTATTTTTGTACCTTTTTCCCCACGTTAAAAAACGACCCTGGTGTCTAACTCTGTCCCGTCGGGAGGCATTGTAAATAGGTACAATAATATCAGAGCGTCTCCATTTACACTAAACATCTTCAGAATGCCAACATCAATATATTACATATGAATGAGTTCACTGTGGAATTTCACCAAGTCCCGCTAATAAAATAATAATAATCGACTAGTTTATTTTCCTAAGTTGTCCCAAACCAACAACATAACACTGGTATTCCCAAATGGTAACTCATTTTAGTACTGACCAGCTTCAACGATGTTTAACTTTAATGATCTAACGGAAACCGGTGTGTCCAGAGAATTTTTGCTCAGCACCAAAAGCAAACAGCGTCTACGTCATTTCTGAAATGGCCTTTTCTATATTTGCTGAGGTATGTTGTAAGTGTTCTACGGTTCAATGACGTCAACTCTCCCAGGTTTTCTTCCTTTTAGAAAAAGTTACTTTTGGGCGATCAGGTTTGATCCTGGCTTGAGGTACTTGACAGCCAAATTTCTGGCCGAACATAAGAAGAGCCTCTGCTACGAAACGCCGACGGGGCTACCCGGGTATATTTTGCAAGCCATAGTGCTTCTATCCGAGGGTCGCTTGCTCTTCAATCCTACTTTCCGACCTTAGTGTCACATTTTCTAGCCGTAGGCGGGAGATAAAAACCCAACTTGGTATTTACACTAGAAAAAAAAATGAATGACTAATTCAAAAGACGCGATTATGAAACGAGATGAATGATTGGATAGATGAAAGGGAGTGGTTGTCGAGTGTCTAATGGGTAACAAAATAAAAAAAATGGGTAAAAAAAAAAAAAAAGATGCCAAAGCATCTGAACAGACGATGAGATGAGAACGAAAAGAAAAATAGAAGTAAAGAAACGAGCGACAAAACAACTGACGGCAGATGGCGATGCTGAAAGGCGGATTTAATTTGGTAATTATCAAGACTGGAAACATTTCCATCGTTTCGGATCTTTTTTTTTCTGCTCTTTAGAAATCGCTTCTTCGAGTTTCTTTTGTGTGTGTGTGTGTGTGTGTGTGTGTGTGTGTGTGTGTGTGTGTGTGTGTTTTGTTTGTTTGCTCTTTTTTTTTCTTTTTCTTTTTTTTTTTTTTGCAGACAATTTATTAGCACTAAAAAAGACGGCATTAAATCCGTTTTTTGACAAGACTTCATTCGTCAACAGAGATCCGGCTGTTGCCTTTCACTCGTGTCCTCGGCTTCTGAAGGATGCCATTTTCTCATCTTCACACATAAAAAAAGAGACGGGGAGGATGGTGTTATTACGATGTGCAAGATACGCGCGCGCGCGCACACACACATACACATACACACATATATATATATATATATATATATATATATATATATATATATATATATATATATATTCACGTTGACATACCGATTCTCGTCAGATCATCGAAATTAAGCAACACTGACTGAGCCTAGCTAGTTTCAGATGGGTGACCATTTGGGAATTCGGGGCGCTGTATGCGCTCTCCGCTTGTGTTCCGCAATGTTTCCAGTAATCCTGAACCTCCACTTGTCACTGCTATTTAACAATGCCGATTCAGGAGAGGTGTGGTTGGAGATTGCGCAACTCTTGCCAAAAAAATTCCATGCACAACCCCCTTTACATTGGGTACCCATAGTTTGTCCAGACTGCAAGATGCTGCCATATATATTATTCCATGTGTCCAAATAAAATTTTATAAGGAAATATATTTTATGTATCGATTTTCCGTATGCAATTCAAGACTGTTCAATACGTGAATAGAGCTAGAAAGTAAGCTATGAAAATATATCGAGACACAGGAATGGGTATGTTTGATCTGGAAGAACGGTGGTTCATTAAAATTGTGGGGTCTGCATTCGCGCCTGGTCCATAAAGTATGGAATAAAAATTTAAAAAAAAAACTTTTACAAGTGTTTTTGATATAGATGTACATAAGAATACTTTGATAAGTATGTTTTGACGTAAATAGGGATGGTATAATAAAATTGTGGGGTCTGCGTTCGCGTCTGGCCTCCATAGAATGGAAATAGACACAAACTTTAATAAAGACTTTTCATATCTATCTGCGTAAGTATACTTTGATAATTATGTTTCAGTTTGAAGAAATATGGTATAATAAAATTATGGGGTGTTCGTTCGCACCTGACCTCCATAGAATGGAAATATGTCACAAAGTTTAACAAGGTTTTTTGTATATAGATCCACAAAATATTGTGATAAGTGTTTCATTGTAAACAGGTATGGTATAATAAATTATGGGTTTTATCTATTTTATTTTTACTTTCATCATATTTTGCTTTAGTTTTGATACCCCCAAATTCAACCCAAATTTACAACCCTTCCTTTTCATAACCTATCATACTTTCATAAATCAGTCCATTTTCTGTCGGCTGATTTTTAACCCAGTCAACGACGGGTACTTTTGCTAGTATATATATATATATATATATATATATATATATATATATATATATATATATATATATATATATATATTACTATAATAATTTTTAAATACCTGCTGACACTAGTGTTTCATCCTTTCAAAAATCATCAGTGCAGGGTGACACGATTACTGCCGGTCGGGAGATTCGAGCCAGACCACGAAGCCATCTCTGACTCCATTAACAAGGAACAAACCTCACGTCCAAACTTAACCGAGAGAAATATCGTTGAAATTTAAACATTTATTTATAAATGTCGTAACATCCGTCCAGAGTGATCTAATGTTTATAACATCATGATCTGCAGATGAGAGCTCAAGTGACCGACTTGCATTTAAACTTTAGAGTGCTTAATAGTAAGAACTGCGTTCTTAAAGGGGCTGACATAATATATATAGAGAGTAAATTATGAATATATAAGTCTGGCAATTATGCTAGTCAGAGACTTCTACGTTTAATTGAAACGCTAAAATCAATGTTAACCTGGCGATTCCCTGCGAAGATAAAACCCGGAAAACTGTATTTAACTTAAGGCCTTTTAGTTTGTTTGTCTTAGCTGCCATAAATATGTTTTCATAATTTATTACTTAGCTCTATTGACGTATTGAGCACTGCTGAAATAAATTCTGAAAATCGATACATTATATATTATATCTCTTCATAACATTTATAATTGTCACCTGTTTGTTTAAACGTATGTATGTATGTATGTATGTATGTATGTATGTTGTGGTCAGGCCATGTCATATGCAACTGGTACCATGTAACCCAGTACTACCTGCCTCATGGTCGGGTCACCGGCGACTAAACTGGTTCCCCCGTCAGACTTGTTTGGTGAGGAGGGCGGCTAGTCTCCCTGAAGGATTAAAAACAAGACCTTCCAAAGGGCGAATGAACCCTTTTTCGGGGTCAACGGTCAACTAGCACCGTGTATATTTGTGTGTGTATATGTGTATTGGGATAGAGAGAGCTCCCGTAAGCCGTGGTGAAGGCAACCTTTCTAGGAGAAGCAAATCTCTGATTTAAAAAATCATAAAGCGGAAGACCAGTACCCGCATTAAGCTGGTCTGCAGTTTAATTTGTTGCTGGCTATCTTGCTCTTGCTTGTTGCTAGATCTCAACATTTTGAACCGAGAGAGAAGGACTTAGCTGTCGTACAAAGCTAAGACTCTGTAACATCATATTTGTATAGATACTCCCTCAGACGTTTGGGCTCATGGATTTTAAATGTCTGAGGGAGTGGCACTCGTCTGACAAGACGTTGCAATCATCATGTATGTATGTATGTGTGTATGTTGTGGTCAGGTCATGTCATATGCTTCTGGTACCATGTAACCCAGTACTACCTGCCTCATGGTCGGGTCACCGGCGACTAAACTGGTTCCCCCGTCAGACTTGTTTGGTGAGGAGGGCGGCTAGTCTCCCTGAAGGATTAAAAACAAGACCTTCCAAAGGGCGAATGAACCCTTTTTCGGGGTCAACGGCCAACTAGCACCGTGTATATTTGTGTGTATGTTTATATGTGTTGGGGTGGAGAGGGCTCCCGTAAGCCGTGGTGAAGGCAACCTTTCTAGGAGAAGCAAATCTCTGATTTAAAAAACCATAAAGCGAGAGACCAGTACCAGCATTAAGCTGGTCTGCAGTTTAACTTTTTGCTGGCTATCTTGCTCTTGCTTGTTGCTAGATCTCAACATTTTGAACCGAGAGAGAGACTTAGCTATCGTACAAAGCTAAGACTCTGTAACATAATCTTTGTGTAGATACTCCCTCAGGCATTTGGGCTAATGGACTTTAAGTGTCTGAGGGAGTGGCACTCGTCTGACAAGACGTTGCAATCATCATATATCTATGTATGTAAGAGAGGCTACGGATTTTCACGAGATTGGTATCGTTTTGAAGATCGACCCTTCAGACGACAAATATAGAAAATTTGGCTAAAACATTTATCCTTCGCCCTCAATTGGGCACTTTTCTACAGGGAGGGTTCACTTTCTGTCGATATTTTCTAAAGTCATCGTCTTCTTTTCGATTGACTAGCCTTAATTTAAACATTCGTCACTTCCGGTTTGGCGATTGGGCGCAACAGCAAAGATGCCACGGTTTTTTAACAGGTTCTTTTCCTCTTTCGCGGTACGGGTTCTACCCTCCTGCTTACTACCACTTTTTTTTTTTTTTTTTTTTTTTGCTCAAAACACATCCAAACCACCTGGTCCGCCGGGGACCTAATAGAACTTAAAACATATTAATAAAAAAAATAGTGTTTAAGTTCTTAGTTTAAAACATTTTACTTCATGTTTCTATTTCACTAGGAGAGGAGAGTACGACGGCCTTGTTGCAAAGAATTCAATTTACTCTTCGTCATTTTTCGATGAGTTCACTTTGCTTATATAAAATATACATATATTTTACGTTGCTTATATAAAATATACATATATTTTACGTTGCTTATATAAAATATACATATACTTTGCTTATATAAAATATACATATATTTTGCTTATATAAAATATACATATACTTTGCTTATATAAAATATACATATATTTTACTTATATAAAATATACATATATTTTACTTTGCTTATATAAAATATACATATATTTTGCTTATATAAAATATACATATATTTTGCTTTTATAAAATATACATATATTTTACTTTGCTTATATAAAATATACATATATTTTGCTTATATAAAATGTACATATACTTTGCTTATATAAAATATACATATACTTTGCTTATATAAAATATACATATATTTTACTTTGCTTATATAAAATATACATATATTTTGCTTATATAAAATATACATATATTTTGCTTATATAAAATATACATATATTTTACTTTTATAAAATATACATATATTTTACTTTGCTTATATAAAATATACATATATTTTGCTTATATAAAATATACATATATTTTGCTTTTATAAAATATACATATATTTTACTTTGCTTATATAAAATATACATATATCTTGCTTATATAAAATGTACACATACTTTGCTTATATAAAATATACATATACTTTGCTTATATAAAATATACATATATTTTACTTTGCTTATATAAAATATACATATACTTTGCTTATATAAAATATACATATATTTTGCTTTTATAAAATATACATATATTTTACTTTGCTTATATAAAATATACATATACTTTGCTTATATAAAATATACATATATTTTGCTTTTATAAAATATACATATATTTTACTTTGCTTATATAAAATATACATATACTTTGCTTATATAAAATATACATATATTTTACTTTGCTTATATAAAATATACATATATTTTGCTTATATAAAATATACATATATTTTGCTTATATAAAATATACATATATTTTACTTTGCTTATATAAAATATACATATACTTTGCTTATATAAAATATACATATATTTTACGCATTCTTTTCTGAACAATGTTTCAAGCGAATTAAGTTACACATCTTTTTGTATTTTTATATTTTATTTTAAACTCAAGTCGGTTTCACTGGTCTTGTCTGTGAGTTTACGGTTTAATCTTCAGTATACTAAAAAGAAAAAAAATAGCTCAAGAGAATTAAAAAGAAAAATGAAAGCAAACTTTAATAGACATCACATAAAATACAGAAAATCAAAATCGCATATAAAAATAATTCTGTAAACTGTCTTCAATTTATCTCTCTCTCTCTTTCATAATATCTAACTCTCTATTACTGTTATGTATATCCACTATCTCTCTTCCCCCCGACCCTCCCCCTCTCTCTCTCTCTCTCTCTCTCTCTCTCTCTCTCTCTCTATCTATCTATCTATCTCTCTCTCTCGCTCTATTAGTCCTCGCGCAAAAGAGCAGGACACAAACTGTTTTAAATAATAATAATAACAATAGAATAACAATAACAAAGACTTTCGCTGGCGAGGACTACTATTGAACGTAACCAATTCTCCAGTCCTTTTGAAATTTTCATCTCTATTTTTCTCGTTATGTACTGAATATTTGTTCATGAAACCTATATATAAAATATGTTCCTTATTAAATTTTAAAGATGTTCTATTCTGAAAGAAGTTTTAAAAAATTTTAATCTAAAAAAAGTTATTTTAAAGTTTTCGTTAAAAAACTTCAGATTTTCTCATTATTCAGTCCTGTATTACAAAGAGGGAGTTGCAAAAAATGAGTTGTGGTGTGAGGAGAAATACAAACTGAAACAGAGAGAATATTCAGACCTGTAGTAATACAAAGAGGGGTTGCAAAAATGAGTTATGGTGTGAGGAGAAATAAAAACTGAAATAGAGAGAAGGGGAGTTTTAAAATATAATCTTAAAAAGATAACATACAAGTTAGAAAAGCATTTTATCCAAGGCATGAAAATTGTTAAACAAAATGTTTTTACTATCGGCTTTAAAAGTAAAGGTACAAGATTCAATTTGAAATTTGAAATTTATTTATCTTCAAAGTGCACTTTTGTAAATTTTACAAAGTAAGGTATAAAAATTTAATTTAAATTGAATCAAAAAATTACCTTGGATTTATTTTATGTAATGTACATTCTGTTGCACGTTTTTTAAAAAAATCATTGAAAATGTTATATCTATATCATTAATTGCTAGATAATTTTTTGAAGATAAATAAATTTCAAATTGAATCTTGTGCCTTTATTTTTAAAGCCTATAGTAAAAACATTTTGTTTTACAATTTTCATGCCTTGGATGAAATGCTTTTCTAACTTATATATATATATATATATATATATATATATATATATATATATATATATATATATATATATATATATATATAAGCAAACAGTTCATAAGATATGTTAAAAAAAACTTGAAATGAGTTAAAAACATATTTAATCTGAAAAGGAATCACTAGATAAATGGATAGTCCTTAATCCTTAATTTTCGAAACTCCGCGGATTAAAGACTATCCATTTATCTAGTGTTTCCTTTTCAGAGTAAATATGTTTTTAACTCATTTCAAAGTGTTTTTTTAATATATTTTATTAACTGTTTGCTCATATTATAAGTTCTATTTCCTATTTGGTTTTATCGAGCTTTTACATCTGGCTGAGATAATTTTATAAATATTAATTCTTTAATATTTATAATATACTTTAATTTTACCATCTTGGATCATTTTGATAAATTTAATTGTAATTTTTATTTTATATATATATATATATATATATATATATATATATATATATATATATATATATATATATATATATATATCCGAGAAGGCTAATATGCTTGCCAGCTGGTTTGCCTCGAACTCCACACTGGACTCTTCCAACCACCCCCTGCCTGACTTTCCTTTGCGGACAGACGCCACGCTAGACGATCTAAAAATTACCCCTGCTCAGGTACACGCTATCATAAAAAACCTTGACACTTCAAAAGCATGTGGACCTGATCTAATCCCAGCTGTACTATTAAAAAAGTGCTCAGCCGAAGTAGCTCCAGTTCTCTCCAAACTCTACAACAAATGCCTTAATGAATCATGCTTTCCGGGCTATTGGAAAACTGCTTCTGTGGTACCAGTATTCAAGAATTCTGGCGAAAGAACTGACCCATCAAATTATCGCCCCATTAGCCTCCTCCCACTTTTCGCCAAAATATTTAAGACCATAATTAACCATGCTCTAGTCCGGCACCTTACAGATGCTAAACTTCTGACTGACAAACAATATGGATTTAGACAAGCCCGTTCCATAGCAGACATCCTCACTGAAATCTCTGAACGTATATACCATTCACTGGACAAAGCGGGGGAGGGCAGAGCGGTTGCTCTAGATATATCTAAGGCTTTTTACAGGGTATGGCATGAGGGTCTCATCAGGAAAATTAAATCATACGGTATCACTGGTAGAATACTTAACATAATTAAATCCTTCTTAGATAAGAGAAAAATCCAGGTTGTCCTCGACGGTCGTACATCTAAACAGTGTGATATAAATGCGGTAGTGCCTCAGGGGTCTATCCTTGGACCTCTATTGTTCCTAATATTTATTAATGACCTCCCCGACAAAACTGCCTCTGAGATGGGTATATATGCTGATGACACCACACTCTATAACAGGCATGACAGGAAAACAAATGAACACATATCTAAAGAAATGGCAAAAACACTAGAGGATGACCTCCAATCTGTAGTGAAATGGGGACATAAATGGATGGTCACATTCAATGCTGCCAAGACTAAACTGGTTTCGTTCAATAATTACAAGAAACCTTCTCTGCCACCAATATCAATGGCCGGTGACTCCCTGTCTGAGAGTACATCTTTCAAACTGCTTGGCCTAACGTTCACAGGAAACATGAGTTGGAACAATTATATTGAAAACATTGCCAGGGATGCTGCGAAAAAGGTAGACTCTCTCTACCATGCTAGAAAACTACTAACATCTGAAAGTATCCTGTACCTCTATAAGGCCACCATTCGCCCATGTATGGAGTATTGCTGTCACATTTGGGCTGGTGCATCTGCTGCTAGTCTCTCGCTCCTAGACAAGGTTCAAAAGAGAGTCGCCAATTTGATAGGCCTTGCATTGGCATCTAAGCTTCAGCCTCTGTCCCATCGACGAAACGTTGCATCCTTCTGCCTGTTCCACAAGTATTTTGGTGAATGCTCTGATGAACTGCAGACACTTTTGCCCCCACGACGTAGACACATTCGACAAACCCGACAGGCAGCTAAATCCCACCTCCACACAGTAGAGATCCCTAGATGTAAAAGATCTTTCTACTCCAGTAGTTTCTCCCCCAAAATCGCTAATTTCTGGAATTCCATTCCTAACTGTATTGACATGCAGAAGTTAAAGTGTAACGTGAACCGACATCTTGCTGCCCAAATCCCAACATAGTGCCCCAGTAGTTGCTGTCCCTGATAGTAGCCCCCTACACCAAAGTGGCAATGTGCCTTGTTTGGGGTGAAAATGTAATAAAAATATATATATATATGTTTAGGTACGGCCAAAATGAATGCCGATGCTCAAAATGTATAAACATTTTGACCCCTCCTTTTACTTAAAAATTCACCAAAAAATCAGGAAATTAACCAATTTTAGTGAAATCAAATAATTATCAAATAATGATTGCGGAATATAATGAACTAATTATTTTTATTTAAATCTTAGTGAAAATGTACTATTTGTTTTTAAACGAAAAATACCTTTACTAAAGTTATGGTTTTCAGTAGTATATAAAAAACGCAAGAATTTATTTTTGCTTTTTTTATGTAAATAAAGCATCGTAATTTGTAAGAATAAAATAAAAATAAAATAATTTTTACGGGAACATTAAGAAAAAAGCCCCTGGCCCGTATTAATGAATTCGATATAACTCGAAGAAAAATTAATTTCTTGAACTATCAATATTATCATTGAATTAAGCATTGTGTATTTAATATTTTCACAAAAAAATTATAATTGCAAAAATTATTTCTGTTTGATTTTTACGCTTACATTTTTAACGTAATCTTTACATGTAAGATTCTAATATTTCCATTGCACGCAAGAACGTATAATTATCAACGTAAAATAATGTTCATATAATCTTGGAAAATAAATTTAAAAAAAATTAAATTGAAAAACAGAAACATAGAAAAATAAGTTAATTAAAAAATGGCAAAAATTATACGAACGTTCCATGTCGGGAAGTACGGATGCGCAGAGTTGAAAAGAAAACCAGTCTGTTTTGCCCACCCTCCTCCTCTTTTCAACTACCTACCTGTTTGTGTTCATCAATTTTTAATGTCACGTAAACATTATCATAAATTTTAACGTAAGTCTGTATTTTTTTAGTGCGTAATTTTTTCAATGATTATAAATTGCTTTCTTAACCAATTGTAATTTTGTATTATTATTAATAAATAATTGTGCTAACTTTTTTTTTTCAAAGAATAAATTGTTGGTAGTATAATTAATGAATTTAATTAACTTTTATGCATTTTTAAATGAAGGAAGGAGGGTCTGCGACTCAAAAAAAAATGTCGCTCGGTATGCCGGAATGATTTTAAACAAAGAAATAAAAATAATGTCTAATTTGTCCTTCCATACATATTTGAATTTTGCGGCTAGAGTTTGTTTTTTGTTTTTTTGACACGATGAACAAGTCTCGCACCTATCAGTAGTACATTTTTGAATAATTATTACTTTTTTGCAAAAGTTCAGTACATTTATTGTATTAATTCATAATCTTAAGATTTTAACTTAATACTTAACTTGGAAATAATTCCAGAAAACTTATATTTTTCTTGCCAGAAAAATGTAAACGCGATTTTTGTCATAATGAATTTTTACGTGAAATCTAGAATTTTTCAGATTTGATATAAAATTATTCCATGTAGTTTTTATTTCACACACTTTTTTCTTTGAGAAATTAACTTTAAACTATAATCTTTCAAATACAATAAGAAAAAGTACTGGGAAATTTTTTAAATTATTATGATTAACCGACGTTAAAAACCATACCCCCTACCGAAGCAGCCATTAATTGCCCGTACCTAATATATATATATATATATATATATATATATATATATATATATATATATATATATATATATATATTAATCTCCTTTAAATTATATATATATATATAAATTCTAATCTCCTTTAAATTATATATATATATATATATATATATATATATATATATCTTCCATTATAACTGTTCTCTTCTTCAGTTTATCTATCTCTGTTTCCTGATACCCCACGAACAATAAGACAGCGATGTCTCTTTTTACATAGTAAAACAAAAAGAAACTCAACAAAGTAAGATAACATTCGATGTCTATAAGGGGTTCATTTACTTAGACTGGAAAAGAAAACAAGCCTAAGGTGGCTAAAACAGAAAACGAAAAGAGCAAGATAACATTCGATGTCTATAAGGGTTCCAATAACTAAGACAAGAAAAAGAAAAGAACATTAGGTGGATAAACACACAAATATTAAGATGGTGAGCAGAAGTTACAATTGTTCAGTGGTCAATTTCTTCCGGATGGATCTAATAACTCCGATGAATGGATCCAGCGTTCAGCTAATCTATCGAAACAGGTGCATCTCTGTCCCTCTTCTGAAATCGGTGCGATTGGTTTTTTGAAGATGCCGTTCTCAAAGACTGAGAAAAACAGCGATTAAGATGGCTACCGTCATTCGGCGGACGATTGCCGCCAATTCATACAACGATGAGTAACTCGGAAAGTTTCACAAGAAATAAATGAATACAATCAACAAAGGATGGACGTATCTCTCGGTTTGTTTGGATTTTTCTTTCCTTCCTTTATTCATTTTCGTGTGCGACCTTACATCTGTATAAGTGGCTCTGTCCGTAGACAGATTCTTCAGTTTGACCACCATAATTCACCTTGTTATGATTTAGTTCTTCGAAATCTAGTGGGTGAGAGCCTTTCCGTCTCCCTGTTTTCTCTTTCTCACAGAAGTGATGTTGCGATTCTATCTCTGCTCTATTGTTATTATCATGGAAGGTGCTCGACTGAGCTTCAACTTGGGTGGATGGTTAACCTTACACACACGTTCACACGGGACCCACTCGTGATAGTTTTCAGTCGTAAAGGAGACAAAGAACTGGAAATAACTCGACTCCTTTTTCTTGTAACAACAACATTTATTTTCTCAATCTCCCGCCACGCGTGACTTCTTGTTACAGCTGTTATGTCACCCACGTTTCTAATGTGATCATCTTGTTATATATGGAAGGGGACTGATTCTGGTAATTAGAGAAACAAAGTAAATAGGTTCGAAAACCCTTCCAAAGTGTTAACGGTCTCCCCTCATACATAATGAATCTCTCCTCCGTGTAAAAATAACTGTCCCCCTTGCATCTATCTCAGCCTCATATTACAAATATGAACTGTCTATCTATTGTAAATGTCTCATCATCTGTTATATCTCTTGTTCCCGGTATGCGCAGAGCATGTACCACACTACACAACACTCTGCCCTTTTTATAGTCGTTCTTTTATTTTTCGTGCGTGCGTACAAACCTGGCAGTCAGTGAATTACAGTGAATTACAGGGCTTTATATCTCAATAAGTACTTGTCTCCGCAAAATTTGAATGAGATTTTCTTATTTAGCATAGTCGAAAGCATCCAAAAGTCATTTTGCGCACGGCTTGATATAAATTAATCGGAGGAAATTTTTGTTGAGAGGTTCATAGTAACATCATTGGCGCACACTACGTAGAAGTACTCGTAAAACGCTATGGTAACATGTGTTCAAAAGTAAGAGAAAAGGGTCGGGATTAAGGGCCAAATAAAGCAGGTATTTCAAGCTTGTATTAACCTGAAGCGTAGCTCCTGGTATCGATATAGTATTTTAAACGAGAAGAGAGTCTTTGGAAAATGCCAAGAACCACATTAATAATTAATGCTATGAAATGGTTATAAATGGTTATAAATGTTTAAAAATGGTTATAAATGATTATAAATAGATATAAAGAGTTATAAAAGAGTGTAAATGGTTATAATTGGTTATATATGGTGTAGGGAGAAAAATAATAAAACCATGCATGTGTATTATGAACACACGGAATGGTCAAAGAATAAAAAAAAGTAGGCAATTAGCAAGTGCCACGTAAATACACTAACATGGTGTTGTAAATGTCCGATTACAAAAAAAAAGGACTGGAAAAGAAAATATTTTTATATCTAATTTGATTCATCTCCAGGTATAATATTTTGATTGTAGAAATTCCCCTCTGGACCACTCTCTCTCTCTCTCTCTCTCTCTCTCTCTCTCTCTCTCTCTCTCTCTCTCCCTCCCTCTCTCACTCTCTCTCTCTCTCTTACATTTCTTTTTATGCCGAAGAAAAAAAAATACTCCATTGCAATGCTGAAGAAAAAACAATGAAAATTTCCTCCATCTCTCGCTAGCTTGCTTGCTTTGCACATTTGTACCAGTAATTAATTTGTTTTGGTAAACATAGTTAGTTTTTTATATGGACTTCATTCTAATATGCTTTATTTAAACCAGCGCAATCTATTATGATTGTCGCCGAATTAAAAATGAATGTTTCGACAATATTATCTACCAGATTCCCGACATTGTTCACACTTTTTTATAGGTGAGGATAAATTTGTACATTAGATCCACATCTATAATTTTCTTTAGAATGATGACTTTTTGGACGTTTTCGACTATGCTGAATAAGAAACTCTCATTCAAATTTTGCGGAGACAAGTACTTATAGAGATATAAAGACCTGTATTGTGAACTGTAATTCACTGACTGCCAGGTTTATGCACACGCACGAAAAACAAATGTACGTCTCTCCTACCGACACTACCACCCCAATTTGTTTTAGGATTTACGGGTGGGTATGCTGACAACGATTACCATAGTTAAATTTTGAAGAATTGTTTTTTCACACCCACCGTCGTTTTTTACATGGAAATTTTGGGTGTATTTATTCCGAATGCTGTTCTTATGATGGGGAGGTTAGTTGTGTTTATTCTGAAAGCCGTTCTTAGTATGGAGAGTTTGTGATGTCTATTCCAAACGCGGTTCTTAACATGACAATACTCAAAGAAGTGAAGTGAAGTGAAAAGGTCGTAATTGTTTTGTCGACATAAAACTAGAATCTGCTATTGGTGCAAGAGTTGAAAATAATAAGAAGACTTAAACAACAAACGGAAACAGAAAACTGCTATCACTGATTTTCGATCACTCTAAACAGTTAATATACAGTAAGAATCCCTAAACTTTAAAACTTCTGTTTTCACTTTCCATTTTTCGTATTTTTTTTTTTTAATTCATACTGATTTATGCATTCCCTTATTTATTTATTTTTTTTAATTCAAACATTACCTGGAGGCCACTGCCCCAAACCAGCACTAATCGCCAGTAAAAGCCAGATTATTTCATTTCGGCCATCGCTGCCAGTGTCCGTAATTGTTCAGAGACGACAGTGGCTACCAACAACAACCGTATTTTACATTTTTGCCGGTGGAGGGGGGGGCAGGCTTCCACCGGGAAACGCCGGTTATCGGGTCCTGCTAATTAAAAATAATAAGCTGTTAGAACGCTATACAATGCATTTAATTTTCCTCGACAAAATTTACAAATATAGATTAGCAATACTATATTTTTAACTGAATCCGGCGAGGAAATATATCTTCGAAAATTAAACTGAACAAATACAAATAATAAAACTCAATTGTTTTGTACGGCATTCTAACGGCTTATTATTCTTAAAAATAAAAATTAACAATATAAATAATGCTTTCTAAGAGAAGGGCACTATTTCTTTTTTATAGCTACAAGTTGTTTTAAGTCAATAATAGTTATTTTTAGAAAATTTTATATTCTCCTGCTGTAACAGATCCGCTAGAGCTTGTAGCAGCATAACACGTATACAAATGACCGAGTAAGCGCACAAAGTTACGTCACAGCGGAGGAAGAGAAGGGAAAGAAAAGCAGAGAAAATAGGGAAAGCATGGACGGCAACGGACGGAGACACACGTTGACGGCAAGTGACAGGAACGTACGTGGGCGGCAGAGGACCGGCAAGCGCACGGAGTGAGATAGACGTGTGGCTAGGTGATGGCGTGAGAGACTTTTAAAGCACGTGTTCGATTTGTTAAGCACATGTCGGTACGAGAGGAACTGTAAAAAAAAACAAGATGTAGACGCTGTTTGGAAAGTAACGGTAATAAATGCCTTTTGTTAAAACTGAAAAAATGCCGAGTCCAATGTATTCCTTTTGTTTGTTTCCTTACGACTGTCTCAGACACAACGGGTTAAAATGTAAGGACACCGTTGAAGAAAACTAACGATCACGTTGCACTGCTTTGTAAGCGAAAGTTTCAGTGATTAAGTAGAAACGAATTTGATATATATATATATATATATATATATATATATATATATATATATATATATATATATATATATATATATACTCGGGTTTTTTTTATTCAAAAGTAATAGACTAGTGAATTCAACGAGGTTGTTAGATAGTGCTCAATAAAAAGAAATACTTGTTTATTGTTATATAAACATGTTTACATCCCGCTGCTACAAACAGCCATTTGTTTCAATCAAACAACAGATATCTTCAGGCAGCGACTTGACTATTCAAATGTTCAAAGGTTATTCATTGAACATTTGAATAGTCAAGTCGCTGCCTGATGATATCTGTTGTTTGATTGAAACAAATGGCTGTTTGTAGCAGCGGGATGTAAACATGTTTATATAACAATAAACAAGTAATATATATATATATACATATATATATATATAAATATATATTAATGTAAATATACGTGTGTAAAAAAATAGATAGTTTGGCATTGTGTAGGTGTTAGATATTGGCCAGGCAATGCCAAAAGATATGCTGGCCGACGATTATGATCGTTATTAATATTTGCAGATAAAATTACTTATGTTAAAATGTTTTAATAGAAAGGAATGTTAGTTTTCATAACTAGCACAAACAAAATGTTAACTTGATGTTAATTTGATAGATGGAATTTTAAGCTAACCATAATATAAACAAAGATACGTGACAAAAAACCAGCAAGGATCTTTAGGTTACGTACGATGATAAAGTACTGGAAAAGTTTAATTTTGATGCTTAGAGTTTTAGTTATGAGGAAAATCGGGTTGATACGCAACGCGTTAGCTGATGGACAGGGTTTTTGGACAGGACGCTCGTAGAAGTCAGTAAAATGCGACTTAGAAAAATGTAGTCTTATTCTAAGCGTGCCGACCCTGAAAAGGAATCCAGCAAGGAATAAATGATTTTATCAAAATATAATTTCCGCCTGAGTATTTCGACTTTCGGAAAAAAGCAGCTTTAATTTCATGACGCATAGAAGGGACGCATGGAAGGGAGATTTGAGGTGTGTGTTTGCTGGTGTTCCAGCCGAAAACGATGTTTATAAACTGTTAATATATGTATAAACACATCAACACACGATAAAGAATACACTAGACGAATCATATATGAGAACGTTTAACACGTATTAGTTAAAAGAGACTCATTATAGCCAACACACATGTGTACACCCGTATATGTATATACATGACACACATATATACGCTCGTTATACACTCTCCCCCAGTGTACAACATATGTATGGCTTACCTTTATCTTGTTAGTGTTTCTTCCTTTGTTTTAATTTTTCTTCAGTCGAAGTTCTCAGAAATCAAGGGGCCCCATACCTGAGGCTAACACTTGAACTCTATATGAGATACATAGGTATTCGAATTTTTCATTAATGTTCTTTATTTCTCAAACACTGGCTAACTAAAGAAGTTGAAAACATATTTTCTTTTTTCCAACTGACCATTAATATATGGTATTGTATACTTCTCATTGTCTCTTGTTTTTACTGGATTCCAGAGCAAGAATTCTTCGAGTCTGGTGGAGTATTCAGCTTCGTGTTGTTATTATAGATAACAGCACCATTGACCATAAAAACCAGAATGAAATAACAATAACGAGAAGATCTTGTTTGGGATGTGAATACTGTGTTATTTTTAATATATTAATTCAGGGTTTACTTCTAGGGAAAATTATCCTCATGCCAGGTTGTCCTGACAAACCCCTGAACAGAGAGACGTTAGACACTCAAGAATATTATCTGGTAAACATTCAAGTTCTCTCCAATAGGCGTTCAAATTTTATCCAGTAGGCATTTAAGTTCTCTCCAGTAGGAATGCAAATATGTGCGACCTTCTATGAGTACTTATTTACTTTGCCTACCCACGGGACAGAGTTAGACACCAGGGTCGTTTTTTTAACGTGGAAAAAAAGGAACAAAAATAAAAATTGTCTCAGTCGTGAAGGATTTCTCCTCCACTTACAGAGAACAAGAAATTGAACAGATTGTATTCATTTGCTTCCCCACTGAGCAAATTAGGCACAAGGTCGTTAATGTGGAGAGAGAGGGAGGGGGAAAGGGGACCAGCTCCCGATGGGTGGGAAATGGGAGCTGGATAGTGACAATTGGCATAAAGGGTTAGCCCTACATTGACCAAGGTTTTATATGTGGGGTTACCCCCACATATGGTCTTTGCTTGCAGTATCTGTCGGAACAGATACGGTATTTATTTGCTCCCCCACCGAGCAAATTAGACACAAGGCCGATTTTTAAAGTGAAGAGTGAAGGGGAAATGGGGACCAACTCCCCGGGGAGTAGGGGAGCTGGATAGTGACAATTGGTATGAAGGGTTGCCCCTACATTGACCAAGGTCTTATCTGTTGGGTCGCCCCCACATATGGTCTTTGCTTGCAGTATCTGTCGGAACAGATGGTATTTATTTGCTCCCCCACCGAGCAAATTAGGCACAAGGCCGATTTTTAATGTGAGGAGTTAAGGGGAAAAACCAGGCGGGTGAGCATACGTTCTGGTTTTCATCTGATGTTCGCCAGTTTGGATCCGCCTTTTTAAGCCCTTGGCCTTTCTCTTTCACTCAGTTTGTCTGTCTGTCTGTCTGTCTCTCTCTCTCTCTCTCTCTCTCTCTCTCTCTCTTATTTTGATTTCAATTTTACATCGGCTCGCGGACTCTGTCGTTTAAAACAAGCGGGAATAAGTTTTTATAGGTTTAAAATGATAAGTTGGCTACCATATGTAAATTTTTTACTGTCTAGAGACGTAAAAAGGAAAGGGTAGCTAAATTAATGAACGTAGAAAGAAAGAGAGCGACTGTTCAAGCCAACAGATTTTTTTGCGTTCGTTCGCATCAAATCTTCACCACCACAAACTGGTGGTTGACGATACGCAGTGTTCTAAGTTCTGATCCAGTTCGTTCCATAGAAACACCTTTTACTTAGGGATATTTGTAAACTTGACGTAGTTCCTCCCGTAAATAACCGATATTTTTCTAAATAGAATTCTAACTAGAAAGATACAGGGGATACGAATGACAATAGAATTATCCGATTTATTCGAAATGAATGAAATGCTTAGCACCACCAACAACACAGATTGCTACGACCAACAAGGAGGACTTCACGCAGATCCGACAATCCTGAGGCGTGATATTTATGAACTCTATGTAGAAACCCAACTCGCTTTTCAGCAACAATAACAGGCATAAGTTAACATAGGATAAAAAGATAACATTTATGTTCGGGCGTGTTTGTTTTGTTCGGAAGCTGTAGGGTAAATACAACAAAATCGAGGGGTTGGGATGAAGGTGATGATGAGATGTTGTCGAAAATGAAATATGTGGATTGATGTTACAGCAGTTGTTGGTGATGGTCTGAAGAGAATTGGAATTTGTTACAGCGAGCGCACGTATGTAAATGCATGCGAAATGATGTCACCCGTGGAGAAATAGGAGATCACGTTAGCGACGAGAATAACGTTCGAGATCACGTGAGAGGCGTGAATGATGCCCAAGAAGACGATCACGTGGGTGACGTCACGGCCGTAACAATGAAGAAGTGGCTGTCGTTGTACAACAAAAAAATGCGAGTTGAATTCTTTTCTGTTTTTTTTTTGTTTTTTTTTTGTTCACTTTGCGACTGAGACCACAGCGTATTGGTTTCACGACAACATTAACTAATCGGTTTTTACAATTTTCTAAAATTAACAATAAAAACCATATAAATAATGAGCTGAACAGTAATGATATATGGTTGGTGTAACACAGTAATTAACAACAACAACAATAACAACAATAATGACAACAATAACAACAACAATAACAACGACAGCAACAATAATAACAACAACAATAATAACAACAATAACATTAACAACAATAATAACAACAATAACAGCAATAACGATAATAATAACAACAATAACAACAACAGTCATAACCTATAAGAGGACCAAAGAATTATAATTTCCAAACTATATAATATTCTGTTTCTTTCTTCCTTAGTCTGTACGTTACGCTTTGAAAAAAGACAAAAACAATTTTTTGAAGAGCAGACTACTTCAAGAAGGGACAAATTCGCGAGATTTGGCTTTTAAAATGCCGATTTGGCAACCGTGGACAAGCTTCGTTTTCGAATATCATTATATTATTATATTATTATAATGACATTCGAAAACGAGATTTAGTTTTTCTGTTCAAGATAATAATTGCTTGTGCAATGCAGAAAAATATCAGCTTCATCAAAACATATTTGTTGATTCAATATATTTCTCATTCCGTGGAATTTGCACAGGTTCTGCTTCTAATTATTATTATGCTAACGTGGCCTGGTCAAGATTAAGAAAAAAAAAGAACCGACATATTTTCGAAACTTCCATACAATCAGTGCAATAAACAATCTGTGTCCATTTCTCTATAACATGACGCCAAAATCGTAGCAAGAACCAGAACAATGTACTCTTCCTATGTCGTGTGCTGTGTGGGCGGTAACAATGACGCCATATTAAGTAGATGGCAAGTGCTTGTCATCTACTTTAAACAGGAGCAGAATGGACACTACTTGCTGTTGTTTTCAATTCTAGTTTTATAGCAAAGTGTCTCAACAGCTGAACAATTCGCTCTCACATCAACGTTGACCACAAATAGACACGTCGTCTTGTTTGCTTCGTATTTGTAAGAATAGTCCTTGGCCTGCTTATGGCTTTGCTTCTATTAATATTCGCAGTATGAAATAAATATCGAACCTCATTAGGATGTAAAAGTGGTGCAATTTATATATATATATAAGATAGTCGATAATGCGAACGTAAACATGTATACAGATTTTAATTTCCCTTCCTAGCAAAGGATAAGCGAGCTCGAGTGCCGATTAAAACGTCGGTTTCTAATCTCACCCGCGTGAAGAATTGAACTCTGTCAAACATAAAGGGGGAGAAGACAAACGTAGGCGAAGAATCGAAAATGTCGTAATAGCAATGATAGATAAAGGGAAGATAAAAAAAAGATAGAGAACAATGCGTGAAACGAATAATTATTATCAAGAAGAATATATATATATATATATATATATTTATATATATATATAACTACTTAATTTACTCACATAAAATTAATATACGAAAGTATAGATTTATGCGTAAACTTTAAGTATTTACTTCAAAAGTGCTCAATACGTAGGTAGAGCTAGTTAGTAAGTTATAAAATGTATATGGCGATTAAGCTACACTTAATATTCCGAGAAGGGCGCGGTGGGTACTAGAAAGCTGATTGGCTAACTAAAATCTCAATAGAGGATGCGCATATAAAAACGACAGACAACCACAGAATTCGCGCATAAGCCTGAAGAGTCCTAGAGTGGATGAAACGCGGAATATTCAGTGTAGCTTAATCGCCATATACATTTTATAACTTACTATATATATGTATATATATACATATACATATATATTGACTGAAATAGATGGCTATTTGTAGCGACTATGTAACTGTTTACCCTCAAATAATAATAATAATAATATATATATATATATATATATATATATATATATATATATATAATAAAATCATCTCGATTTTTCTAGTCTAAACTCAGTCACCATAGGATTATAAACACGAGCGTTACATAAAACCCCAGTATGGTCACGCTTTCTTTCCTTACATGACGTATGTCTCCGGAAATTATCAGTAAGATTCATTCAATTTTAGAATGTCTTACATTCCAATTCCAATTTACTTGATTCACACAAAGCAGTCATATTTAGATGGGGTCGACGTAACTTTTACTCATTAAAATCATCTACTACCACTTTCACATGTAACACCAAGAATTCTCCTTCTATGAGTACATTTTCACCTAAGACCGTCAGTGTTACATTTTCTTATTCACCCGATCTAACTTCTCTCAGTAAATACAGACCGCTCGCTGCAGCTTAATATTTCATTTTTACGGCCTTTTCATTGGCAGACTACAATCCTGTTGGTAGAATACTGTAATAAACTGCCGAAAAATAAACAAACATGGCATATACTATTACTCCATTAAGCATAAGTTTTTACTCACAAAAATATTATTCTACACAAATACACTGGTTTTTAAAATACAGTGTTTGATCCTCAATATGTAAAACCAACGTTTGCTCAACAAATCCAATTCCAATAATTTACGCCATTATTTCGATTATTCATCATATAACCCCGTAACTAAAGTTCATAAATTCCATTGTATAAGTTAATAAATATCTTTAATAATTACCTCAGTCTAAAAGGATTTCTCCTTCAACACATTTGCACAGAACATGCTATGGAATATCACACTACAGGGAAAACAACTCACGCATTAACACTATGTCGTTGAGCGAGAAGTAAATAGTTTAATGATTTGACTTAAAAACAAGTGAAGCATGCATGGTCCCCCGTGAGTGCGCAGTGAACGAGGCATAAAAAATGACTAAGTTCAACATTCCCCCCATGTAGCCCAAAAAGTATCCAGGGAATGTCAAGTCCTAGTGAAAATGAACAAACGGTGCAGTTTATAATTCCCCTCGCCCGCACTCTGTGCCTAAACCTAAACGTAGATTTCATGAATAAAGCTTCTTTCTTAGAACTGCACGCCTGTGGAACTGTCTTCCGTTTGCCTGCTTTCCAGCTGACTACAATATGGCTGCCTTCAAGTCCAACGTAAACAAATTCTTGATGAACCGTTCCACTTCAGGTAACAAATTTACCGAATTTCTATTACTAATGATTACTATATTGTCCAATTGACTACTGTACACTCTTTAACTCTTATCCTCGAGTGGCCTCTGGGTCTTGATAAGTGGTGAAGACTATGTAAAAAAGGCACGAATGCATGAGTTCAGTCATCATAACAATGCAATTTGCAATAAAAAAAAAATAGGAGGGATTACTTTTGGAACGTACATTACTTATATTGTTTCGCTACAATTCATCTATCCTTTAAATACGTAAAATCCCAGAGAAAAATTTTTTTTACATAAGGAAAAATGTTTAAAGTGAATGAGAAGATACTTAGACGTAAGTGGCTACAGGAACACACTAAGTAGGGAGTTGGGCAGCCAGATGTCTGTTCACATTACATTTAACTTCCTTCATGTCGAGTGTACAGTCGAGGAAGCAAGAAACGGGGAAAGAATTCTAAAATCTAACAGTTTGAGAGAATAAACTATTAAAGTAGAAGGCTCTCCGGCATCGGTGGACCTCTACGGTAAAGGTGTGGGATTTTTCCACTTGTCAGGTTATTCTTGGTATTTACGTGGATGAGAGCACCTGTGCTCTAAATTTGTCGGAGCACATTCTATTAAAGTACTTGTAAAATAAGCACTGGGATGCAACATTGTGGAGTTGAATGAATAAGGAGAGCAAGACAAAAGAAATAAAGAAGGAAAAGAGAGAAATATATTTTTATTGTGACATTTTTCTTTGTGGGTACATTTATGCCACACATTGTTTTGAAGGGTGTCAATCATCTCTCTCGAATAAATTATGTAACATTTCAAAGGCCTGATCATGGAGATATACCAAATCCACCCAGAAACTTATGATGATCTTTTTTTTTCTTTTTCTTTTGTAACAGCACGGCCATAATCTACGTGCACTTGGTTCCTACAGGACGGACAGTCACCAAGGAATACTATGTTGAAGTTTTTAGGGGGTTCAGAAAGAGATTCCGTCGGAAAAGGCCAACACTCTTCAAATCGGATCACTAGCATTTCCACCAAGACAATGCACCAGTTCATAACTCCATCCTTGTCACAAACTATTTGACCATAGTGGGCATCTACACAGTTCCTTACCCTCCCTTGCTCACTGTGACTTTCGGTTATTCCCTGATCGCTCAAGGAAAACCTTAGAGTCTGTCATTATGAAACAATTGAGGAGATGAAAAACGCTGTGACAGGGGTGATTGACACGCTCACATAAGAGGATTTCCATGTGGCATTCCAGAACTTTTTAGAACGATACAAGAGCATTGCAGCCAGAGAAGATTACTTTGAAAGAGACTAGAGTTTCATGTGTGTACTATCAATAAAATGTGCCCATACGAAAAAAGTCTGGAAAATTATTGAAGGCACTTCATACTTCCAGAACAATTATATTGAAAACATTGCCAGGGACGCTGCAAAGAAGGTACGCTCTCTCTACCGTGCTAGAAACTACTGACACCTGAAAGTATTCTGTACCTCTATAAGGCTACCATTGCCCATGTATGGAGTATTGCTGTCACATTTGGGCTGGTGCATCTGCTGCTAGTCTCTCGCTCCTAGACAAGGTTCAAAAGAGAGTCACCAATCTGATAGGCCCGTAACTGGCATCTAAGCTTCAGCCTCTGTCCCATCGACGAAACGTTGCATCCCTTTGCCTGTTCTACAAGTATTTTAAGGGTGAATGCTCTGACGAACTGCAGACACTTGTGCCCGCACGACGTAGACACCCTCGACAAACCCGACAGCCAGCTAAATCCCACACCCACACAGTAGAGATCCCTAGATGTAAAAGATCTTTCTACTCCAGTAGTTTCTTCCCCAGAACCGCTAGACTCTGGAATTCCATTCCAGGTCCCTGCTTCTCCAACTGTACTGACATGCAGAAGTTCAAGTGTAACGTGAACCGACATCTTGCTGCCCAAATCTCAACATAGTGCCCCAGTAGCTGCTGCCCCTGATAGTAGCCCCTTACACCACAGTGGCAATGTGCCTTGTTTGGGGTGAAAATGTTATAAAAAAAAAAATTTTAAACTAACTTAACCAGCATAATTTGGGAGTTTTCACTCTTCTAGATTAGTTGCTCTCTCCAGGCTTCAGAGTCTAGTCTACTCTATTAACCCCAACCCTATTATCACATCATCATTATGTTAAACAGATGGCCTTTGATAAACAACTTATAATTGAATCAGAAGATGGTCGTAGTGAAGTGGTTAACGACCACGTTCAAATCTAGTTAGTTCCATAACACCTCTTTCACTTATGGATGTTGGCAAACTTCACGTGGGACCTCCTTAAGTACATAAAAGAGTTGGAGAAATCAATGCTAACAATAGAGTCAAAGGCGGTCAAAAATGACTGAGAAAAGTCTATGATACCAGTCACCCTTCACTAAACACTTCCAGCAAACAAGGCAAAAATACTACCAAATTTAATTTAATACACTCACTCTGTCTGTCTGCCTGTCTGTCTGCCTGTATTTTCAGACTCTATCTCTTTCGAAACTAAAATTCCTAGAGCGGCGCTAGGGGCATCAAATGATTGGACTTTTACTGATCGTTCTTTTATGGGTCTTTAGCCGGTTAAATTAGTTTTTAAGTGGTCAAAAATGGGTCAAAATAGTTTTTAAGTGGTCAAAAAGTGGTCAAAATAGTTTTTAAGTGGTCAAAAAGTGGTCAAAATAGTTTTTAAGGGGTCAAAAAGTGGTCAAAATAGTTTTTAAGGGGTCAAAAATGGGTCAAAATAGTTTTTAAGTGGTCAAAAAGTGGTCAAAATAGTTTTTAAGGGGTCAAAAAGTGGTCAAAATAGTTTTTAAGGGGTCAAAAATGGGTCAAAATAGTTTTTAAGTGGTCAAAAAGTGGTCAAAATAGTTTTTAAGGGGTCAAAAATGGGTCAAAATAGTTTTTAAGTGGTCAAAAAGTGGTCAAAATAGTTTTTAAGGGGTCAAAAATGGGTCAAAATAGTTTTTAAGGGGTCAAAAATGGGTCAAAATAGTTTTTAAGTGGTCAAAAATGAGTCAAAATTGAAAAGATCATCATACATTTTGCATTTTGTACATTTATCTTAGTTTATTTTTTATTTTTAATCAGGCCGTATGCGTATCACGTTGGTACAGTGGTAACGCCACCAGCTTTGAATGCTACAGTATGGGTTTCGATTCTAGCTGATGGACCCAAATACTCGTTATTTTTTTAATTATTATTTTACTTTTGGAATCACAACTCTTTAATAATATATACGAATTCTGGATAAATTAAAATATATTTAAGCGAATTTTATGGGCAGGAAAAACCGGGCGCCTCCTACTTCCCTCGTAAAAAATAGGAAAGATCTGTTCAACAAAGTTCATGCAGTTAATATATTCATTTTTTTTCTTTCTTTAATATATTTATTTTTTTCTCTATTTAATATATGTTTTCGTTAATATATTCATTTTTTCTATCTTTAATATATTCGTTGTTTCTTTTTATGATATATTCATTTTTTCTTTCTTTAAAATATACATTTTTTTATTTCTTTAATATATTCATTTTTTCTTTCTTTAATATATTCATATTTTCCTTCATTAGTATATTCATTTTTCCTTCTTTAATATATTCATTATATCTTTTTTAATTTTTTTCTTAATATATTTATTTTTTTCTTTCCTTAAAATATTCATTTTTTCTTCCTTTGATATATTCATTTTTACTTTCTTTAATCAAGACCGTCTTAAAAGACAAGATGGCCGGTGGGCAAAAATAATTTAATCTGCTGACGTCATCACGGATAGTCCATACCGGTGACACCGGTAGTCACCGGTAGGCACTCGTAACGTCTTGAAGTCAGTGTAATATTTCTTTTTTTTATTAAAATGCCTTCACGGTGCATCGTTCCAACTTGCTGAGGAAATTATCGTAAAGGACCAAAAAGTGACAGTATTTTCATTTCCGAAAGATAAAGAATTATAATGCAGTAAAAAAAAAAAAAAGATTTTACACCATCTCCATTCAGCAAAGTAAGTTTTAACGTGCCCCCCCCCTGTATTTAACACGATGTAACTATAATTTAATTCAATATTATCATCCTAAATGTTTTACCATTCAAAAGAAGAAGCTTCAAATAAATTGCTAATATTAAAAAAAATTTTTTTACAGCATACAAAACTAATGAAAATGCGAGACAACATCGACTCTTTAAAACACGATTTTTTTAAGCTGTTGACACACGTTTTAAAAATCTAACAAAAATTAATTTTCCTGAAATTTTTCAATATTTAAAAATAAATTATGCCGGCTGATAAAATTTTTAAACTTTTTTTTTAAAGCTAGAAAGATAAAATTTAAAAATACTTATTTATATATATATATATATATATATATATATATATATATATATATATATATATATATATATATATATATATATATATATATATATATATATATATGAAACTAAACTAAAAAAAAAAAAACGCGCGTTCACTCGTGGTCTTAAACAGTCTTGGCCTTCGGGACAAGATCAAAGTGTAGTATCTGTTCTCCAGATGCTGCATTCTATTTCTTGTTCTCTTTCGGTGGAGGAGAAATCCTTCACGACTGAGGCAATTTTTATTTTTGTACCTTTTCTCCACGTTAAAAAACGACCCTGGTGTCTAACTCTGTCCCGTGGGGAGGCATAGTAAATAGGTACAATTCATTTCATTAACGTAATTGGGTTTGTATTACTGTACACATAGATTCGAAAAAGTTGTCAAAAACAAATATATAACAAATAAATGTTATCAAAGGCAAGATAAGTTACTTTTCTACCAAATATTTTTCGTGTTTTTATTCAATGTAACATGTTTATTCAGCTCGAAAAACATAGTGTTTACCGCTGTATTCGAAAATTCAAGATGGCGTCTGATTCTCTCTTTAACACGGTAAGTTTGGGATAAGGTGTTATAAATAAAAAACTATACAAAATACTATTAAAAACCCGCCGAATATATGTCAACCTATGTCACGGTAACATATATTGAGCGAGTTTTTAATAGTATTTTATCCGGTTTTGTATTTATAACACCTTTTCCTAAGCTTACCGTGTTAAAGAGAGAATCAGACGCCATCTGGAATTTTCGAATACATCGGTAAACACTGTTTTTCGAGCTGAATAAACATGTTACATTGAATAAAAACACGAAAAATATATCCAGTTTGGTAGAAAAGTAACTTATCTTGCCTTTGATAACATTTATTTGTTATATATTTGTTTTTTGACAACTTTTTCGAATCTATGTGTACAGTAATACAAACCCACGTATTTTAACAAACTGAAAATATGGATATAAAAAAATGATTTTGCATGTTATTTTTGTTATGTGGTGAAATAATCTTAAATAAGAAACATGATTTTTTCTTTAGGTTAATTTTTTTACTGTGCAATATTTCATGAATTTATTAAAAATATTGTTTTTGATTTTGAAAAAATATTGTGGTTCATTTTGATTAAAAAATATTCATTTTGATTAAAAAATATTCATTTGATTAAAAAATATTAATTTTGATTTAAAAAAAATATTCATATTGATTTTAAAAAAAGTTTAATTTTAATATTTGTGTATTGTCTTAACTCATATCAAATGTTTTGCTTGTGTTCTGCTTCAAATATTCATAATCTTACATGCATAATTTTCATTTAATTATATTAAATAAACTTCAAGTTTATTTCAAATCAAATCGTGTTCCTTCACTTTTTTAAAATGTAATTTATAAGTAATTAAAGAACGCATTCTAATCTTTAAAATCTATAATACAACGAAATATTCAATTGCTTATAATATACTTAAACAAATAACTTGTGTTTTTTTTATTATTTTTTTATTATTAATATTAGATGAGTTTCAGTATAAATCATCGTGTTCTTTCTTTATTTCTTTATTTTAATCCAATTTCGAAGTTTTGTAACGCTGTCTGTAAAAATTACTGTTCATTATTGACAGTCTAAGAGTTCCACATATCTTGCTTGTTGGGACCTCGGCGATGACGTCATTTTTTCAGCTGGCCGGCCATCTTTATAACGAAGGCCACGCTTTAATACATACAGTTTCCTTTCCTTAATATATTCATTTTTTATTCATTAATATAGTAATTTTTTCTCTCTTTAATAAATTCATTATTTCTTTTTTAATATATTTATTTTTTTCTTTCTTTAATATATTCATTACTTCTTTCTTTAATATAATAAATTTTTTCTAGGATATATACATTTTTTCTTTCTTTAATATATTCATTGTTTTCTTAAATATAATAATTTTTACTTTCTTTAATACATTCAGTTTCCTTTCCTTAATATATTCATTTTTTTCTTCATTAAGGTTGTAATTTTTTCTTTCTTTAATGAATTCATTTTCTTTCTTTGATATATTCATTTTTTCCTTCTTAATACATTCATTTTTTTTCTTTCTTATATATATTCATTTTCCTTTGTTTGATATATTGATTTTCTTTCTTTAATATATTCATTTTTTTCTTGGTATATTTATTTTTTCCTTATATACATTCAGTTTTTCTTTCTTAATATATTCATTATTTCTTTCTTTAATATATTCATTTTATTTTTTAACATATTCATTTATCTTTCTTTTATGTAAGCATTTTTTCTTTAATATATTCATTTTTTCTTTCTTAATATATTCATTTTCTCTTGTCTTAATATATTCATTTTTGCTTTCTTAAATTTAATCTTTAATATAATCATTTTTTCTTTAATATAATCATTTTTTTCTTTAATATATTCATTTTATTTTTCTTTAATATGATAATTGTTTCTTTCTTAAACATATTCATTTTTTCTTTAATAAATTCATATTTACTTTCTTAAATACATTCATTTTTTCTTTTTTTAATATATTCATTTTTTCGTTAATAAATTTATATTTTCTTTACTACATATATTCATTTTTTCTTTCTTAAATATATTCATTTTTTCTTTCTTTAATATATTCATTTTTTCTTCCTTTAATATATTAATTTTTTCTTTCTTTAAAATATACATGTTTTCTTTCTTTAATATATTTACTTATTACTTTCTTTAATATATTAATTTTCTTTCTTTAATATATTTCCTTTTTTTAATACATTCATTTTTTCTTTATTTTATATAATTATTTTTTAATAAATTCATTTTTTTCTTTCTTTCATATAATTATTTTTTAATATATACATTTTTCTTTCTCTAATATATTCATTTTTCTTTCTTTTATATATTCATTTTTTCTTTCTTTAATATATTCGTTGTTTCTTTTTATGATATATTCATTTTTTCTTTCTTTAAAATATACATTTTTTATTTCTTTAATATATTCATTTTTTCTTTCTTTAATATAATCATATATTCCTTCATTAGTATATTCATTTTCCTTCTTTAATATATTCATTATATCTTTTTTAATATAATCATTTTTTTCTTAATATATTTATTTTTTTCTTTCCTTAAAATATTCATTTTTTTCTTCCTTTTATATATTCATTTTTACTTTCTTTAATACATTCAGTTTTCTTTCCTTAATATATTCATTTTTTATTCATTAATATAGTAATTTTTTCTTTCTTTAATAAATTTATTATTTCTTTTTTAATATATTCATTGTTTTCTTTCTTTAATATATTCATTACTTCTTTCTTTAATATAATAAATTTTTTCTAGGATATATACATTTTTTTCTTTCTTTAATATATATTTATTGTTTTCTTAAATATAATAATTTTTACTTTCTTTAATACATTCAGTTTCCTTTCCGTAATATATTCATTTTTTTCTGCATTAAGGTAGTATTTTTTCTTTCTTTAATGAATTCATTTTCTTTCTTTGATATATTCATTTTTTCCTTCTTAATACATTCATTTTTTTTCTTTCTTATATATATTCATTTTCTTTCTTTGATATATTCATTTTTTCCTTCTTAATACATTCATTTTTTTTCTTTCTTATATATATTCATTTTCCTTTGTTTGATATATTGATTTTCTTTCTTTAATATATTCATTTTTTTCTTGGTATATTTATTTTTTCCTTATATACATTCAGTTTTTTCTTTCTTAATATATTCATTTTTTCTTTCTTTAATATATTCATTTTATTTTTTAACATATTCATTTATCTTTCTTTTATGTAAGCATTTTTTTCTTTAATATATTCATTTTTTCTTTCTTAATATATTCATTTTCTCTTGTCTTAATATATTCATTTTTGCTTTCTTAAATTTAATCTTTAATATAATCATTTTTTCTTTAATATAATCATTTTTTTCTTTAATATATTCATTTTATTTTTCTTTAATATGATAATTGTTTCTTTCTTAAATATATTCATTTTTTCTTTAATAAATTCATATTTACTTTTTAAATACATTCATTTTTTCTTTCTTTACTATATTCATTTTTTCTTTAATAAATTATTTTTTTCTTTATTACATAAATTCATTTTTTCTTTATTACATATATTCATTTTTTTTCTTTCTTTAATATATTCATTTTTTTCTTTCTTTAATATATTTACTTTTTACTTTCTTTAATATATTCATTTTCTTTCTTTTATATATTCATTTTTCTTTCTTTAATATATTCATTTTCTTTCTTTAATATATTTCCTTTTTTTAATACATTCATTTTTTCTTTATTTTATATAATTATTTTTTAATATATTCATTTTTACTTTCATTGATATATACATTTTTCTTTCTCTAATATATTCATTTTTCTTTCTTTTATATATTCATTTTTTCTTTCTTTAATATATTCATATTTTCTTTCTTTAATATATTTCCTTTTTTTAATACATTCATTTTTTTCTTTCTTTTATATAATTATTTTTTAATATATTCATTTTTTCTTTCATTAATATATACATTTTTCTTTCTCTAATATATTCATATTTCTTTCTTTTATATATTCATTTTTTCTTTCTTTAATATATTCATATTTTCTCTCTTTAATATATTTCCTTTTTTTAATACATTCATTTTTTCTTTATTTTATATAATTATTTTTTAATATATTCATTTTTACTTGCATTGATATATACATTTTTCTTTCTCTAATATATTCATTTTTCTTTCTTTTATATATTCATTTTTTCTTTCTTTAATATATTCATATTTTCTTTCTTTAATATATTTCCTTTTTTTAATACATTCATTTTTTTCTTTCTTTTATATAATTATTTTTTAATATATTCATTTTTTCTTTCATTAATATATACATTTTTCTTTCTCTAATATATTCATTTTTCTGTCTTTTATATATTCATTTTTTCTTTCTTTAATATATTCATATTTTCTCTCTTTAATATATTTATGTTTTCTGTCATTAATATATTCATTTTTCTTTCTTTAATATATTCATTTTTTTTTCTCTAATATATTCATTTTTCTTTCTCTAATATATTCATTTTTCTTTATTTTATATATTAATTTTTTCTTTCTTTAATATATTCATTTTTCTCTCTTTGATATATTAATTTTTTCTTTCTTTAATATATTCATTTTTTTCTTTCTTTAATATATTCATTTTTTTTCTCTAGAATATATTCATTTTTGTTTCTCTAGAATATATTCATTTTTCTATTTAATACATTTATTTTTCTGTCTTTCATATGTTTTTCTAATGCCGTAAATGACAAACTTCTCTCTAATTCTCTCTCCTCTGACCTTGAGCGCGTGGTACAATGGGGGAAGAGGTGGCTGGTCACTTTTAATGCATCCAAAACCAAGCTTCTATCTTTACATCATCAACGCTCTTATCCCCATCTGGCATCAATTGAAATGGACGGCTCTCGTATTGGAGAGGCTCCATGTTTTAACAAGCTTCTGGGTTTGACCTTTACTCCTGATCTGAAATGGAACACGTACATCAAAACTGTTGCCAGGGACGCTGGGAAAATGGTGGGATCCTTCTACCGCTCCAGAAGATATCTCACTACTGATGCAATTCTCTATCTGTATAAAAGCCAAGTACGTCCAAGGATGGAGTACTGCTGACACATCTGGGCAGGAGCTGCTAAAAAAAGCCTATCCTGCCTTGACAGAGTACAAAATAGACTTCGTGATTTAGTGGAGGATGCCCTTTTCTCTTCCCTGCAACCTCTCTCCCACAGAAGAGACGTTGCGAGCCTGTCTTTGTTTTATCGCTATTTCCATGGCAGGTGCTCGTCTGAGCTCCAATCCCTCGTCCCCCCCTCGCCAATCTTTTACAAGAAACACCCGTCTGGCTGAAACTACTGTCAATAATTTTCCCCACTCTTTATCTATTCCAAAATCCAAACGTAGATTCCATGAGCAAAGCTTCTTTCTTAGAACTGCACGCCAGTGGAACTCTCTGCCGCTTGCCTGTTTCCCACCTGACTACAACTTGGACGTCTTCAAGTCCAACATAAACAAACTCCTGACAACCCGCCCCTTTAAGTAAGACACTCTCTAAAACCCCCCAATATTAATGATTACTACAATACTATCTCATTGATTACTGTACACGCATTAACCCTTATACCTGAGTGGCCTTCGGGCCTTGATAAGTGGTGACCCCCTATGTAAAAAAAAAATATTCATTTTTCTGTTTTTTATATATTCATTTTTTCCTTTTTTAATATATTTTTTTATTTTACTTTAATATATATATATTTTTTTGTATACAAAGTTTTATAGGAAAACTGAAAAACACTAAAATCTCTGTTTCTGAATTTAATTTTTTTGTTGTTAGAGTAGGATAGATAATTTATATTATTTTATTTATTCGGACTACTATTCTCATCTTCGCTAATATTTTTATGACTTTGCGGGGATTTCTTCTCAAGTCCGCATGAACCTGTAGTGCTGTGTGTAGAATATTTCGCAAAATTCACTTGTAAGTCATACTTGTCTGGGGGTTGGGGTTTCAATCCTCAGTGCAGGCGACACTTAAAATACAATCGGGAATTACTTAGGACATCTACCGTCATGGTAGATTGAAATAGAGTATGCTAGGTCCGTGAATAAAATAAAAGATTCCGTTCTAAATTCCGAACAGATTTCAACGTTCGGCAGAAAGATTCCCGAGTTGGACAAGATGCATCTGAAAAAGTGAATGGGAAGATACTGCCGATTAATCCAAATAATACATAAAAATATTTTTACTCATTTCTAACTCTATGTTTAAAAAGAAAAAAAAACATGCGCCCTAATAATACAGCAAATAACCTACGCATAAAAATCTACGATAAATAAACGTTCATGGCTTTAAATAACTTAACAGGGTCGATATTCCGCTAAAAAAACAACCAATCAACGCAACGCATAAATGTCATACGACGCTAATACTACACAACAACGTTGAGGCCGTTTATCACCGAATTTAAGCAACGGTGAGTCTAATCTGTACAAGATGAGTAACAATTTGGGAATACTAGGCGCTCTGTGTGCTATTGCTGTTGTTGGGCATCATTGATTCATTTGTTTTGTATGAGCCAGATGATTATTATTGGCATTTGTGATATCTTGATTATTAGAATCCTTTTTTTAAAAATGCATTCTATATTTACGGGAGGGAACATGTAAAAGTTGCCGACAGCCCTATGTGATACTGCTTATGTGGAACGAACTGGAATCGAACTTGGAACACTCGGGTTGTTAGTCTGTGTCGTTAACAACTGAGCTACTTTTACTTCTCTGTCCGCTGCTGTAGGTTGGGAGCGACACCTTATTGATTCTTTTGTTCAATTTACCAATGAGGACCGTTTGGAAAATCGATCGAGGCAAGGCGTGGAGCCACTTTATGTAAAGAGCTCACAAAAAAACGGAAGGTTATTATTGCAAAGACAGGAGATGTAAAAAAAAATACGTCTTTCGCTTGACGAACTCGGGAATCTTGAAAAGACCAAGACTGTAGGTAGTGGGGAATAAGAAAACAAGAAAAAAATTCCACACGTTTGAAATTCTTGGAATGAAGATACAGAAATAAGAAGGTGTATTACAATGAGGAATGAACACAACGAATTATTGGAGATCATAATTCAATTTCCTAAGAACCTTCCTTCTTTGGAGGAAACCAACTCAGCCCAACCAGGGCGATTGCTGCAACAAATACGCTAGGAACGATACTAATTCATAAAAAAATTATTAAAAACACAGGCAAATATTTTTATTTGGACTATAAAGACAAAAAAAAGCAAAAAATTACGCTATTCTCTTGATGAACAAGTTTAATAGGGTTGACAAATCATCGAGGTTGCCCAACTTATCAAATGAATTTGCTGGAATTGTAACGGTGAGTTGAAGACCATCTGCTGTGGTTTTTGGTTGCGATGGATTAACGAACACTATGTAAACCCGTCTTAAATTCGATAATCTCATTGATTTACGTTTATCTTCGGAAGGCACTAATCTCAAATGATTTGGCGGGGAAAAAACAATGTTCGATTATTCACGCGGGAAAAATACTATTATTTTCTCGGAATGAAACGAAATGCAGTATTTTGTTTCTTTCATTTAGTCTTTCGGTTTTTTTCTGTTTAGTTCTTCTTGAATATTTGTTTTTCTTATTTTTAGTATTAGTTTTTGTGCCGAGATGTTTCTTGGTCGTAAATCCGACTATTTAGTGGGAGAATTTTCAATAAGAATTTCTTCGCAATGTGGCCGTCTTAGCTTTTTAAAGAATGGCACAGAATAATCCTCGAATTAAACATTTTGGTTTCTACATTTCTTTAGAGGATGTATAATTCGCATTATTTGGATTTTTCGCACGGCTGTTCTCATCTTAAGTGTTACTATCACAACATTTCAGCCGATGTAACCTCCGACCTTTTTTGTGTGTATCTTGTCGAACTCGGAAATCTTTCTGTCAAACTCGGGAATCTTTCTGTCTAACTCGGGAATCTTTCTGTCAAACTCGCCAATTTGCACGGAATTTCGAACGGAATCCTTTATTTAACTCAGCATGTTCTCATTCCGTCATCCATGATCTGGAAGAAGTCCCAAGTAATTCGCAATTGTAATCAGAGTATCGCCTGGTACGTATGAACCCTTGACGTAACGGATAAACTAATTGGTAAAATTCGGTTGTAAGTAACGCTCTTCCGTATGTTAAAGGTTCAATCCTCAGTGTGGGCGATACTGGGAATAGAATTATAAATTACTTAAGACTTCTACCTGGTCATGTCGAATGGAAGATTCGACAGAAATATCCTTGCGCTCGACAAAATACACGTGGAGAAGGTCTGAGTTGATGATTCAAACCTGAATGGGAACGATTCTCAGATTACAATTAAGGATTTCTTAAGACTTCTACCTTGTCATGGCTAACGGTACAAGAGTATGTTACCTTCGTGAATAAAATAAAGGGTTCTGTTCGAAAATCGGGAAAGATTCCCGAGTTCGACAGAAAGATTCCAGAGTTCGACAAGATACACCTGATGAAAGTCGGACGTTGTATCGGCAGAAATGTTGCAAAAATAAACATCTTGTATTCAACCAAGGAAAACCGGTAATGAAGAAAAGAAGTTAGAGTGTGAAAGCAACGGACGTAAAAACAAGAAGGGATGTTTTTTATATTTCAAACATAGGCGTGACAGAGTAAATTAGCAGGGTGATTTTTTTTTATGATGTATGATGATTCAGGAGATTGTTTCTGTTGATGCGGAAGTCGGACTTTTATTCAAAGCTCACGAAGATCGTACTTTAGGATTGTCTGATCTCAGTGAAGATTTCCTAATTGATTGCAGCTCATTATTTGCAAGGTAATCTAAAACTTAGACGTGACAGACTGACGAACAAAAGGTGATGTTAATGAGACGTATAATGGTTCGATGATGATGATGACGACGACGACAGTAGTGACAACGATGATGATGACGAAAAAAGTAATAATAATGATGATGACAATGATACAGATTATGACGACAGAGATGATGATGACGGCAATGATGATGATGATAAAGACGACGACAACGATGATGATAATGATGATAATGATGAGGACAACAGTGATGATGCTGATGAAGATTATGATTAAGATGATGATGATGATGATGATGATAATGATGATAATGGTGACGACGACAACGATAATGATGATAATGATGATAATGATGATGACGACAGTGATGATGGTGATGAAGATTATGATTAAGATGATGATGATGATGATGATGATGATGATGATGATGATGACGACGACAGTGATGATGATGATGATGATGATGATGATGATGATGATGATGATGATGATGATGATGATGATGATGGATTTCTGTACAGAGCCAACGATTATCATGCATAATGATTGTCTTTATCTGCATGTTATCCTTTTCGTTAGTTGTAACTGTTCATTAGACCGATTTTTACCTCCGACAAAAAGAGCAGCGTGGTTTTACAGTTGCATAGGAAACCGTGCACGTTTTCATCCAGAACTAATGTTGATCGCACAGGGACATCTTTGGTGGCCGCACGCAGAGACAGAGACTCCAGAGGACGATGAATCCCGATGCCGATTCCTCATAGATTTTATACCACAGCCCTGTTAGCCTAGTTACGACTCTGCTAACGTTGCCAAACGTATCAGCAACAAGTGTTGCAGACGCTTCTATGGTACTCTCACCTACCACGGTGAGGAAGGGTTTAACAGCTGATGATGATGACGATGATGATGATGATTCATACCTATAAGTAACACTGAGATTTAACAATTCTAAATATAAATTCCCTCTATCTAACACCTGACTGTGCGTGCATGAAAGCATCTGAGCATGTGTAGTTTAAACATGAGTGGGAAACTCTCCATACAGTAGAACCCCGGGACACGGTGGCCCTAAGACACGGGTCCTGGATATGACCTTAAACTATATCCGATGGTGAGGCCTCGGCTTGCGGGCTTTGGGGAGCATGGAGCCATCCTTTACTTGTCATTGCTCCCAAGTCCACTCTGATCCGGAGTGGTAGTACCTGTTAGGGTCCCAACTATGGGTTAAATAGAAACCGACTCTAAAAAAATGTTTTATTAAAAAAAAATTCTTCAAAATCACTGGATTCGGCATTAAATAACCTGAAAAAGATTGATATGCCGTAAAACAAAACCAACCAACCAACCAACCTAAGATACGTTTTTTTTTCAGGTTACAGTGTGAAATACGATGTTTTTCCGGACTCTGGTTACTGTATTTGCCCTATGCGATTTATTTATAATATTATTTGATTATATACACGTGTATTATATACTGACTGTATTTTGTTACTGATTTCAAATGCACGCGCTAGAATGGCCTTGGTGATGGTCATATGATAAGCAGGCGTGATTCTGTATAGGTTTTGCACTTATCGAACTTTAATTTCAAACATTTTCATTTATGGCAGGTGTTAGGGGACCGTTATATTAATCGACAACCAAGTACTCTCGTGAATATTGGATACTCCGCCGATATTCGACGGACAAGTAAGCCTAGTTTATGTCACCGCTTTTCTCTGTATCTTGTTCCTTATATTTTATTCAATATATCTTTAAACTTATACTGTGTTCCGAATTGTCTTTACGTGATCTCAATCACATCAGCATTATCTCAGGGACAATGCCTATGAAAACAACCCCAAGACTCGTATTATTTGGTTTCATCGGACTATTGTTCTTACCTTGAGTGTCATTTTCACAACGTTTCGGTTGATGTAACCTCCGACCTTCTTCAGGTGTATCTTTTCTAATTCGTGAATGTTTCTGTCGAACTCGGGAATTTGGAACGGAACCATTTATTTACTTTACGGGGGTAGCATGCTCTTGTTCCGTCAGCCATGGCTAGATAGAGGTCCTAAGTAATTTGCAATTGTATTTTTCGGTCGCCCACACTGAGAATTGAACCTTCAGCCTTCAGGAGAATATCACTTTTACAATTGATTTTTTTCCAGTAGTCTTACTACTGCGCCCAATGCTCCCATTCATTCCAACCAGATGGTGAGTCTAGATGTAGTGAGTTTGTTCACGAAAGTGCCGTGTCGTCCGCTAAAAGTACGTGGAGAGACTGAAACGTCAGGTATAGCTGACCATATCTGGAAGGAAAAGGGAAACCATTTTCCATTATAGGACGAAGTAAAAATTATAGACAGAAAAGAATGGTAGAGAGTAAGACGACTGAAGGAAGCAGCACATATGCTGGGGAATAACCAATTACTAAGTAGACCTAGTATAGAATTTAATACGATATGGGAACTATTAATTATAAACAATAGGTAATATATACAAGTAATAAGAAAAAAATATTTATATATATATATATATATATATAAGTATATAGTAATTTATAAAATATATATGCCGATTAAGCTACACTGAATACTCTGCGTTTCATCGACTGTAGGATTCGTCAGGCTTATGCATTGAAATGAAGTAGTTATATATATATATATATATATATATATATATATATATATATATATATATATAACTACTTAATTTACTCACATAAAATTAATATACGAAAGTATAGATTTATGCGTAAACTTTAAGTATTTACTTCAAAAGTGCTCAATACGTAGGTAGAGCTAGTTAGTAAGTTATAAAATGTATATGGCGATTAAGCTTCCCTGAATATTCCGCGTTTCATCCACTCTAGGACACTTCAGGCTTATGAGCATAAGCCTGAAGAGTCCTAGAGTGGATGAAACGCGGAATATTCAGTGTAGCTTAATCGCCATATACATTTTATAACTTACTATATATATATATATATATATATATATATATATATATATATATATAAAATTCAATATGGTGTAATGGAAAAATATAAAGGTATTTGCAGCTTCTCTTCCAATTTAATCATGTCAAATCACACTTCAATTCCTTTTGTCGTATTGATTGTTGCTATTTCTTCTAATCAGTAAAAGGCATAATAGATTCACTGATTGATATAATAATTAAGTGATTGATTTTGCGCTACGAAACAGATACTGTCAAGAATTGTATAAGTCAACTGAATTAAAGGAATAAATTATAAGATGGTCAACATCATGAATTTTGGGATATAATGTTTTGTCATTTATTCTCTGTATTGATCTATAATTACATTGAGCTTTTTAAATAAAGATTAATATATATTATAAGAAAATATATTTCTACAGAAATATATATATATATAAATATATATATATATTTCTACAGAAATATATATATATAAATATATATGTGTGTGTATATATATATATATAGTAATAATTAGTAATAAAAATATTAATATTAATAGCCAGAAATAAAAATAGGTTTAAGGCTCCTAAAATTCGTACTAGAATTGTCCGCAAAGACCCGTGGCGCAGTGGTTAGAGTACTTGGTAAAATCAATTGCAAAAGGGGATATTCTCCTGAAAGTTGAAGATTCAATCCTCCAAGTGTATTTTACGACCGGGCAAAGCCTGACCCCCCCCCTTCAAGTAGTGTTTTATATGAGGTAGATATTGTACCTCACTTGAGTATCTAAATAACGATAGATTAAACAAAGACTAGCAGCGACTTTTATGTGAGATAATGGCTGTAAGAAAAAGAAGACACTCCACACGAGGCAGAAACGAGTGCTTTGAACAGCACATCACTAAATGTGGCAAGAGTACTTTATTTTAGGATGTATATCTTATACACATTATACAGGTAGAGGATTGCGTCAAGAGTGAGATACATTTGGGGAGTGGTAAAATGATTCAACATTTTTTTTTCCATCGACTTTAGCGACAGAATTGATGTAAGTCTTTCATTTCAGTTCCGGGGTGAAAGTCACTCTTTGACGCTTAGAGATATTAAAACATATCAAAATTAAATTTAATATACGCGTGTATCGATGACAATGCTATTTAAAATTCAAGTGTGACAAACAAATGAAAATTGTACTTCAAACTGGCGGGGGGTGGGGCACCCCGCCTTGCCCAGTCGTCTTAATATATTTTAATTTATGCAGATTTATTATTGCACAGCTACAATTGAATATATATATATATATATATATATATATATATATATATATATATATATATATATATATATATAAATATATTTTATAAAGCCCCCCTCTTGGGTAGAGCACTATCGTAAATTATCTTACTCGCTACTTAATTTAGCTGAAAAAATGCGAAGCTCGCAGTTTGTTTACAAACAAACGTTTGAGCCCTCTACGAGTGGCGGACGGATGTTTATTTAAATAGACATTCGGACAGATTAATTTCGACCACCGATTCCGTAGTCAGGGGGTAGAGCTGCCGACTGTCAGGTTCGATCCTCGGCTTGGGATAGGTGTTAGTCTAGCGGCACTGATGAGTTGTGAAACAACGAAACAGGTCTGTATGTCGATGACTAAAAATATATTTTATATATATATCTATATCTATATATATATCTATATATATATATATATATATATACACACACACTTATTTCAAAAGTTTAAATTTAACAAAAATGACTTAGATGCCATCAGCTAGAATCTCTGCTGTTAGGGCTAACCTGGCAGATAGACAAAAAAAAAAGTTTTTTTTAATTAACCGACTTTAAGCAATGAATGAATTTGCACATGCGTAAAACTAATAGAAGTATATTAATTTATTTATTGCGGACTATTATTCTCATCTTTATTAGTTGTTGTTTCACGACGTTTCGGCCAACTATTTCTCTGGCCTTCGTCAGGTGGTAACCGCGACCGATAGGAATTTCGAATCTACTAACTGCATTCTTCATCAATCACTGCCATCCGTAGTTGTTGTCTTCTCACCACGTTTTTAGTCAAGTAATAAATAAACATGGATTTATAAGATCAAAGAATCCAACCTTGATCACCTTTGGGGCCCGTGGCGCAGTTGATAGAGACGTTCAATCTCTACGGTTCCAGATGAGAATTGGCTGAAGATAGCGGTTTCAATCCTACCCAAAGCGTACCAGAGGTTTACTTGGCCAAAAACGTGGTGAGACGACAACAACTACGGATGGCAGTGATTGCTGAGAATGCAGTAAGGAGATTCGAAGTTCCTAATCCGTCACGGTTACCACCTGACGAAGGCCAGAGGAATAGTTGGCCGAAACGTCGTGAAATAACAACTAATAAAGATGAGAATAATAGTCCGCAATAAATAAACTAATATAAGTAATACGTATCTCAATAATGAATTCCAATTAAAATAATTATACAATAAAAGTATGTCGGTTGAAATGAACATTTTGCATTTCAACTTGCCGACATATTATTGTACACATTATTTATCCATCCAAGATTTTATTCGTTATGAACAATCCTTGGTGTACGATTACTACTTCCTGTTAATTTCAGTGTCATGTGATCAGCAGTTTAAGAGTTTATCGGTTAAATATTTAAACATAGAAACACTCACATCTATACACATGTCTACTATTTTATTTATATAAATTGTACAAGAGGGAGCGATCGACTTTACCCGGTCGTGAGATACGCTTAAATATGATATTTTAATTTGTCCAGATTTCGTACATATAAATATAGAGTGGTGATTTCAAAAGTAAAAAAAAGTATTCAGGTGCCACCAGCTAGAATCGAAACCGAAACTGTAGCATTCAAAGCTGATAACGTTACCACTGTACTAACGTGACTCGCATATAGACCGATTAAAAGTTAAAAGAAACTAGGATGAATGTACAAAATGTTTAACGATTTTTTTTCAAGTTTAACCCTTTTTTAGTCCATTAAAAACTATTTTAACCCTTTTTTTAGTCCATTAAAAACTATTTTAACCGGCCAAAGACCCATCAAATAATGGTCCGTAAAAAATCCAATCATTTGAGGCCTCTAGCGCCGCTCTGCGACTTTTCGGAGGAGATAGAGTTTGACAATATGGAGACCGACAGACAAACAGACAGACAGACAGACATATTGTCGTTCCAACGGAAATATGACAGAGCAGCAAAAAAGACATTTTTAACTGAAGCGCAACCCACGGATAAAGTCTCTCAAAATAGTGTGAAGGCGAGTCTAAAAGAACAAAATCTCTCTTCCCTGAACAAATAATGGATTCTCCCTTTTAAAAAAAAAAAAAAAAAAAAAGTAAATAAATAAATAATTTAACTAAAGACATTAAATGAGAATGACATAAAATGTGTACTCAATAGAGTATGACAACTTTGTTGATAAAATAAGTTAAAATAAAAGCTTAACGACAAAACCAAACGAACTCTAAAAAAATAAAATAACAAAAGTGAATTAAAGATACATTTTTTTTATTATTGCTTTTTTTTTTAATGGCGGTTAAACATTGTGCGCCTGCGCAAAATTAATGGAATCTTACATTGACTTTTTTTTAAGTCTGGAAAATTAATTTAATTTTCGCATTTAGAGGGAGGACTCAGAGATTTGGATAAGGTAAGTTAGAATAATTTTTTTTTCGTTTTGTTTTTTATGTCGTTTTTTCGCATCTCAATCTTGTATGTGTGAAAATCGATGGAAGTTATTCTATTTTAGGTTCACAGTTGAAGGCCGCCATTTTTAATTTTAATTTTGTTTGCTCGAAAAAAATTGAATCTCAAATTAATTTCTCCGCTGTGCAGTTTGATTCAAGTATGAACCGCATTAAAACGCAGACTGCTTTTATTTGGGTTTGTTTGTTTGTTTTTGTTTTGTTTTTTTTGTAATTTCTGAATGTACGTATAAATTCCAGGGTTGGTATTACTGTTCACATAGATTCGAAAAAGTTGTCAAAAAACAAATACATAACAAATAAATATCAAATGCAAGATAAGTTACTTTCTACCTAACTGGATATGTTTTTAGTGTTTTTATTAATGTAATATGTTTATTCAGCTTGAAAAACATAGTGTTTGCCGATGTATTGGAAAATTAAAAACTGCGCCCGACTCTCTCTTTAACACGGTAAGTTTGGGAAAGGGAGTTAAAATTAAAAACTAGACAAAATACTGTTAGATCCCCACCGAATATATGTCAGCTCATGTCACGGTAACATATATAGAGCGAGTTTCTAACAGTGTTTTGTCTAGTTTTTTTTTTTAACTCCTTTTCTCAAACTTACCGTGTCAAAGAGAGAGTCTGGCGCCATTTTTTAATTTTCCAATAAATCGGTAAACACTGTATGTTTTTCGAGCTGAAAAATAAATAAAGACGCTAAAACAACATGTCCAGTTAGGTAGAAAATTAACTTATCTTGCCTTTGATAATATTTGTTTTTTTGATAACTTTTTCGAATCTGTGTACAGTAATACAAATACAAATTCCACTTAAAAAAGAACGGTCGAACTACTACGTTATTATATTCATACCAGGCAATGTTTATTTTAGTAGAATTCTTGCATTTAGGTGTCTAGCCGGTCTAGCTTCAGTTTCATCTTTTGTTTGAATGGGGTTACTTAAGCAGAATATGGACAGAGCTCTCTTTTAGGTAGGATTTTTCGAGCTCATTTAAATTTTTACGTTATATTTCGTCGATTAAATCGCTAGGTGAAAGTACAAAATATTAGTGTCCTTATGTATTTTTGGTACCGCTCTGAAATAATGTTATTTCTGAAGCCATTCTTTACATGGGGTGTTTTGTGACTATTCTGTGCTTCCACCTTACAATTTAATAAAAATAAGATCTCGTGAAACTTGAATTTAATCTGAAAAAAAAAAAAAAACTATTTAAAAATAGCGCGGTATCAAAAATACATAAGCACCAATATTAGGCTGGTGCAAAAATAATGTCGTTTTTTTTTTTTTTACATATATATATATATATAGAGGCGAATATTGGCTGAAGAGAGTTTAAGGATACCTTAAACGGGCCTTATTATCGGGCTTGAAACCGACGGTACCAATGATCTGTCTCAACTAACAACTTTCTGTACACAAAATATAAATACGCTCTTACAATTTGGATTTTCCTTTTAATTGAGCACTCTGCTGGAATTCTTTTTCCAAAAAAAAACTAATCATATATATATATATATATATATATATATATAATTTTAAAAAAAAATACATTGTTTTTGCACCAACCCAAGTTACAAAAAGCACATTTGTTCCTGTGTTAAGAATGGATTTCTATATCGTAGTGTTATTTCAACACAATCCCTGTTCTTCGTCACAGGGATGAGATAATGCCTAGAAGGTAGACCCTCCCAGGCATTGCCTCTTCTTTCGGAAGAGGCATTGGTTAATTACCAACCGCCTTTTTGTTTTAAGTTATTTTAATTACCTTCCCCCTATGAGGTTAGACACCAGGTCCGATGTGATTTAGAAAAACTAGAGCGTTAAGATTAACATGCTCCGGCCTACAAAAACTGCCTGAGCAGCCCCGTCCAGATTCTCCAGTAGGGACCCGCATCAGGTGATTAGCAATAAACACTTTCTGAAACAGAAGTTAAAGCCTAGCATAAAGAACAGACTGAGCAGGACTATACGACTCTACTGTAACAAGCAACCCCCGAGCTGATTGTCGAGGACGTATCGCAGATACAAGGTTCACTTGACTTAAAAGGTATACCATCATAAAAATTGTGGGTACTTTTTTACGAGAATACCTAGCGTAGTATAAATATCTCCAACCTTCCCATGTTAATAATGGTTTTCGGAAATAAACACCCTAACCTTATGTTAAGAACGGCTTTCGAGGTTGAGGGTGTTTATTCCGAAATCCGTTCTTAGTATGGGGGAGGTTGGGTGTGTTTATACTACGCTGAAAATACTCGTAAAAAAATACCGCATTGTCTCCTCCGTTCATGGCTATTTTTATACACCATCGGATTGTCCCCCTGGAAACTGATGTTCCCTATCTTCTGATTTTATCGCATCTTTCTACAGTAAATTACCAAATGGGTGGATAATACGGCACTGCTACAGAATTTGAGCATAGTTGGGTGCTTTTTAGGAATAGGTATCCAGAATGGCGATGATAGCCTTTAGAGTTCAGGGATTTGCAGTTGTGACGGAAGCAGTTTCGACAATAAACGGAGAAAGCCAAACTTCATCAATGTGTCCTGTATTTAAAAAAAAAAAAAAATCCAGGTCATCTCCCAATCAGTTGCCTGTGCGTCATGAGTAAATTGATGGAATCTGTTAAATAGAGAAGCAGTCAACCACCTCAGCAAGAATAACCTCCTCAGTGACATGCAATATGGTTTCCGTTCTGCTAGATCTACAGCAGATGTGCTAATAGTTATCTCATAGGATTAGCGAATCTCTCGACGGAGGCTTCCTTAATCGAGTAATTGCTCTTGACATATCAAAGACCTTTGATAGAGTATGGCATAAAGGTCTACTCCACAAAATCTCCAGCTACACGATTCCATTTCAATAAGTAAATCGTTTCTCTCTGGTAGGTTCATAAGAGTGGTTGATGGGCAGAAATCAGAAGATCTCGCTGGAGTCTCTCAGGAGTCCATCATGAGCCCAATTCTCTTCTGATCTACAGCAATGATTACTCATGCTGACAACACTACCATCTATGGCAACACTTCAAAGACCATAAACAACCACGTTCTCTCTGATCTTGATCATGTGGTGCAATGGGGAAAGAGGTGGCAGGTTAATTTTAATACATCTAAAACCAAGCTAACTTTTATTAATGCTCTGATCCCAGTCTTGCATCAATTGAAATGAATTGCTTTCGTCTTGGTGAGGCTCCATGTTTTGACATGCTTCTGGGTCTAACCTTTACTCCTGATTTGAGATGGAACATTTACATCAAATCCGTTGCCAAGGCTGCTGAAAAATTTGTGCGATTATTCTACCACTCCAGTAGATATCTCGCTGCTGATTCAATTCTCTACTAAATAAATAACGATAAAGCAGAGACAGGCTCTTCTGTGAAAGAGGTTGCAGGGAAAAGAAAAGGGCATTCCACCACTAGGCTACGAAGTTTATTTTGAACTCTGTCAAGGCAGGATAAGTCCTTTCTAGCAGCTCCTACCCAGATGTGGTAACAGTACTCATATAAAATATAGAGTACTGGGCAGGGGCTGCTAGAAAGGACTTATCCTGCCTTGACAGAGTTCAAAATAGACTTCGTAGCCTTTTCCCTGCAACCTCTTTCACAGAAGAGCCTGTCTCTGCTTTATCGTTATTTTCATGGCAAGTGCTCGTCTGAGCTCCAATCTATGGTTCCCCCTGACCTGACTTTCACAAAAAAACACTCGTCTAGCTGAAACCACTATTAATAATTTCCCTCACTCTTTATCTGTGCCTAAACCTAAACGTAGATTCCATGAACAAAGATTATTTCTTAGAACTGGACGCCTGTGGAACTTGGTTGGAGAACATGAAAACGGAACAGAGTACAATATGGTCGTCTTCAAGTCCAACGTAAACAAGTTCTTGATGAGCCATCCCCTTAAGTAATACAATTTAACAAATTTCCACTACTAACGATATTGTCCCATTGGCTACTCTACACTCATTAACTCTTGTCCTTGAATGGTCTCCGGCTTTTGATAAGTGGTGACTCCTTTGTAAAAAAAAAAAAAAAAAAAAAAAGTTCCAATCCGTCTATACATCATGACTCGAACTAAAGCTAAAACTTAGGTTAAGAAGATGAAGCATTTCAATGTGTATTGTGTGGAAGTATAGAAACAACGTTGCATGGTACTTGTGTAGGTTAAGGACTGTGTTGTGTTTAGATAGGATTTTCGGGTTTGTATTACTGTACACACAGATTCGAAAAAGTTGACAAAAAACAAATATATAACAAATAAATGTTATCGAAAGTAAGATAAGTTACTTTTCTTCCAAACTGGATATATTTTTCGTGTTTTTATTCAATGTAACATGTTTATTCAGCTCGACAAACATAGTGTTTACCGATGTATTGGAAAATTAAAAATGGCGCCCGACTTTCTCTTTAACACAGTTAGTCTTGGAAAAGGTGTTATAAATAATAAACTAGACAAAATACTATTAAAAACCCACCGAATATGTCAACCTGTGTCACGGTAACATATATTGAGCGAGTTTCTAGCAGTATTTTGTCTAGTTTTATATTTATAGCACCTTTCCCCAAACTTACCGTGTTAAAGAGAGAGTCGCGTGCCATTTTGAATTTTCCAATACATCGGTAAACACAGTATGTTTTTCGAGCTGAATAAACATGTTACATTAAATAAAAACGCAAAAAATTAGCCAGTTAGGTAGAAAAGTAACTTATCTTGCCTTTGATAACATTTATTTGTTATATATTTGTTTTTGACAACTTTTTCGAATCTATGTGTACAGTAATACAAACCCGGATTTTCATTATTTTTTTCGAAATCTTTTTTGTAGATGATAATATAAAATAGTTGATAAAGCCCCCTACCATGTTAAGAATGGCTTTCTAAATAACGTTATTTTAGCGCATTCCATAAACTGCACAATTACCGATTACTTAATAAGAAAACTTACATTATGCAATTCGCAAAAAAAAAAAAAATGCTTCCGCAATTATGTTGCCCTGCTGTTTTTAGTATTTATGCTCTTATGTTACTGTACTGAAATAATAACGTTATCATTTAGAAAGCTATTCTTAACATGAGGAGGGAAAGGTGTTTTGTAATTATTCTGTACTTTCACTTAACAATTTAAGTTACCGGTACTAGTGCACTTATTGACCCGTGCTAAAATAAAAAATATAAAAGCCATTCTTAACATGGGGAGGGGAGGGTGTTTTGTGTCTATTCTGCACTTCGACCTTACAATTTAATAAAAACATATGATAAAACTTTAATTAAACTTGAAAATGTTATTTAAAAAAAGATAGCGCGGATCAAGTGCATTAGCACAAAGATATTGTAAAACTTAAATTTAACTGGAAAATACGATTTTTAAAAAATAGCACCGTAACGAAAGGGCATAAGCACCAAAAATAGCACGGTAACATAAGTGCATAAGCACCCTATTTGTTTTCAAATTAGAGTTTTACGATATCTTTGTTTTAAATTTAATGAAAATACAGAATAGTTACAAAACTCCCCCCTCATGTTAAGAATGGCTTTCTAAATAACTATTACTATTTTAGCACGGTAACATAAGTACAAAAAAAATTAATACATCCAATTCGTTTGGTGAACTTCGTTAACGTTAGCCAGTCTTGAAAGTCTCCGGTGAAACTCGACATTTTTGGCGCAAGTACTGAAATGTTAGTACTCAAAGGTCAAATCGTTGAACTTTGACCCCTTTAACAGCCAAATTTCTGGCCGAAAACCGATCACATCGATTTTCTCAAATCTCAGTACCCTGTATATCAAATTCTGAGTCTGTAGACTAAAAATTGACGGAGTTATTGCGTAGAGAAATGTACACACAGACAGACAGCCGCACAGACACAAAGACACGTTCACTTTTATAGGTATATAGGTATATAAATCGCTTTATTGCAGGTCAATTTTTTGTTAATTTGGAAATTAATATAAACCCCGATAGACGGATGTTTTATTTAGCTTTGGTTATTAAAGCTATTAGGGTTAACAAAATAGGGGAATACGTTACGCTATGTTTACCAAGCAGGACTCGTGCTTATGTAATTGACGGGGTCAAGAAATTGATGCCCCCGCTACTTCTCTCTATCGAAATATTACTTTCTTTGTTTTCGTTTTTTTTTTTGTTTTGTTTTTTGTTTTTTGTTTTTTTTTTTTCAACTAAGGTATAAATTGTAATGCTATATCAAAATTAAATATATAAATAACATTTTAAGGTTAATATTATTTTATAAGAAGAGAGGATAATAGCAATGTATTTACATAGATGAGAGTATAAAGGAGGTACGTAATTTTGCCTATGCATAAACACTAGAAGGATGGTAATTTTTGTATATTTACAGTAAACTTAGAACTAATTTTAAATGCGGGAGGAAATACAAATAAAAGCAGACGCCAGCGTAACAAAATCAGTAGAAGTTAATTTGGACCAAGTAAAGAATATATATCCTGTAGCAGACGACGCCGCCTGGCGGTGCCTGGCGCACATTTCAACTAACACCGGTGGCGCCGGTTGTTTGTAAACACGTCAAATAGCAAACATGATCGAATATTCGCCAGCAATTTTTTTTTTTTTAAATATATTTACAAAACTTTTGAAGATTCAAAAGAAAAAGTATATATTTACAAAACATTTTTTAAAGTAAGTAACAAAACGAACGTATTTGAATAAGATATTTAAATAAATGGGTGTCTCTTTCGGATTTTTGCGACTAAGATTGATTTTTATGTACCGTGTTTTTTTTGGGGGGGGGTTCTGTGTGCGTTTTTAAGACAATTCAATATTTATTCTTTAAAACAGTAACTTCAGCGACAATTAATATATTTTGAAAATAATATTTTTAAATATTAAACTTTGACGAATATTCGCGAGCAAGATTTTTTTTTAATAAGATATTTGAATAAATGGTGTGTCTTTCTAAGTGCGTTTTTTAATATATTTACAGAACTTTTTAATAACTGTTTTAAAACTTTTATAATAACATATATTATGGACTGTTTTTCAAACATCGAAATTTTTAAATTAAAGTTAGTTTTATTTAAAAATAAAAATTAAATAAATAAATAAAAAACCAGGTGTTTTTTGTTTTGTTTTGTTTGTTTTTTTTTCAATTAAATTATAAACTTTATTTGAACTTTCAACAAACTTTTACAGACATAAAAAATAGACTTTATAGATATATTATAATAATTTTTTAAAAATATATTTAATGAAAAAAAATTTTTTATCATTTCATTGTTGAATAAAATTTCAAAGTAATAAATGGCAAAAAAAAAAAAGATCTCGAAAAGAAAAAAGACCGTCTTTTTTTTTTTTAAATAAAACTTTAATTTTAAAATTACGATGTTTGAACAACAGTCCATAATATATATTTCACTATAAAAGTTCTATTTTTGTTTGATAAAAAAAAACAGTCCTTTAAGTTCAAATAAAGACTGTTTAAATAAAACTTATTAAAAAAGGTTCATTCTATACGGTTTGGGCCATTTTTTTGTACGTTTTTAATACAATTCAATATTTATTTAAAGTGCGATGTATGTCGGTGGTCAATGAAGGAAAAATCCTTCTAGGCCGAGGCAATTTTTATGCATAATAAAATCACAAGTGTAAACAATCGAGATTTAAAAAAATATATTATTTTATTCACATATCTTTTTATAACTTTTATTTTTATAAAGATGAAATGTAGTGTCACAAGATAGAAATCTTTTTATAATTTTTATTTAAAAAAAAACACTCAAAAAGGCACCCATTTATTTAAATATCTTTTTATTTAAAAAAAAATCTTGCTCGCGAATATTCGTCAAAATTTAATATTTAAAAATATTATTTTCAAAATATATTAATTGTCGCTGAAGTTACTGTTTTAAAGAATAATTAAATAAATATTGAATTGTCTTAAAAACGCACGCAGACCCCCCCCCAAAAAAAAAAAAAAAACACGGTACATAAAAATCAATCTTGGTCGCAAAAATCCGAAAGAGACACCCATTTATTTAAATATCTTTTATTTACATACGTTCGTTTTGTTACTTACTATAAAAAAATGTTTTTTAAATATATACTTTAAATCTTCAAAAGTTTTGTAAATATATTTTTTTTAAAATTGCTGGCGAATATTCGATCATGTTTGCTATTTGACATGTTTACAAACAACCGACGCCATGTGCTTGTGCCAATGTCAAGGTCGAATCACCAGTGTTAGTTGAAATGTGCGCTAGGCACCGCCAGGCGGCGTCGTCTGCTACAGGGTATCTATTCTTTACTTGGCCCCTTAATTTATACACTAGTATGTCGGTAAAATAAATTTCGCCCAAAAATATCCCGATCGGTTCAGTTGATACTCATTTAAGGATGTGAACGACAAGTAATAAATCTATGCCGCTCCCCCAGCCTCTAAAATTAGATGGTAATCGTTATGATGAGGATCAGTTGTCATGTCGAAAATGTTGCAGAACTTTCTTTTTATTTAAGCTCATAACTCTAGACTAATAAACGATCTCTCTCTCTCTCTCTCTATATATATATATATATATATATATATATATATATATATATATATATATGGCACAATCACGTTGACACACCGGTTCTCACCAGATCACCGAAGTTAAGCAATGTTGAGCCTGGCCAGTACCAGCTAGGTGACCATTTGGGAAGGCTATGCGCTGTATGTACATTCTGGGAACGTTGGGCATGGGACCAGCACCCGCATTCCATAAAGAAAAGAACTCAGTCGCTACAAAAGCATCTACAAAATGTTGTAGATGGCCTATGACCCTTAGGGGCTCGAGGCTATGGATGGATATGTATGTATATATATATATATATATATATATATATAGTTGTTTTTATACCTACAGACTCTAGAATTTCATGCTTATGCAATCATCTGTGTAGGAAGCAATAATTACTGCTGGTCCGAAGATTTGAATCCAGCAAGCGTCATCCTATAAATAAAGACCTGGCCAGAGATAGGTTAGTTTGGGAGTTAATTTCTGAAGGCCATCCAGCACATTCCAGTGTGTGACGATGAGTATGTAGTACTGGTACTCTCTCAACATAAATATTCACGGCTAGCCTAAAAGGCAGCAAAATCCCACACCTTCTGTGTAGATAACCCCCTCCAATAACAGAAAGCCTTCTACTCTGAAAGTTGGTATTCTGTGTGTCCTGAGTAAGCTAGCATTCTACTCCCAGGCAACAAGCAACTAGCACAAGTATTGAGGGAAATTAGGTGTAAATGTGAAGTCAGCAGGCATGCATAGTAACCAGTAGCAGGAAGTTGTAATGTTGCATATATATATATATATATATATATATATATATATATATATATGGGGAAAATATGCTTGTTCAATTCTATTTCACTATTTATAGCGATCCTTTTATGGATGAAGCTCTGTCTGTTAAATTTACTACAGAGCATATATAAATAGATGACAAAACAGTTGTATTCTAAATTCCAAGATGTTGTTCATCTTACCATTGATTTCTTTGAACATGTCAAAACGTCCACTTTTGTATCAGTTTCGTAAAACAGAAACAATCACAATTATGTCTATTTTAAATGTTTTCCACACAAGACTTCTCTGAAAAATAGGAACTTTTTAATTTTTAAAAGAAAACAAAAAGAAGTGGGAATGACCACATAAATCTGAAAAATCTTTGTTGTATTTAATTCTTATATTAAATCCGTTTTGATTTCCGCAATTAGCAGCCACTCTTGCAAAGCTGTTTAATTGATGCATAAAGGAGAAATGCTTTCCATCTTGGAAAACCTCACTAGTTTGCCCGGTATTTTAAAACGCTGCAAATCAATCTCCTGCATCTCCGTACAGACGAATCGGTCTTCTGTGTATCATGAGTATGGTGCTGATATACTGACTGGAATTCCCTATTTTATACATGGTTTCCTCTCAAGAGCAATAGCCTTTTGACATATCAAAGGCGTTTGATAGGGTTTGGCATAAAGGTCTACTTCACAAGATTTCCAGCTATGGAATCTTTTCTCTCCAATAGACTTTGCAAGTAGTTGTCGATGGGCAGAAGTCTGAAACTCAAAATATCAATGCTGGCATGTTTCAAGGATCCATCCTGGATCCAACTCTCTTGTCTTCATCAATAATCTCCCAAAACAAATTCTAAATTCATTCCTCGACATATATGCAAATGATACTACCATCTATGACTACACTACTGCAGAATCAAGAATGCGCTTACCTTCCCTCTCCACCATTATGGACCATTTAACTAATTTTTTTTTTTTTTTTTTACAAAGGCATCACCACATTTCAACATATTTATTCAGTAGCAATTAGTGGTATGCTAATTGCCATTGGACCAGCCTACAATTAGTCAGGGATGGTGGATTGTTCTATTTTGAGGTGCCTGATTGTCTAAACATGCCAGGAGGGGCAGGTACACTCTACAAATGCCAGCTGCTCTGGCATTCAGGGTTTTTACTGTTCTAGACCTCTGCCAGGAACTATACTCTGTCAATTATCGCATCCATTCAGCACAACATCTTCATTGGATTAGCTGGCCCACCCTAGCAATATTCTCCAACTTCAAAGATCTATCGGAGTTTCTCTCTTCCAATCTTGAGCACATGGTGTAATGAGGCAAAAGGTGGCTGGTTTAATTTAACGCATCAAAAACCTGCCTTTTCACCATAAACGCTCTGATCCCCACTTGGCCTCAATTCCTCAATTGATATAAATCGCTTTCGTCTCAAAGAAGCTGTCTGCTTTGACAAGCTTCTGGGTCTGATCTCCTCTCCTGACCTGAAATGGAAGACATTTCAAATCTGTTGCCAATGTTGTTGGAAAAATGGTTGAGATCTTCCTACTAGTTCAGAAGGTATCTCACTCCTGACCTGTATGAGAGGTACTTTCTAAAATGGAGTGTTGTTGCCACGTCTGGGGAGGAGCTACTCAGAGCATCCTTTTCTTGCCTTGACAAAGTTCAAAATCGGTTACAAAACTTACTAGTTGATGCCATTTCCCCTTCTCTGCAACTTTTTTTTCCACAGAAGAGACGTTGCAAGCCTATGTCTGTTCTATTATTATTTTCATAAGTGCTCGTTTGAGCTTCAATCTACGGTCTCACCTTGCCAAATCTTCACAAAAATGAATAAACACTTGTCTAGCTACAACCACTATCAACAATTTCCCTCACTCTCTATATCAGCCTAAATCTTAACACAAAATTCATGAACAGAGCTTCTTTTCTAGAACTATCTACCTGTGGAACTATGGTCCACTGATCTGCTTTCCAGCTGACTACAATATTGTCGAATTCAAGTCTAATGTAAACAAGTTCTTGTCAAGCCGTCCCCTTAAATAATCAAATCATACCGAATTCAACCAGTAACGATTACTATACTGTTGTCTGGTGACCAAAGTACACTTATTAACCTGTATCCTCGAGTGGCCTTCAGGCTTTGATAAGTGGTGACTCCCTTGCAAAAAAAAACGTACAGAATATAAATGTAATGTTAACAAATACCTTGCTGCCCAGCGCCTCACCCAGGTTTCCTCTTATAAATCTGGTTCATATCACAGTAGCCTGATTACACTTCAATGGCAAATTCTTTTTAGGATGAATAAAACTTTTTAAAAATTACAATCTATTGACATCGATTAATTTTATGAATATTTGAGCCAGTGCGTCAACCAATAGTCTCTTTTCTATTGGGCAGGGTCCAAAATATTCTCTAATCCCGCACTGTCACCCAAGCTTGTTTTAATAGCACTTTTAATTGAATGTTCTCCGAACTCATAGCACCAAAGGAAGTGACAGTCATGTGCACACATTGTGACTATGTTTGGAAATGAGACTTAGCTAGTGAATGTTGAGGACATGAGTTGCATGGAGAGAGATCATGGAAAAATAATACAATAGGTGTGTAATGTAAATTTTAGAGACAGACTTAGATCTGATGACAAATGTGGAAATTTTTTATCAGTTTATTCAAACTGGAGATGGGGCATCCGATAGGATGCCAAACATTCACCCACTTTTTTATTTTTTTTATTTTTACTCATATATTCCAACCAAGAGATTTTTTTTTTAAGATTCTGACTTTCTTTTTGAGTGCAATTGTTTGAATCTCTTCTACACTTGGTTTACCTGGGATATTTGCCAGGAAGTTTGTTTTTTTTTTTGTTTTTCTTTTATGAGTCCAGTTGCTCCTATAATTCCTGAAATAATAGAGATCTTTCTAAGATTCCAGTTTATTTTCATGCCGTACATAAGATATTGGTATTTCGTTACCTTTTCCCTTTCAGCTCTGTTTAACCAAGCATCATTTGGGGACACTGACTTCTACTAAGGTTGCTTCTTTCTCCTTCTTGTCCCATATCACTATGCCACGTTTTATGGCTCCATTTTTCTACGTGTGTAGCAGTTGTGATTGCATAGTCATAGTGGATGGTGTATGATTTATTTCCAAATGTTTTCTTTTTTCTTTCTTTTTTTTTTTGTGCAAATGAATCTTCGCTTATCAAGGCTCGGAGGCCACTCGAGGATAAGGGTTAATGGGAATACGGTCCCACCTTGATCAATGGGATTATAGCATAAGTAATCATAAATAGTGAGAATTTTGTAAATTGGATTACTTAGGGGGGGACGGTTCATCAATAACTTGTTTACGTTGGACTTGAAGATAATCAAATTGTCGTCAGCTGGAAAGCAGGCAAACTGAAGAGTTCCACAGGCATGCAGTTCTAAGAAAGAAGCTTTGTTCATGGAATCTATGTTTAGGTTTAAGCACAGATAAAGAGTGGGAAATTATTGATAGTTGGTTTTGGCTAGACAAGTGTTTTTTATGAAAGTTTGACGAGGAGGGGAGCATAGATTGAAGTTCAGACGAGCACTTGCTATGAAAATAACGATAAAGCAACGTCTCTTCTGTGAGATAGAGGTTGCAGGGAGGAGAAAAGGGCATCCCCCACTAAACTACGAAGTCTATTTTTAACTTTGTCAAAGAAGGATAAGCTGCTTCTAGTAGCTCCTGGCCAGATGTGGCAACAGTACTCTGGCATATATCCACAGAACTTGCTACTGTATTCGATATTCAATATTTTACAGATTGTCGAGTGGAGATATTTACACACTCCATTGTGTAGCACTGTATAGTAGCCGTCACCCAGCAGAACTTTAGAGTCCGATGTCAGATGGCTCACACTGTCTACTTCTGTGTAGCAGAATCTGCACTTGCTGTCATATTCTTAAAGGCATCGGTATGGAGCTTTGTGCAAAACAAGATATTTTGTTGGTTTGGCTACATTGAAAGAATGGCTGAGTTAGTAAACCTAGAACAGTTGAAGTAGCAGGGTCGGTTAACAGAGAAATGCCAAGGAAAACGTAGGAGGAAAGGATAAGGATGGACTTGAAAGACCTGGCCAGAGATAGGTTAGTTTGGAAGTTAATTTCTGAAAGCCATCTAACACATTCCAGTGTGTGACAATGACTATGTAGCACTGGCACTCTCTTGACGTAAATATTCATGGCCTAACCTGATAGGCAACAAAATTGCACACCTTCAGTGTAGATACCCCCCTCCCATGACAGAAAGCTTTCTACTCTGAAAGTTTCAAACTGCTAGAATTTGAAATTCCCCTTCTGTACTAACATGCAAAAGTTAAATACTGTACACACAATAACCTTTATCCCCGAGTGGCCCCCGGGCCTTGATAAGTGGTGACTTCCATGTAAAAAAAAAAATGTGAAGACATCTCGCTGCTTAACTCCCTACTTAGTGTCACTCTAGGCATGGTTCCTCATGCATTAGGTCTTGGTAGTAATGTGCCTTGTTTGAGTAAATATGAGCTTAAAAGAAAAATACAGATTAGAACCCCAGGATACGGTGGCCCTAGAATAGTTTTTTTTTTTTTTCGGCCCCTGGTTATGGTATTTTCCCCGCCTTACGGTGTTATTTATAATGTTATTTGATTATATACATGTGTATTATATACTGTGCTTTTTTGTATTTTGTTACTAATTTTTAATGCCGTATCCCGGGGTTTTCTTATAATTATGAAATTTTGTAGATGGTCCAGGCGTCTTTTTTTGCTGGAATCTTTTATTATAATAAAGTCGTATTCCTGTCTGTTTGTTTACAATTTGATTAATATATACAAAAGGTACACCGTTTCCAAAAATAATTTGCATACTGAAAACGGACATTTACATTTATATTCAAGAATGATTTCTATATAAGCTATGTATTCAAAGCGAATCTACATTCAAAGAATCACGTCATTTGGATTAAAAAAAATAATTAGTACTTGTACAGTTTAATCAAGACATTAAAAAATGAAAATATCGAAAAAAAAGGTTATATTATACATATCCGTTATGGATCGAAGTTCTCCGGAAAAAAAATGTCACTTAATTTCACCAAGTAATTTTTTTTTTTTTTTACAGCAAAAAAAATTGTTATGATATCGAGCAAAAGGTTTGATTTTTAGGAAGAAAATCTAGTATTAAAGATGGGAAGGGAGTGTCGGCACTTTAAATTGAGTTATCTTCCCGTTGCATGTTCGAAAAATTCAAAGATGGCTGACTTTAACATGCTCTCATAAAAACGTGTTTGTTCTGCTCTAAAAAAAAAAAAAAAAAAATGCTCGATCAAATTAAGTGAAATTTTTTTTTTCGGAGATCTTCAATCCAAAACGGATACGTACAATATAACCTTTTTCCGATATTTTCATTTTTTTAATGTCTTGATTAAACTGTACAGGTACCTAATAATTAGGTCCATGTTATTATTTGTGGTAATAAAATTGTCTGCATTGTTCTGTTCAGAAATGTTATTTAAAGATGATTTATTTATTTTTAATTTATTTATCAACAATTATCAGACTATGCCAGTTACTTTTAAAAATGGAAGTAAGTTTATTTAAGCTGTGAGAGTTATTTGCCCTTTAAGCTATTTCCCATTAAATTCTCATCAGCGAAAATTGAGGTATTTTATGCTCTCATAAATTCCAACATGATTTCAAGAAAATTGTAAGAAGTTAACATATTCGATGTGATATTAAATCCTCCACTCGCCAATATGTTTTAACCTGACAACTCTGTACATATATATATATATATTATGGGAGCCCTCTCCACCCCAACACATATATATATATACACACAAATATACACGGTGCTAGTTGGCTGTGGCCCCCAAAAAAGGGTTCATTCGCCGTTTGGAAGGTCTTGTTTTTAATACTTCAGGGAGACAAGCCACCCTCCTCACCAAACAAGTCTGGTGGAGGAACCAGTTTAGTCGCTGGTGACCCGACCATGAGGCAGGTAGTACTGGGTTACATGGTACTAGTAGCATATGACATGACCTGCCGTGAAAGCAGCCTTTCTAGAGAAGCAAATCTCTGATTTAAAAAAAACATAAAGCGGGAGACCAGTACCCGCATTAAGCTGGTCTGCAGTTTAACTTGTTGCTGGCTATCTTGCTCTTGCTTGTTGCTGGATCTCAACATTTTGAATAGAGAGAGAGAGCGACTTAGCTGTCAGACAAAGCTAAAACTCTGGAACATCATCTTTGTATAGATACTTCCTCAGGCATTTGGGCTCATGGACATTAAGTGTCTGAGGGAGCGGCACTTGTCTGACAAGACGTTGCAATCATCATCGCCGCATATATATATATAAATATATATATATATATATATATATTACAATAGAAAAATGCGAGCATGAAAAGTAAAGGACTAGTTGTTACAACTGGAAAAGGACAAGATATTCTAGTAAAGAATATAATAAATTTATAACTTAAAATATTGCAGCATTAAGAATTGATTATATAATGTTATAAATTGCATTTAAAAAAATATCTTAATGCTGCAATATTTTAACTTATAAATTTATATCTTTTTACTACTTTTCTCTTCCAGTTTTAACAACTAGTTCTTTACTTTGCCTTTTAAGCTTAACCATATAAATTTTCATGCTCGCATTTTTCTATTGTAATCTATGATTTTTCCAGGCTTCCAATAAATTCACTTTTTCTGTTTAATTTGTCTTATCTTTGTGCCTTCATAAACACATGTAATAACGATGTACGGCTCGTCTGCTTTCAATAAAATCACCCCCCCCAAATTATCTCCCTTTCATGCTTTCATTCTCTCTGTTTCGCTTGTTACTTCTCTTTCCGCGACAGCAGTGAATTAGTAGCAACAGTAGTCGCTGGAGCGGCGTGGTTTCTATGGAAACCAGTCATAAAAAACGTCGCTCACCTCCTTACATGTTTTTACGATTTTGACCACCAGAAGATTCATCATAACTTTTATTTTACTGAACGAAAATTGAATTTTTTGTTTTCACAGTATAGCTGAGGTGGTGATCAATAAACTGTAATAATTGTTTGAAATTTGGCCAAAAAACGAGTGAGCGGTGAAGCTTTAAAGCAGTTCTATATGACTAAAACTGCCACTTAACCATACATAATATACCTATTTACAATGCCTCCCCACAGGACAGAGTTAGGCACCAAGGTCGTTTTTTAACATGGAGAAAAGGTACAAAAATAAAAATTGTCTCAGTCGTGAAGGATTGCTCCTCCACAGAAACAGAACAAGAAATGGAAGTGCCGCATCTGAAGAACAGATACGACACTTTGATCTTAGCCAAAAGGCCAAGTTTTGAAAATCTAATAAACAAAGGATGCTGTTATGATAAATATAAACGTTCAAAATTATATATGAATACAAAAAAATGTTTACCAAAAAAATGTTTACCAAAAAAAATGTTTACCAAAAAAATGTTTACCAAAAAAATGTTTACCAAAAAAATGTTTACCAAAAAAATGTTTACCAAAAAAATGTTTACCAAAAGAAATGTTTACCAAAAAAAATGTTTACCAAAAAAAATGTTTACCAAAAAAAATGTATAATAAACTATGTTGTTTTTCTTACTTTACGAAACAAAAAGAAATTTAAAATGAGAAACGTCATTAGTTTTATATAAAAAAAAATGTCAATACTTGTGCAGTTTGCGGTATGGGCTGAAATAATGTTATGTTTTTTTTAGAAAGCCATTCACTTAATAAGCTATGTATTGAAAGGGAATCTATATTCAAAGAATAACATCATTTGTATTAAAGAAAATAATACTTGGTACTTGTACAGTTATTAAACTGTACAGTTATTAAACTGTACAAGTACCTGATAATTAATAATGTCGTATCCTGGGGTCCTACTGTAATTATGACAGTAATATGGTTAAGCTTCATAGACTACAATGAATGGGGAGGGTGGCTTTTTAACTATCTTGTACTTTTCTTCTACGAATTTAATAAACAAAGCTAAGTGATCGAATATAGTTGAGGACGACTCTAAGGCCCCTTTTTCATTAGCTGCTATACCGAGATGTAGGGGAAGGCGCTACTCCATTACCACTGTTACTCCACTTGCCCTTGATCTTCCTCGGATAATGCTGAATGTTTAGTAAGAGAGAGATCAAGTACAATCTTTCAAGACTTTGGTATGACTTGAGCAAGGATTGAACCTGGACTCCTAGTCTATTAGTGAACGCTCTTACCATTATGTCATTTTTTTTTTTTTTTTTTTTTTGATAAACAAAATAAAAATTGAATTCATGAGGTGTCTTCAATAAGTTTCCAGACTTTTTCGGGTTTTTTTTTTGTGGGGAGGTTTTGTGCTTTTCTTTTATTGATAGTGAACACATGAAACTCTTGTCCTCTTCAAAGTAATCTCCTCCAGCTTCAATGCACTTGTTGTAACATTCTAACAACTTAAGTTAAGCAACGATGAGCCTGGCCAGTAACAGATGGGTGACCATTTGGGACTTCCAGGTGCTCTCCGCATATCTCTGCATTGTTTCCAGTCGTCCTGGACATCTCCTTGCCACTGGACTCGAGCAGTGCCGATTCAGGAGAGGTGTGGTTGGGTATTGCGCAACCCTTGCCTCATAATTACACACAGATGCCCCATACAGAGGGTATCCTTTTGTCTTTCGAGACCGAACGGAGCGATCAGTATATATGTGAACTCCTTCTCGCCAACATCACCATCTGTACAACTCTTAATTTAAACCATAGTTTATGACGTCAACTCTCCACATCTATGCTCTCTATCGACTGTAAAAAAACTTTGACTAATAAACGCAGCATCAATATATGCTGCCGAAATTACCACTGTCGCTTTGTCTCTTGGCCTTGTCATGAAAAGTAAACAAAAAAAATTAACACATTCAGATTTTTTTAGCTGCCTTTAAAAGCACTAAAAAACAAAAAAAAAATATGATGGGACGCATAACCATTCAAGTACTGAACAAACTACGTCAACTCATAAATATTAAAGAAATAATCTTATTCTGGACTTTATGCAAATGACAGAACTGATAAAGAAGCAAAGAGAAAAAAAAAAAAAAGGCTATCACCAAAATACCATACATAGAATACAACCCCCAAATTAAACAGGTCCTGGATATGACCTTAAACTATATCCGATGGTGAGGCCCCACCTTGCGGGCCTTGGGGAGTGTGGAGCCACCCTGTAATTGCCCAGGTCCACTCTGACTTGGAGTGGTAGTACCTGTTAGGGTCCCAACTATGGGTTAAATAGAATCCGACTTAAAAAACAAATATACTCCATTAAAAATCGTTCCTCAAAATAACTAGATTCGGCATTAAATAACCTGAAAAAGGTTGATATGCCGTAAAACAACCAACCAACCAAATTAACTAGAATAGCATAAAAAATATCAACTCTAAGAGGAAAAACAAAGTTGTATTAAACCGATTACATACAGGCCACACTCGTTTAACGCACTTTTACCTACCGGAACGTGCTGAACCCCCATTATGTATAGCAACCCAGGAAAAACTCGCTGTCAAACATATATTACTGGAGTGTGCCGACTTTCGTTCGACCACCCTTAAAGATCTCTTCAATAAAATAGAACCAACCAAGATAACAGACTTTCTGAAAGCGATAAACATATTCACCAAAATATAAACTAACCTCCCAAACTTGGTACACACAATTACACACAAAAATTTCTACAAAATCGGCATGATCTTAAATGACCAGGAAGCAATATGAACCCCTGTTTGAAAACTTTGAAGACATAGAATACGATTTTTTTATATTGAAGGGCAAATCTAGATGTCTTATGTGCTTCAGACTAAACATGAAAAATAATATTAGCTACTTGTATTTTCTCTACCGCTCTCCCTCGACCCAAGACTGTACCCTAATAAACAAAGTCTCTGACAGCATAGATATAGCACTCTCCCTCGATACTAGCGCACAAGTACATGTATTTGGTGACTTTAATATCCACCTTGGTATCTTCTCTACCTACACAGATGCAGCTGGTAGCACAACACACAGCTTTTCTTTATCTCATTCCCTATCACAGATGGTTACATTTCCGACGTTTCCCAAACCAGCAAGATCAACATGCCTCACTTTTACTTCTGTTTCTGACCACAGTTCCCTATGATTGTACAACGAATGCCCACAGCCCACTCGGGAATGTTGATCATGCTGTGATAATGGTAGAAATCGCCCTAAATTCTCGACCCAAAACTGAAGACCACTGCTCAAAACAACGAGGTATTACAAAAAGGCTGACTGGGATGCCCCATGGAGAAATATCTTTTTCTCTTCCAGTTGAACAGTGCGCAAATGATACCACTGAATGGTTCAAAACTGCAATTAAAGCACGTTCCCACACGGAAATTCTATAGCAAGTCCCACTTTCCCCAATGGTTTACCTCTGCTTGTGCAGCTGCCATTGCTCAAAGGCAGCATGCATACCGCAGATTCAACTGACATAAGTCCAGTTCAAACAGACAGAAGTATATAGAAGCTAGAAGTAATTGTAAGAGAGAAATAGTGACAGCTAAGACAGAATACACTGAAACCACCAGAAAATGCATCGAAGCACAGAAATTAGGAGCCTGTAACTTTTGGAAAATCTACAACAGTGTAGTAAATAATGAGCTGTCAACGATTCCCCCACTATCAAACGATCATGAGATTGTTTGCATGGCAACCGAGAAGGCTAACGTGCTTGCCAGTCAGTTTGCCTCTAACTTCACATTGGACCCGGCACACCACTCCTTCCCTGATTTTCCTTTGCGGACAGACGCCACACTAGATGATTTGAAAATCACCCCTTCTCAGGTACATGGTATCATAAAAAACCTAGACACCTCAAAAGCATGTGGATCTAATCTGATCCCGGCTATGCTATTAAAAAAATGCTCCACTAAGGTTGCTCCAGTTCTCTCCAAACTTTACAACGAATGTCTCAAAGAATCTTGCTTTCCTGACTGCTAGAAAACCGCTTCTGTGGTACCAGTTTTTAAGAATTCTGGCGAAAGAACTGACCCATTGAATTATCGCCCCATTAGCCTTCTCCCACTTTTCGCTAAAATATTTGAGTCCTTATTAATCAAGCTCTAGTCCATCACGTTAGAGTTGCTAAACTCCTGACCGACAATCAATATCGATTTAGGCAAGCCCGTTCCACAGCAGACATCCCAACTGTAATCTCTGAATGTATATACTGTTCACTGGACAAAACAAGGGAGGGTGGAAGGGTAGCCCTCGATATATCTAAGGCTTTTAACAAAGTATGGTATGATTGTCTTCTAAGGAAAATTAGATCATATGATATCACTGGAAGAATACATAATGTAATTAAATCCTTCTTAAGAGAAAAATCCAGGTTGTCTTCGACGGTCATACATCTCACTGTTTGACCACCAATCAGTGAGACAGACTAAAATCTCGCAGTAGCTTCATCAATATAGAGGAAATCGATCCCAGGCAGGCTGCCTCCTATAGAATGGAATGATGGCGAGACTATAACAGCAGGAATAAAAATGAAGCCCTACCAGACCCAAAAGAAACACTCCATCAGGGTTCAAACCTTGGTAGAATAAACTGGGTGACTCTAAATAGAGCCAGAGCCAAAGAAGGCAAAACAAAAGACAATCTCCACAAGTGGGGCCTAGTCACCTCACCTTTATGTCCTTGTGGAGAGGTACAAACGATGAACCACCTTAGGGAAAACTGCCGATTGAGTCCTCATTGCTCAAACCAAGACCTTAAGGAGGCAAACAGCACCGCCATGCGATGGGTTAATTTCTATTGCAATATGATATGATGATGATACATCTAAACAATATGATATAAATGCGGGAATACCTCAGGGGTCTATCTTTGAACCTTTATTATTCTTGATATTCATAAATGACCTCCCTGATAAAATTGTCTCTGGGATGGGTATATTTGCTGATGACACCACTCTATAACAAGCACGAGGAGAAAACAAATGAACACATGTCTAAGGAAATGGCAGAAACACTAGAGGAAGACCTCCAATCTGTAGTGGAATGGGGACAAAAATAGATGATCACATTCAATGCTGCCAAGACTAAACTTGTTTCCTTCAATAATTAGAAGAAACCTTCTCTTCCACTAATAGCTGGCCAAGAACACATTCCCCAAAAGTACTTCCTTTAAACTCCTCGACCTCACGTTTACAGGGAACATGAACTGGAATAGATGCATTGAGAGCATTGCCAAGGTTGCTGCGAAGAAGGTGGGCTCTCTTTACCGTGCTAGAAAACTACTTACACCTGAAAGTATCCTGTACTTCTATAAGGCCATTATTCGCCCATGTATGGAGTACTGTTGCTACATTTGGGCTGGTGCATCTGCTACTTGTCTCTCACTTTTTGACAGGGTTCAAAAGAAAGTCGCCAACCTGATAGATCCTGAACTGTCATCTAGGCTTCAGCCTCTGTCCCATCAACGAAATATTGCATCCCTCTGCCTGTTCTACAAGTACTTTAATGGTGAATGCTTTGACGAACTACAAGCACTTGTACCCCATTCGACATGAACACCCCTGACAAACCCAACAAGCAGCTAAATCCCACCCCTTCACAGTAGGTGTAAAAAAAGCTTTCTACTCCAATAGTTTCTTCCCCCAGAACTGCTAAACTTTGGAACTCGCTTCTGGGATTCTGCATTCCCAACTGTACTGACATGCAGAAGTTCGCCACTCCTCTCCCTTCATAATACCCCTGCAACTTATGTCGTGATAGTAGCGTAATATTTCAAAGTGGCACTGTGCCTTGTTTGGGGTGAAAATGTAATTTAAAATAAAAGTCTCGTCTGGCTAGGATGTAAGAGATAACTAGTGAGGAGCTGTTCACTGAGACATATCAGGGAGTTTATAGGATACAGGAATAGCCTTTGGACACCTCCTAGATGGTTCACAAAATCTTTTCTCTGTCCGTAAAACCAATGAGTTGAACCATTAAATCCTTGAGTTTGCTTTACAATCAGTGCGACTGCAATACACAAGGAGCTGATGATGCCCCATCCGCCATACTCGATAAACCTCACACCTACCAACTACCACTTTTTCAAGCATCTTGACAACTTTCGAGCAATAATTTTTTTATTTGAGCCGAGATATATTAATCTGAATTTAAAAGTTCAAAACCACGAGAACTTCCTTGTCAACCTGATAGATGGTAACTAATAGTATGGTTCACAAAATCTTTTCTGTGCCAATAAAATTGATGAGTTGAACCATGAAATTCAATCAGTGCGACTGCAACACACAATGAACTGATGGTGATTAAGTGGTTAACGACACAGATTAACAACCTGAATGTGCCGGGCTCAAATCCAGTTTGTTCCACAAACATTTTCACTTGAGGATGTTAGCAACCTTCGCGTGGTTTCTCCTGTAAGTACTCGATGTATTTCTAGAAAGAATTTTGACTAGAAAGTAACACAACCCAGAAAAAGGGACATGTTTATGTAGCTGAGTGGTATAAACTAGTGTAATAGAGTAAGTTGTCTTAGTGAACGGGTGTTCGTGGTCGTAGCTGGTGATAGGCTTAAGCTTGGGCTTTAAACTAATGTTTCAGAGTCTCACCAGGCTGCTATACCTGTCCGTATTTATGGCATACACCATCTAATTATATTCTTGCATGGAGGAACTCTGATGTATTCATTCTAACTAGAAAGATATCAAAGAAACGAATGTCAACCATAATCGTCTGATTCATGAAAAAAACTAGCAAAAACCATTGCAGTACACGTGAGAACAAATAATTCAACATAATTGGACAAGGCATAAAGCCACTTGATGTTAGGAGTTAAACAAATACTAAATACTACTTTATGGTCAAAATCTAACCACCGATCTTTGTTAGAGAAACTGCAACATAGAAAACAGCAAATTTTCCCTCTTTGTCAGAATTATCACTCATGGAACGTGAGGAATAAGGGAAACTAGAGTTATGAGGCTGCTGGTCCATTTTCTATTCTCCTCTATCTCTGATGTGACTTGGCTCTCATTTGATTGTGGTGGTGGTGATGATGATGATGATCTCTGATCATCTAGTGATTTGGATTCTTCCAGTTTGTCGTCTTGGATTAGGAGTGCACCCGCTTGTTGAGCTGAAAATAAAGCTTTCAAGAAACCACATGATCTCTTTCTAAGGTTCACAGGTTCATTCGACTCTTCAGAAAACATAAACTGAGCCGTGAAAGTCACCTCATTGCTTTTCGGCTCTGACATCACATCTTAAAAAATTCTATAACCTAGAATGGCTGGGAAAGGAGGCAATTAACAATGGTGTATTAAGCTGATTGTATATTTTTCAAACATGCTCTGACCTCTGCAATCTGTCGAAACCTGCTTCGATAAGTTTACACAAAAATAAAATAAAATAAAAATAACCGTCTGAATTGTAAATGCTTGGCCAGAAAGGAAAATTAGATGTATGTGTTCGTGATGGAAATTTTTTTTTTTTTTTTTTTTTTTTCATACGAAACAAGGCATATTGCCACTTTGGACGTTAGGGGCAATGCTACATTTCAATTTCTTGTTCTCTGGCAGTGGAGGAGAAATCTTTCTCGACCGAGACAGTTTTTATTTTTGTTCCTTTTCTCCACGGTAAAAAACGACCCTGGTGTCTAACTCTGTCCCGTGGGAAGGCAAAGTGAATAGGAACTATATGAGATCGTGTCTAACATGGGATTGTGGTTAGTTCAGTGGATAAATTAAATTTACATTTAAACTGCTGCAGGAAACGGGGAGGGAATTCCAAAGTCTAACAGTCCGAGAAAAGAAACTAATAAAGTAGAAGGCTCTTCAGTATTTCAGGAACCTCAACAGAGAAAAGGTGGGATTTTGCTGTTTGTCGAGTTAGTTTAAAATTATGTATGTCAAGGGGGCACCAATGCTAAAAGTTCATCAGAGCACATTACATTACAGTACTTGTAAACAAAAAAAAGGGGGCACATGGATGCAAAACCGTGACGATGAGACAGAGGTTAGAGCTTAGCCAATATTATTGGAGTTGACTTTTATTTGGGCCCTGTCTTATGATAGACGCATCATCCCAGAGGTGGCAATAATACTCCATACATGAGTGAATTGTGGCTTTGTGAATATATAGGATACTCTCAGGTCGAGTAATATTCTAGCATAGTAGAGGGAGCCCACCTTCTCTGCAGCAGCAAAGCACACTAAAAGTTGTGTACACGGAAAATCGCATAAGTTGATCAAGTGCTATTAAGCAAGAAAATCAAATGTTATAGCTAAACTAGCAGGCCACCTGGCGTTGCCCGGTCGTAAAATAAACATATCTATTACATTTTAATTCATACAGAAACTAAGACATGTGCATGTTCACTTCTTGTAAGTAATTAAAAAAAAAAAAAAAAAAAAAGAAAAAAAAAAAAAATAATCAAGCTGAGGTCAAAACCTAAAGGCAGGGAGTCGAGTACGATAACCATTAGACCAGCATGACACTATCTTTAAAACGTGTATTTACAGTAGAACTGTGATACGGCATTAAAAATTAGTAACAAAATACAGTACAGTATACAATACACACATATATATAATCAAATAACGTAAATAACACCGTAAGGTAGGACAAATATCGTAATCAGGGATGGGACAAATATTGTATTCGACATTGTAACTTGAAAAAAAACGTATCCTAGGGCTTTACTGTATTCTTTTTTTTAATTACATTTTCACCCCAAACAAGGCACATTGCTACTGTGGTGTAGGGGGCTACTATCAGGGGCAGCAACTACTGGGGCACTATGTTGGGATTTGGGTAGCAAGATGTCGTTTCACGTTACACTTGAACTTCTGCATGTTAGTACAGTTGGAAGTAGGGACCTGGAATGGAATTCCAGAGTCTAGTGGTTCTGGGGAAGAAACTACTGGAGTAGAAAGATCTTTTACATCTAGGGATCTCTATGTGGGGGTGGGATTTGGCTGCCTGTCGGGTTTGTCAATGATTTCTACGTCGTGGGGGCACAAGTGTCTGCAGTTTGTCAGAGCATTCACACATTAAAATACTTGTAGAACAGGCAGAGGGATGCAACGTTTCGTCGATGGGACAGAGGCTGAAGCTTAGATGCCTATCAGATTGGCGATTCTCTTTTGAACCTTGTCTAGGAGCGAGAGACTAGTAGCAGATGCACCAGCCCAAATGTGACAACAATACTCCATACATGGGCGAATGGTGGCCTTATAGAGGTACAGGATACTTTCAGGTGTCAGTAGTTTCTAGCACGGTAGAGAGAGCCTACCTTCTTCTGGCAATGTTTTCAATATAATTGTTCCAACTCATGTTTCCTGTGAACGTTAGGCCAAGCAGTTTGAAAGATGTACTCTCAGACAGGGAGTCACTGGCCATTGCTATTGGTGGTAGAGAAGGTTTCTTCTAATTATTGAAGGAAACCAGTTTAGTCTTGGCAGCATTGAATGTGACCATACTTTTTTGTCCCCATTCCACTACAGATTGGAGATCATCCTCTAGTGTTTTTGCCATTTCTTTAGTTATGTGTTCATTTGTTTTCCTATCATGACTGTTATAGAGTGTGATGTCATCAGCATATATACCCATCTCACATAAGTAATCAGTAGTGTGAACTACTCACGTATGCACATTTGTGAGATAGTTAATCTGATGACTCTCACATACCAATTTTTCAATTTCGCCCCCTTTTTTCTGGATGAAAACTGTTAAAAAGTTTTCCACATATCTGAATATCCTATATAACAAATTTCAAGTCTGTAGATCAAAAACTCACTGAATATGTAGGTTGAGAATTGTCCTCACACACACACATTCGCAGTTTTATAGATATATAAACTACAAGCGACGCTCTTGCAACACAATCTTGAAAGCAGTCTGATGGAAAAGGGGAGGTAACTCCAAAGAATTCAAATTTGCTAGGTTTTAGGAAGCCATTCTTAACAGCAGGGAGGTATTCAAAAAAAAAAACATTTGTTTAAAAATGATTTCCTTTATAAAAATAAAACTACTTGACCAATTTATGTGATTTTTGGTGTACGATATTTTTCCCATCACGTATACGTACATCATGATTTTTCTATTTGTTTTTTCATAGGGGTTGAATTTTGAACAAGCGCCTAATTTTTTTTTCTTCATTTAATATTGATGTTATTCATTAGACTGACCTCCTCCTCAATTGGTGCACTCAGGAGTACTTGATTTTGCTGGCTATGTAAGTGATATGAGAGAAAGAACTACGAAGATTGTTCCAAAAGTAAAACCTTTTTTTTTTTTTTTTAACTCAAAAAGTTGAAGAGATACAAAAACGGGAGTGCTAACATTAAAACGAGCGATCTTTTGTGCTCAAAAATCTGTTTTTCTACATAGTCATCACCATTCTCAGTGCAATTTTCCCAGGAATCTAATGACACCTCTCCGCTTCTGATGCACGTCCATGGCAGGGGTTGCTGTCTTAAAGTTTCACACCGTCAATATTTGCAACAGAGAGATGAAACTTTCAGATCATGAATGCATAAGGTCAATCATCGTAACAATGCAATTTGTAATCTACTCAGATGGATGCAAAATAGAAGGCATTACTTTGGAAACGTGTTCGCATATCGAGGCTCTTGAACGTTCTCAATCATGATCTGGATGTTTTTTTTTTACCAAATTCTATTTACATATCATTCTAAATACTTTCTCGCACCTGAGACTATTCTCTACCTCTACAATCTACTGTCAGACTATGGATGAAGTGCTGTTGTCATATTTGGGCGAGTAAATCTCTATCTCACGTGTGGGTGCTTGATAAAGTGCAGAAACATTCTGTAATTTGACTAGCAGGTCGCCTAGCATTGCCCGGTCATAAAATACGCTTAAATATGAGATTTTTTTTTTCTTTATAAGGAAATCACCACTTATCAAGGCCCAGAGATCACTCGAGAATAATTGGTTAAAAGGACAATATTATAGTAATCGCTAGAAGTGTAAATTTGATAAAATTGGATTACTTCTTGTTTACATTGGACTTGAAGACGGTCATATTTTAGTCAGCTGGAAATCAGGTAAACGGAAGACAGTTTCACAGGGGTGTAATTCTAAGAAAGAATCTTTGTTCATGGAATCTACGTTTAGGTTTAGACACATATGAGGGGGGGGAAATTATTGATAGTGTTTTCAGCCAAATAAGTGTTTCTGGTGAATGTTTAGTGAGGGGTGGGAGACCATAGATTGGAGCTCAGACGAGCACTTGCCATTAAAATAACAAAACAGAGACAGGCTCGCAACGTGAGATAGAGGTTGCAGGGAAGAGAAAAGAGCATCCCCCACTAGGCTACGAAGTCTATTCTGAACTCTGTCAAGGCAAGATAAGTCTTCCTAGCAGCTCCTGCCTAGATGTGACAGTAATACTCCATCTTTGTAAAGGTAGTGTTGCATCTGCAGCTAGATATCTACTACATCGATAGAAGGATCCCATCATTTTTCCAGTAACCTTGGCAACAGATTTGATGTATGTGTTCCATTTTAGATCAGAAGTAAAGGTCAAACCCAGAAGCTTGTCAAACCATGGAGCCTCCCCAAGACGAGAGCCATTCATTTCAATTGATGCCAGATAGAGATCAGAACGTTGATGGTGGAAAGATAGAATCTTGGTTTTAGTAATCAGCCACTTTTTTCCACATTGTACCACATGCTCAAGATCAGAGGAGAGAGAATCAGAGAGGATTTGGTCGTTTGCAGCCTTTGATGTGCTGCCATAGATGGTAGTGTCTTCAGCAAAAATGTCTATGGATGATCTAAGGATGTGATTTGGGAGATCGTTAATGTAGATCAGGAAGAAAGTTGGACCCAGGATGAAGATTTCAGATTTATTATATTAGACCCAATATATAGTAATCTATATATCTATAAAAGTGAACGTGTCTGTGTGTGTCTGAGTACATTTCCCTACACAATAACTCTGTCCATTTTAAATCTACAGGCCCAAAATTTGCTATACAGGGTGCTGAGATTTGGGAAAATCTTTGTGATCGGTTTTCGGCCAGAAATTTGATTGTTAAGGGGTAAAAGTTTAACAATTTGACCAAACTCCTCCGACAATTTTGGGTCTAAACACTTGAAATTTAAGATATAGGTTCCTTGGACATGGATCTAACTTAATAACTTGATTTGAGCCCCAAACAATAAATGTTAAGGGTCATAATAGGGGTCAAAGTTAAAATTGACCGTTTCTTTTTTTTTTTTTTTTTTTTGCTCAACATACACCTCCAAACACCCGGGCAACGTAAAATGCTAGTTATTTAAAAAGTTAAAAAGAAAAAAAAGATGACCCCTGCGCCACCAATGAGAATTGGAAGCAAAACGCTGAGCTTACAATTTATTTTTTTCTTTGACATTAATGACTATACTATGAAGACCTGTTTACTGCAAGGCTAAAAATTAAAACCTGAACTAATAGATATTCCGTTACACATGCATATTCATAATGCTGTCGTTCGACCATCACTTGGCAAATGTATTTTTTTTTAATTTGTACACTTTAGCACAGATTTTCCCATAGTAAAACACAAATATAAAGTTTAGCATGAGTTTGAATACCCTATATATTAAGTTTCATGTCTGTAGACCAAAAACTGACAGGAATTTGTTAGGCAAAATTTTTTAAACAAATATATATATATATATATATATATATATATATATATGCATACATAAATATATAGAGAAAGAGGTTTGTGTTTACTATGACCTTTTTGCGCAAATATTATGCAAGTATAAATCATGTAGAATATCTGCATGAATATGATTACACGTAATAGTTAACTAAAGATGGTCATCCCATAAGAAAACAAAAAAAAACTAATTGGAGTAAGGAGGTATGCTAAAAAGGAAATTAATTAAAATGAATGTTTAACAGAACATGCAAATTAACGAGATATTTTGCAGATGAATGCAATTAAACGACCCATATATAACAAAGTTGTATTTTCTTTTGAAATAAATAGAAAAAGGGTTTTTAATGTGAATATCAATACACAAAAAAAAAGTTATAGGAATATAGATTAACCCCACCCTTTCTTAGACGTCCTTACCGAGGAATGCTGATGGGGCTGCCCAGGCCCATTTTCCAGGTCAGAATGCCTATTTTTAGGGGTCCTGACTTTTCAATCCACTTTCCGACTATGATGTCAGTTCTTGCAGTAGTGAGGCAGGTTATCTCAATATTCCATAAGAATCTTTCACTTAGTGATACAAGCATTAAGTCAAAGATTGTTTCGACAATCTGCCCCACTACAAAGGTAGAGAACTAAACACCCTCTTTCTCACAGACATGATGTTGCTAGTCTCAGTCTTTTTTTTTAAATACTATTATGGCATTTTTTTTATGTTGATTAATCGGACTGTTATTTTCATCTTGGGTGTTATTAGTACATTTCAATCGCTGCAACCCGCGACCTTCTCCGGGTGTTGAAAACCGGGTTTTTTTCTACTAAGCAAAAGAGGGTTAGCTCTGCATTACAAGAATTCGAACTGTGGGTTTGAGGATGGGTCCATGGGTCTTTATGATCAAGGACCAGTGGCGTATCTAGGGTATGGCAGGCATGGCCCATGCCATGGGCGCAAAAATTGCTTGACAAAAATTAAAATTAGGAGTTAGGTATATCTAAGGTATAAATTATTAAGAAGGGGCGCACATTCAAACTTTGCCATGGGCGCCATTTTACATAGGTACGCCACTGTCAAGGACCCACTCTCAAACCCGCGGTTCGAATTCTTGTAATACAGAGCCAACCCTCTTTTGTTTAGTAGAGAGAGAGAAAAAAAAAGTAGCATGTTTTCAACACCCGAAGAAGGTCGCAGGTTGCAGCGACCGAAACGTTGTGCTAATAACACCCAAGGTGAGAATAATAGTCCGATTAATCAACATAACACAAGCATTCACATCTTATCTCAAAAATTCAGAATTGTATTATGGCATTTCTTATTTAGAATTGTCTGATCTGTTTCCTTTGTTCCAGCTCGGTTGACTCGTTGGTCTAGTGGTCTCCATTAATTCGCTGTTTTAATACCTAATTGTAATATAGTTTCCTATTCCAGTTCCTTTCCAAGGACCTTTGTCTTTTCCAACTAAGGTCTATAGGCATCTCCTGTCTTTGCAATAATCAGCTTTCGCCCTTGGTAGTTTCTTACATTAAATGGCTTCATGCCTTGTTTCAAGTGATTTCCATATCAACATTTAAGGACACAAAATACATGCTAAAATATGCTTTAGTTCTATGATTGAGTTATGTTTTTTAAAAGAAAATTCAGTTTCAATGACTCTCATTCGCACTGATTAACAGAGATACATGGCTAAGAGAGAGAGAGAGGGATTTGTTTAAAATCTCTCTCTCTCTCTCTCTCTCTCTCTTAGCCATCTAGGTCTTTCTTTTACCCCTCAAATGTGTGTTTTTGAATTTTCTCAACCTTGTTCTGGCTGGTTAATTTCCCAAAGTCCGTCTTCCTAGATATTGTTCAAAATACTTTCTTACGCCTGAGACTGTTCTCTTTAAAATGTATTTACGGCAGAATCACGTTTACACACCGGTTCTCGCCAGATCACCGAAGTTAAGGAACGCTGAACCCGGCCAGTACCAGATGGGTGACCATTTGAGAAGGCGAGGCACTGTATATACCGCAAGGAAAAATATCAGGTTGAGAATCTGGCGCAGTCTATCGTTCACTCGAGGGTAGATGGGCCTCTCTTAAGTCGTGGTAAGCAATTCATCTAGTGATGGCGTCATGATAAAAATACTCTTGATAGTCCTGGTGAAGCATCAAGCATTCATCTACCAACAATATTTGAATTACACCCCAAACTCGTGTAGTGAGTTCAATCTCGTCTGTGGCCGCATGTTACGTTTACGTTTAAAATATCTTACTGTTTTAGTTAGCATTTCGAGAAAGAGTGATTCGTTCTTTTTTTGTTTTTTGTTTTTTTTGTTTTTTTTCACCATGGTCATTTAATTTTCATATGTGTGTCTGTCCAAACTATGAACGCATATGTAAACTAGATGGCAAATTAGTAAGTCTCTTTATTTCTATATTAAAATAATACACAGCAATAACAATACCGTTTTGGAATTTTTTTTTTTTTTTTTTTTTTTTTTAGATCAGAATCAATTTGCATTACTGTTTCGGTTGATGTAATCTCTCATCTGCCACAAGACTGTTTTATCGAACTCGAGAATCCACATGGAATTTCACACTGCACATAGAATGGTAGACTGTTCTCATTCTGTCAGCCATGACAGAAGTCTTGAATAATTTTTTAATTATATTCTTAATATCGCCTGTACTAAGGATTGGACACATAACGTTCAGAAAACTGTCACTTAGAACTCACTATTACTTAGCACTGTATCCATTGTGCCTTACTAGAAAAGAAAATTAAGAAAAACAAACAAACACAATAAATAAAAATACAAACAAAAGAATTCCTTTGTTTTTTTTTCTTGAAATGTAACTATAAATATAATGTAAGAAAATTAATTTTGTTTGCTCAAATTTTTTTAATATAATTGTTATTAAAAATTAAAAAATAACATGAAATTATCTAATTTTTTTTTTTTATAGTTTTTTTTTCTCCCTCTTAATTTTTTTTTTTTTTATTATTCACATTTTTAAGGGAAACATGAAATGTCCACTTTTTATTTTCATGGCGGAACTCGAGTCACATAAAAAAAAAAACACTTTTTTTTTTCTAATATATTAAATTCTCCAGACTGATAGACTGTCTTTTTTTATTATTATTTTTAGATGGACTTTATCCATAATACACTTCACTATAGTTTGTAAAGTTCATCTGTATAAACGAAACGTTTGTTTTATTGTTTGTCCATTGTTTGCAAGGATTTTTTTTTTTTCCACATTTAAGTTCGTTCCATACTTTTTATTAGCTTTTATTTTTCTGAATTCATCCCACCCCCCAAATGTGTGCCTTGCATCCCATCGTCATGGAAAAAAAACTGAAGAGGCTGTGTTCTTACTAGAAACGCTCCCTCCTCATTTTTTGGAAATTTTAAACTACATTTTTTTATTTATTTATTTATTTTTTTTTTTTTTTTAATGTTTTCTTTCAAATGTTTTTCCTTCCACACCTCTTTACTGTTCACCTCTCTTTGGTTACCTGCCAACAAGATACCCATAATGAACGTTCAGTCGCACTTTCATTCCTCACTTACCTGACACTAAAAACTTTGAATCTGGAGGGAGTTCTCACCTCATATAGCAATAGCTTTTATAAGCCTTGATTCGCAACAGCTTTTTGGTGGCCCTGGGTCGTAACGGCCTTTTTATTTTTTCCTGGAGTCGCAATAGCTTTCTTTTCTTTTTTTTGGGGGGGGGGCACTGAATCATGATAGACATTTTGGAGAGCCCTTGTCTCAAAAACTTTTAGGGCGTTTAGATCGCAATGCTCTTTTTACTTGAAAGCTTGTCTCGCCACAGCTTTTTTATTTCTTCAAGCATTGGTTTGCAATGATCTTTTTATTTTCTAAGGATTTGGTTTGCATGGCCGTTTTTATTTCTTGAGGCCTTGGGCTGCAACGGCCTTTTTGTTTGTTGGGGCCTGGGACTGTAACAGCCTTTTTGTTTGTTGAGGCCTTGGGCTGCCATGGCCTTTTTATTTCTTGAGGCTTTGGGTCACCACTGCCTTTTTATTTCTTGAAGCTTTGGGCCGCCACGGCCTTTTTATTTCTTGAAGCATTGGGCCGCCACGGCCTTTTTATTTCTTGAAGCTTTGGGCCGTCACGGCCTTTTTATTTCTTGAAGCATTAGGCCGCCACGGCCTTTTTATTTCTTGAAGCTTTGGGCCGCCACGGCCTTTTTATTTCTTGAAGCATTGGGGCGCAACAGCCTTTTAATATTTTGAGGTTTTGGATCACAACAGCTTTCTTTTCGAGGATCTTTGGGTCACAATAGACATTTTGGAGAGTCCTTAAGTCACAGTAACCTTTATTGGAGGGCCTAGAGTTGCAATGACTTTTTTTTTAGCCGATGGGTCGCAACTGTTTTCCAGAGAATTAATTTCAAACCCAATCATAAATTGCTGGTACTCCTATGCCAAACATTGCACGAACAATGAAAAATCAGGTCAACCTCTGATACCTGTAACATGCCTCATAAAAAAAGAGGGTAGTTCTGATGGAACTGTGATGTTTGCTATTGTCTCCCGGAATTGCATTACATTGGTGTAACTCCTCTCCAACTTACACTAGACATGTGCCACATGTCGCCTATCGACTGCCGGCAAGCAAAAACCTACAAACTTGCATTCTTCACTTCCACACAAATTACATCACATTTCGGAAACAATTATTTGGTAAGTGAAAATAAAATGAAAATGAACCTGATAACTAATAACCTTTTTTTTTTTTCTTTTGAAATCTTTTATTTCTTTTTTTTTTATAAATGGTTGTTTTGTTAAATGATGTCCTCCTCTGTCAACAACACTTTGACAGGAGGAGTAAGGAGGTATGCTAAATGATGACGACTGACCAGCTAAACATGCACCCTTCATTGCCACACGTTCGACTACCAATTTTTTTTTTTTCTTTCACTCATATTGCAAATCGTATTGCACTGTCCATCTAAAGCTGGTATTTCGAAGGAACGGAAATGTTTATTTACGAGAGAAACTAAAAAAAAAAAAAAATGTGAAAACTGATGGACGTCTTCTCTGACATCATGGGCAATAGAAAAATGTCTCGTTTTTATTGTTTTTTTAACTTTTTATGTCCGTGTCATTTTTTTTTTTATTTAATTTTTTTTTTTTTATTTAATTTTTTTTTTCTACGTTATTGCCCTTTAAAAATGATTTGGATTTGCAACCAAATGCAAAATGTCTGTAAATAATTCCTACAAGTAAATTAGTTACTAATTTCTTTCACTCACTCCTCTTTCATTGGATAAAAATGTCCCATATATATATATATATAGTACACGATATACACCATTATATGAAATGTGGGAACAGGATTTATGAAAAAGACAAAAGGAAAAATAATCATACACCAGAAGAAATAACAAAATCGAAATTTACCAGTTTTCTTCTGATCATTTTTCTGAAAATGATTGCTCAGAATAAAAGGTAAATCTCTTGTTTGGATTTATTCCTGTGTTTAATTGTGTACCTTTTTTTTTCTTTTTTGTTGTGTATGTATGCATGTATATATATATATATATATATATATATATATATATATATATATGTGTGTGTGTGTGCGGACTATAAATATGTGAAATTTTATCGTATGAAACATTTTATAAATACTTTGCATTAAAAGTGCTATATATATATATATATATATATATATATATATATATATTACCAAAGTTCAGATCAACATGCCACCTTAGATTTCAAGCTGGGAGGGTGAGCCCATGCAAAAAGTTTTTCTTTTAGTTTTAATTATAAACTGCTTGCTGGGTTTCTTTTAGTTATATTTGATCAATTATGACTGAAGAAAGCTAGTGAATACAAGTATTTTTTCATCTAGGTCCACTCTACCAGCTTGAGACCCAAGGTACCATTTTGATCTGAACGTCTGTAATATTATAAATATTATGCTCTTATTAAATAATCGAACAGTCCGTTGGAATTATTTCTACTAAAAGTAAACGAATATATATATATATATATATATATATATATATATATATATATATATATATATATATATATATATATATATATATATAAATAATTACGAAATTATACAGTTTCCATCACTTTGAGTGTGATTGGACATGACACTGAACATCACATTAGTCATTTGTTGACTGCATGAAACCGATGGTTTCTTTTATGATTAAACAAATTGGGTAATTTCATAATACATTTTAGCTCTTGCTTTTTGTCACTGAGCACGTTAATGTATTTTATTTATTTTATTTTTTTATTTTCCAGAAAATATTTTTTAATTTTTTTATTTTAGGCCTTTTTGAGTATTTCTTTTAAATCTTTTAGGGGACCTTGAATTTCATAGTATGCATTACATACGTATAATGTAAAATCTGAGAAGAATTATGTATAAGAGCAACAAATTTTATTGTTTGACAAAGGAGTAGAGGTTATTAATTATCTGTATTCCTTTATCAAACAATTATTTTATATTTCTACATAATTTAATTGAGCTATCTTTATCTGCCTTGGATCGTCTTATAAATAGTGATACTAATATTTATTTAGAGTATGTTTACAGCATTATACAACCTGTATTCTTCAGTATTTCGTGTATATATATATATATATATATATATATATATATATATATATATATATATATATATATATATATATATTAGTTATTATATATATATATATTAGTTATTATATTTTTTTTTGAAAAAGAAATCCAGCAGAGTGCTCAGTTATAAGGAAAATCCAAAAATAAAGCATATTATTTGTTTTGTTTACAGAAAGTGATAGATGAGTCATTGTTACCGTCGGTTTCAAACCCGATATTTAGGGACCGTTTTAGATACCTATATGAAACTCTCTTCAGCCAATACTCATCTCATCTTGAGTATTGGCTAAAGAGAGCTTGATATGGGTATCTAAAATGGTCCCTAAATATTGGGTTTGAAACCGACGGTAACAATGACTCATCTATCACTTTCTGTAAACAATATATATATATATATATATATATATATATATATATATATATATATATATATATATATATATACACACACTTCAGAATAAAATTATCAATCAATCAGCTGGTATGGGAACCTGTGATTATAAGACTTACAAGATATTACTGGCAATAATATTCGATAAGTATTATCCGACCTAAATAACAATTGCTCGATGTACAAGATAGAGCAAATAAATCAAATTTTAGTCATTCGATGAATTGAAAAAAATTATGACGTGAAATGTTGGAGTTTCAGATCAAAGATTTTTATTATTCTATGTAAGACAAAGAATACATTAGAAAGATTTTAGGAGTTAAAATATTTCTATTGTATTCTTTGTCTTACATAGAATAATAAGTCTTTGATCTGAAACTCCAACAATTCATGTAATAATTTTTTTAAATTCATTGAATGACTAAAATTTTATATATATATATATATATATATATATATATATATAATCTGTGGAAATATTTTTTATTCACTTATATTTCCCTTTCTATATATACTGATCCTTACTTAAGCTCAATGCAATAACAGAGCATATAATGAATAAATGACAAAAAAAATCTATATGCCTTGATCTTCCTTCCCTCCAAAAAGACATCCACGGAATTAAATAAAATTCACTACCCTTTTTGCAATCAAACTATATTTGGTGCAAATAAAGTTATTCATGCCTTACTTGTCCAAGTTTCAATTATAAATTCCCAACAGTCTTTGTATTATCGGCATTTAATTATAAGCACACTCGAAGACAACATCTAAAAATTGTCGGTAAATCTGACACACTCGTCTCTTGGCACAACCCTGGAAAGTTGAAGATTTTACAGATTGCTTTTATAGACATCAGTTTCTATATAATATGTCACGGATAAAAATCTGGGGAAGGGGGGGGGTCAAAGTTCGGTGAATGTAAAGCCATTCAAGATCACACCACTGATGAGATGATTAGCAAAGTCCTCCCACATATAATTGAATGGTGATATAGCAAAGATCGCTTGACATTAATCACTGAAACTTGGTGGACAAGAAAAAGGCTGGCGTTATTTGCACCATTTTTATTTACTAAGTTTATTTATGCCAGAAAGGATTGAATTTTATTAACAATGATTTAACTAGTATTTAGTGCCAGTATGGGATCCACACACACATACATATGTGTGATTGTTCAGAAACTATACTAAATCAATACAGAATACATTTGTAGTGCTCAGTATTTTTCAGATAGAGCTTAATAATAAAACTCAATTTATTATTACATAAATTGGTACTGCTCGTGAAATACAAAGTATCTACTTTCAAGATGTTTCATTTCGTGTATATATATATATATATATATATATATATATATATATATATATATATATATATATACGAGACATTTTATACCTTTCGTTATTTTTTTGGTCAGTTTTTGAAATTCATTACACTTTTTATCATGACTGTAGGTTTGTTGCATATTTTTATATTGTAATTTAGTTTCTAAATTGACTTTAGTCCACAGGACTAACAACAAAGAAACCCACTCCATTACAGAAACTAATTTTAGTCATTTTTTCTGAAAGTAGACTGATATGTGTGTGTGTTGTGCATGTATGTGTTATGTGTATGTATGTGTTATGTGTAATATTTTTTTTTTTCTCCTGGTTGCTTTCTGACCAATTACTATATTTTCTTTCTGCCTCACTTGTAATTAAAAAAAAAAAAAAAAAATTTTTTTTTCATTCCTCTGATAATTTCCATTTTTTTTTTTTTTTTTTTTTTTTTTTTACTTTCCCTTTAAGTATAAAATAAAAAAAAAAAAAAATTATCCTGATTGTCTCCAGGAACTAAAAACTGTTTTTTACACATCAGAGGAATGTGATACTAATTCTGACGGAGTTGATGTAACCCCATGATTTGACTCCATCCTGTCTGTTGGCACCATCGAAGGTGGCGGCGGCGGCGGCGGCGTGGCCGGTTCCTCCTCAACCACCATAGAGAAATCTACGGCACAGTTCTCATTATCATTCATGGCATCATTCGTGCCCGATGTCTCCGACGTTGGGTAGATATCCGAAGACTCTACCATCATCGACGTATCATTGTTCGGACACATCAAGGCGGAGTCTGAGGTCGGACATATTGTCGTTGGTGTATCAACCGAACGAACTGATGACGGCATGTCCGTCGTGGAACACAAGTAAGATGAATCGTTCTGGTTTTGCCTGAGCATCAGTGCGTCAGAGTTGCCTCCCATCATAGCAGTAGTATCGGAGTTCATCAGGGAAGCTTCTCCTGTCGATGAACCCATCATCGGTAGCTCGGATGGACGTAATATCGAATGTGAACTTGTCATGTGGTCGGTTTCACAGGGAGGTTCCTGTTTGATGCTTAGAAGCAATTCCTCCTCACTGCAATAAAAAAAAAAAAAGACAAATTATAAAAAAATTAAAAATAGAAAAGATGATTTTATTGAATGGGAAAGAGGCGGTTTCAATCGCATGTGTTCAAATATGATCATTTGTAAACTCGACACATTCACAAAAAGAAGTACGCCTTACCTATACAAAAACAAAAAATATGCTAATAGTCAGCCGGATCTTCACTTGAGAGAAGCTCAGCCATTGGCTAACGAAAGCATTAATCCATGGAAAGGAGTAACAATGTATTTGATTAGTTAGCTAGCTAGACGTAACATCATATTTATATACGCAAACAGTAAATGATTACCTTACGCTTAGCATGACGATTCTCTACAGCATTAAAAATGGACACTTTTGTGTAGATTAATTGCTATAAATATATTTTATATACAGGGTGTCCGTAAAGTTACTATACAGACACCCTGTAATATATTAACAGTACAGTAAGATATTGTATTAAAATATTTATTTGTAACAAAAGAAATAAAAAGAAACACCACACTCTGACAAACTTTGGTGCACAAGTCACGATCAAGGTTAACTATTAATACAAATATAATACAATAAAACAATAAGACTGTATAGTAACTCTACGGACACCCTGTATATATATATATATATATATATATATATATATATATATATATATTAGTTTGAAAAGTGCTTATCTGAGCTTCAATCTATGGTCCCCCCCTCACCAAACTTTCACAAAAAACACTCGTCTAGCCAAAACCACTATCAATAATTTCCTACACCCTTTATCTGTGCCTAAACCTGAAGGTAGATTCCATGAACAAATCTTTCTTAGAACTGCACTCCTGTGGAACTCTCTTCCGATTGCCGGCTTTCCAGCTGACTACAATCTGATTGTCTTCAAGTCGAACGTAAACAAGTTCTTGATGAACCGCCCCTCCCAAAGTAATCCAATTTACAAAATTCCCACTACTTATGTTTACTACGTTATAACCACATTGACTAATGTACACCCATTGACCCTTATCCTCGATGGCCTTCGGGCCTTGATAAGTGGTGATTCCAGTGTAAAAAAAAACAAAAAAAAAAACACAATAAATCTAGTTTGTCTAAATTGAGATGAACAATAAAAGGACGAATATATTAACCCTTTATGACTTAATTTATGATGTAGATGATTAAAAAAAAATTAATTTTAGATGGCGACATACTAAATATAAGCAATGGACATTTGCAATCTGAAGGTATCTGGCATCTACCTAGATACTGAAGGCGTACCAGGCGTGTTTGAATGAATTCCTACTTTATTTATGCCGTTATATTCATTTATTTATGACCGAATGAATTAGTTCAACCAGGCCATAAAGGGTTAAATCTAGACTTTCATATTATGTGAAAGGGCAATAATGTTTATATCAATAGCTTTATAAGTTTGGAAAAGGTGTTTATTGCGTTCTGCACTTGAACTCTTCATATTAATATATCTATAAAATTCAGGTTCTTTTTCACGCTCTGTCATTGATATTAAAAGCCTACATTTTCTTTTTTTTAAATTATTAAAACGAACTTAACATACCCGTAGATATGCAAGCGATTACATGAAACTTAAATAAATATTCATGGTTTCTTATTAGATGATATGTTCGGTTTCACTATTACGCCAAATTCTATTTGTGCATAGTTTCTACATTCTGCATAGAATTTAAGATAAAAACGTTCTAGCACACACACACACACACACACACACACATATATATATGTGTGCGTGTGATCTTGTCAGTGTGTGTGCAAAAATGGCATACAAGATATAAATGCATGTTTGTGTGCATGCATAGAAGAGCGCTTTAAGTCAATTTACATCTGCCAAATTCAGTTTTATTTTTTTCAATTTTGACCGCTTAGCAGCTATATTTTGGGGCTAAAAACTAAATCAAATTTGCTCCAAATCTCCTATATATCAAGTTTCTGATAGATAACTTTGCCGATAAAAATTTGGGAGATACATTCCAGTGAGTGAAGCCCATTCAGGAATATTTTTTTTTCAATTTTCATCACTTAGCAGCTATTTTTTCCAGCTAAATAAAACAAATCAAATTTGTTCCGCAGGTCCAAATCCCCCATTCAAGTTTGTAGACTAACAATTGACAGAGTAGTCTGGTAGAGATTGTTCCTCACACACAGACAGCCAAGGTTATTTTTATTTATATACTAGCAAACTTTGCAGTGTTGCCTGGTCGTAAAATACACAGAAATATATCTTACTTAATGCAGAATTCTTATTATAAACAGAAATACCACATTTTTTAAACGTAATGTTAAATTACTTTTTAAAAAAATGAAAAAAAAAATTGATACATATGTATGCGAGTATTCTTGAAAGGAAAAAATACTCTAGCCAAGATCCAAAACAAAATCTGAAGACAGTCATATGATAACCATTACACCAGCTTGACATTATTTTTAAATTGTGTTTTTAAACCAACTCGTACTTATGTTAAAGACGAAGCTTTCATATTTCATGACCGCGCATGCACAGTCATGAAACAGTTGACAAACAGATAAAAATTCGGTGGCCTGCTACATACCAATTTTTCAATTTTGACCGCGTTAGCAGCCCTTTTTTCCAGATGAAAACGGATTAAAGTTTTCCATATGTCGGAATATTCTATATACTAAATTTCAAGTCTGTAGATTAAAAACACGTTGAGTATGTAGGTTTAGAAGTGTCCTCACTCACATTCTCACTTTTATATATATATATATAAAATACTATACAATAATATTTTATATATATATATTAAGTTATGAAAATATATATGGCAGTGAAGCTATACAGAATATTCTGCGTTTCATAACATAAGCCTGACAAATTCTCACAAGAATGAAATGCGGAATATTCTATGTAGCTTAATTGCCATATATATTTTCATAACCTACTACCTAGCTCTACTTACGTATTGAGTACTATTGAAGTAAATGCTGAATATTTATGCATAACATTATATCTTCGTATATTAATTTATGTGATTAAATGAAGCAGTCATATATATATTTATATCTAGATATGGTATAGATGTACATGATATAGATGAACTTCATTCTATGTCTGACTTGTCACTTTCAGTTTCATTGATAAATATCTAAGTCTTGTTTTTTTATGGCTGTTCAATAAGTACCCCAGGACATGATGAGAAACACTGTCAATATCTCTAACACACAATTTTTCTTGCCACTTTATTTCAGCTGTCATGATCCCCTTCAGCTGGAGAATAATCTGTGAATTGTCCTGATAGATAACTTTGTAGATAAAAATCTGTGAGATACCGTCCGGTGAGTGTAGAGCCGATTCAAGATTATTTCAGTTGAACAGTCATGACTGAAACCCTGTGAACATATGTGGTTGGGTTGCAGAAAGGATGATGAATTTTATTAACGATACTTGGGGTTTTTCAAACCAGATATCGTCTCTGTCAACTGCTAGTCTGGAACTTTGTAGTTAAACACAAATCTTTGACTATAAATATAAAGTTCAGATGATCGCATTACAAAACACTCGGAGAATACGAAGCTGAGGAATATGTCAACCAAAACAAACCAAATAAATTCTTACCTGTCAAGAACAAATCATTTTTAAATGTATACGCCTTCTTACCTGATTGGTTCTGTGCTGAGGTTTTCTAAGTGGCTAGCGTGAGTCTTCATGGATAAATCCTCGACACCATCCAGATGTCCAGACGGCAACTGACCGTTGGCTATTAGGGATAAATTGTTATCTCCCAAGGCGGCCTGTTTAAAGAATAAAAACAAGGACAATTATTAAACATGTATTCGCTGTGGTTGCTCATTCAAATATGCTTTTTCAGTCTGTATAACTGCTAAATCTTTTTTGTCACTGGTCTACGATGTATACACATCGACAGTGCATAAAACACAACACAGCTGATCTATAAAAAATATTGTTTTATTTACAATTTCAGTCTATAAAACCGGTTATAAAAAGTTCAAATCCTATTGGATTACTGCAATCATTTATACACTTATATTGTTGGTTAAAATATCAATCGGCTTGTCTGAAGAGTAGAAACAAGGACAATTATTAAACGCATATTTGCAAACCACTTTCTGGAAAAGGCGATGAAAACCAGTAATGATTTACCTCACTGGTTTAAAAAACATTATGCAATTGTGGTGTGGTCCCTCGTATGGGGTCTTGCAGTATTGCTACGAACCACACCTCCATTTATTATGAATTGGGGTGTAAATTTTGTTTTATAAGAGTTTCTAACTGTCTGTTGACTTACTATTTTCACATAGATGTGTCACTTTTGGAGGTTGGGAACGATTTTTAATGGTTGAAAAAACTTGGAGTTAACACATTCCTGTAAAAACTTATGCTTTCTGGAGAGATGAAGATAGTGAATATAGAGAAAGAGAATAAGCAATTGAAGGCAATTATTAAACATGTATTATGTATTCGCTGCAGCCAGTCATTCAAATGTGCTTTACAGTCTACGATGTATATACACTGACAGCGAATAAAACACAACACAGCTGATCTATAAATTAAGTTTTGTTTCATTTTACACTGACAACAGTTTTGGATTAAGTTATCACGGGTGTTTGACATCAGTGAATGCACGTGGCAGTGGTGTGGATGTTGGCCAGTGAAAAAAATGTGTCGGCTTGTTCTGTCTTTGTGAGCAACTTGCTCGCTTTTTGTTTGTGTCGATTTATATAAAATTCTTTTGCCCTGGAATGTTTAGAATTTCCCATTGTCTATTGCTTAATATCTTCTTTAACCGATATCCTCTCACATAGTCTGGATCAAATTATGCATTCCAATAGACAATGGTGGAAAGTCTTGCATTCCTTACATGGAATTGACCTGCATGTGTGCAACCCATCGAATGCCTCTCTTCCCAGAATCACCTGCCAAATATCCAGCAATATCCGCAAAGTTCTTTCTAGAGAAAGCAATGAAAAACGGTAGTGATTTACCTCACTGGTTTAAAAAAAAAAATGATGCAATTGTGGTATGGTCCCTTGTATTTTAGATGATGGTGTCCTTGAGTATAGCCACAAACCACATCAATATTTAATATGGATTCGAGTGTAAATGTTGTGTTTTATAGGAGTTGCTAACTTTCTGTTGGCTTACTATTTTCACATAGATGTGTTACTTTTGGGGTTTGGGACGATTTTCATTGGTTGGAAATACTTTGAGTTAATACATTCCTGTAAAAACTTTCTTGCTTCAGGGAGTGAGGAAGACGGTGAATCCAAACGAAGCAGAGAAAAAAAAGGGAGTAAGTAATTGAAGCCATTTGCTTTTTAGCATTCATGGGAATTACTTGAATCACTACACAATCATCGTTTGCAGAAAAACGTAATTTTAATAAGCATCTGCGATACTGATTTTTTTTTGGGGGGATGGGTCTATTTTCATAATACTTAGTTGATTTTTCCTTCCACCATCATTCCCCCATACAGAAAGGAGTAATACCTCATAAATATATATCCTTTACTTTTAAGAGATGAACTCTGTTGGGCAATTGCAAGACAACATGTACATGTACTGACCTGTGATCCATCCACATATGGTTTATTTTGGGGGATTGGATCTATTTATCTATGGATAATTTAGATTCGACCTATTCACACATGGTTTTCTTTAATTGGATCTATTGCTGCATGGATTTTTTTATTTGATCCATCCAAATTTTTTTCTTTGACCCATCTATGGATATTATTTTTTTTATCTCTCTACGGATATTTTTTTAAATGTGATCCATCTACGGATATTTTTTAAATGTGATCCATCTACGGATATTTTTTTAAATGTGATCCATCTACGGATATATTTTTTTTAATATGATCCATCTATGGATATATTTTTTTATGTGATCCATCTATGGATATTTTTTTTATGTGATCCATCTATGGATATTTTTTTAATGTGATCCATCTATGGATATTTTTATTTTTAAATGTGATCCATCTACGGATATTTTTATTTTTAAATGTGATCCATCTACGGATATTTTTATTTTTAAATGTGATCCATCTACGGATATTTTTTTTAATGTGATCCATCTACGGATATTTTTTTTTAAATGTGATCCCTCTATGGATATTTTTTTAAATGTGATGCATCTACGGATTTTTATGAATCAATCACCTATGGTTTCCTATTTTATATTGGATCTGTTAACCTATAGATTTTTCATGTCGTATCCATTGATCCATGACTTGTAATTGAGTCTATTAATCCATTGTTTTCATCCATCCATTCATGGATTTTTTATTGAACCCAATCCCCCATAATTTCTTATCTTATGTTGTCTCTCACTAGTCGTCTGGTTGCGTTGGTCTACAGTGATTTTCTTCTCGGTGCAATCTATTCCTGCCTGACTATGACTTCAGTCTCTTTCTAAATACGAGGGGTGTTCCAAAAGTATTGCTCTTACTTTCTATTCCGCCCAAATGGATCAGAGTGGATTACAAATTGAAATTGTATTATCATGACGACTGAACTTATGCATTCATCACCGGAAAGTTTCATCTCTTTTAAATGAAAAGAAAAAGGAAAAAAAATTTATAGATCAGCTGTGTTGTTTTATTCGCTGTCAGTGTGTATACATCGTAGACTGAAAAGCATGGATATTGACTGTGTGAGACACCAAGAGAGCAACCCCTGTCATGGGCGTGCATTAGAAGCAGAGATGTATCATTGAATTCCTTGCAAAAGTGCATTGAGATTTGTGATGTAGAAAAATAAATTCTGGAACACAAAAGGTCTCTTGTTGTAGATAATATTACTCCCGTCTTCATAGCTCTTCAATTTTTACGTTAAGAAAAATAGGAGGCTTTACTTTTAGAGCGAACCTTGTCCCAATTACTGCCACACCTTGATTAACAATCCTATTGCAACTTCATTTCTCTTCCTTGGTGAATAACTCCTCATTGTCTTTCTGCTAATCTCACTTCTTATAACCTTTTTCCTGATGATCAACTTGTTTCCTCGTTTTGTTTATAGTTTTTTTCTCCTTTTAAAATTCATAACACTTTTTCAGGGGGGGGGATTTATAACATCACAATTTTATTGTCTTTATACTGTACTGCGGCTGTTCTGTCCTTGTCAGTGATCCTTCTAGACGGAGGAATTTTTTATTTTTGTTCCTCGCCAGATTGCACCTTTTTGGGAGTTGAATTTTCCCTATGTCTTTTCCCTCCATATAAAACTGACTTTCTGCCTAACTCTGCAAGCAAATAGATATTGGTGGCAAATGGGGCGAAGAAAGACGTTTGATCATAATCAAGATTGTCTGATCTAAATCACTTGTGGTTTCTGCTCCAAAGAGGAAACGACGGTTACAATCAATATATGGTCCCTTCTGATTCGTGATTATTTTCTCTCAGGAAACGTTAAAGCCCACTTCCTTTTCCGTACTAAGAATGGTTATCTTGCCTACTTGACCATGTCTAATTATCCAACCAAACTGGGCAGCGGAAACCGGAAGTCAAAAAGAGTAGAAACTTTTGACTATGGTCAGACGTTTTCTTTTCTTTTTTCTTTTCATTTTTTCCTCTTTTTTCCTTTTTTTTTCTTTTCCTTTTTTTTCCTTTTTTTTCTTTTCCTTTTTTTTTTTTTTTTTTTTAATTAATGTGTGAAATGACTTACCCTGAGACTTGCATTAAGATTTTCCCCAAATAACGATGGATCTTGAGTCAGGTTCGGACTTTTCATCGACAGGTTCCTGAAAAATTAGGTGACCATGTTACACATCATAAATGCATCGGAGATAAAAAAAAAAAAAAAAAAAAAATGTAAAAAATTGTTTTGCAACAGATTGAACAATTGTCGGTTCCAAAAAATATAGTCCTCGTCTTTCTTGAGTTTTAATGCAATTTTGGATCCAGAATCCAAAATTCACATTAATCGATCTTATTATTATAATAGCAATAGACGATCTTATTATTATAATAGCAATAGACATTCTATAGTCTCAGAAAGCAGCATCAGATGTTCTAAATGGTATATATTACTAAACAGAAAGTGCTCAAGATTCTGAATAGAGCGAGTAAGTTTAATACTCGCGTTGTCCAGGAGAAAACAACATTACCATGTTTTGTTATACCATTTTATACAAAAATATCTATTTGGTGTTATCCGGTATTTATAGTAGTAATAATATAGTATAATATCTGGTAATTGATACATAGTAATCATAGAGTGCTCAATATCCTAGATAGATCAGATGTGTTTAAATGCTGTTAAAATGCAGCATTGCTCAGGAGAAAGACTTTCTTTGTAATTTTCTTTAATAGTAGCGGCTGCGCTGTGTCGGCACACACAGCGCGGAGTTAAACACACGATCGAGTACACTCAACATCAAGTACACTCAATATCATCTTACCATCAACGCTTACCCTGTGAACTCGGAGTATGGGAAATTCTCATATGCACAAAACAAAATCGCTGAAAAAACAAAAAATACCCTAAGAGTAAGGATAATGAGTAAACGTTGGATAAAATGATGGTTAAAATTATTACGAACTTGCCAGGATTCGAACCTGGAATCTTCTGATCTGTAGTCAGACGTGCTATCCATTGTCCGTATGCCGAAAGAGGTTACCGCGAATGTATACAGACAGTGCTAAATTCCATTGACATGTGCAGATAACTTTTTCGTCAAGTTTGCGAAACGGTCCCAAAACTCTTATTTCAGGCTTTTTGTGTGATTCGGTGTTGTTCGTTACGAACCATATATAGATAAGGACAATTTAGGGATTCACACCTTTCAGGGGAAAAAAGAATTTTTCAATTCGGTGCATCTGTTCAAAAGTTTTATAAGTATATGTACACGCATAAATAAACATTTAGAATTTTATTAATAGTATCGTTTTTATATACAAGACGAAGTATATGTGATTTTGCTTGAGAACCAAAATAGGAATAGTACAGTATCAAATATGGTAAGGAGTATGTTAGTAAATCCGAAGTGCTCAATATCTTGGATAGAGCAGGTCTGTTTAAAGCCTGCATTGCCCAACATCACTGTTCGGTTATAGTATTTAATAGTAAAAAAAATCGGCATTGACCAAGGGTTAATAACGATAGAAATACAATATCATATCTGGTAAGTTGATTACAGTAAAAGAGTGCTCGATCTCCTAGATAGAGCATGTTTAAAGGTTGTTCAGCTGCTTTTGTTTCTTTGCCGACAACTTGATTGAGTTAGTAATATTTTTCTTTTCAATACGTTTGTGTTGTCATAATTAAGATGACATTGGTTGGTACGATGTGGGTAATAGTCATAGCAACGTCATCCACCATGTCTGATATAGTCATCATTGCAACCAAAGTTGTCTATCATAATAAGAGTGGAATACGCGGTTGCAAAAATTTTATATAAATACAAAACCAAAGTGTGAATTGCCCATTAGAAGATTATCAATCTATCTCTATCTAGAGTAAACGAGGTGGACGAGGGGTAATAGTTTAGGCTTCTTACCATGGGATCCCGATTTCAAATCTCGCTAGATTCAGCCACTCTGATGAGTCCTAGACGACGAAACACGTCAGTGGATAATTATATTTAAAAAAAAAAACAATATATATGCCGCTCCCCATATGGGGGTACAAAATTGGTTAAAGGGAAAATTATTCCCAACCCTCATTTAGGTTTTTTTTTTATTTTATTTATTTTTTTTTTTACAAGGTGATCACCACTTATCCCTGAGTGGCTTCCGGGCCTTGATAAGGGTTATTGCATGTACAGTACGCTAGTGTGGGGGGTTAATAAAAATATCTACTTAAGAGGGCGGCTCATCAGGAATTTGTTTACGTTGGACTTGAAGACATCCAGGTTGTTGTCAGCTGGGAAGCAAGCAGACGGAACAGTTCCACAGGCGTGCAGTTCTAAGAAAGAAGCTTTGTTCATGGAATCTACGTTTTGAGAAGCTTTGTTCATGGAATCTACGTTTTGAGAAGCTTTGTTCATGGAATCTACGTTTTGAGAAGCTTTGTTCATGGAATCTACGTTTTGAGAAGCTTTGTTCATGGAATCTACGTTTTGAGAAGCTTTGTTCATGGAATCTACGTTTTGAGAAGCTTTGTTCATGGAATCTACGTTTTGAGAAGCTTTGTTCATGGAATCTACGTTTTGAGAAGCTTTGTTCATGGAATCTACGTTTTGAGAAGCTTTGACTTTCGTAAATAATTTAATTCATTCAAAACGTATCGCAAACACAAATAACATCTATCTAATATATATATATATATATATATATATATATATATATATATATATATATATGTATGTATAATCATCCAAAATATTAAATGGACAATTTTTTAAATTTTATTTGAAATTTGAGTTTGTTTAATAAGAAAAAAAAAAATAAAAAACGAGAGTGACACGAGATCTTGTAATGTAGGTGTATGCTTCCAATTCCGGTTATAAATAGGGTTATGACAACAGCATATTGTTTTCGTTGTTTTGACTTTTGAGTATATATCCGATACAGCTAGACACAGTTATCAGGTTTGAAACCGACGATACAGATGAATTATTTCATCTAAACTTTCTGAAAATAAAAACATAAATAATACTCATTTTTGGAATTTTTCCTTTTAATAGATCACTCTGCTGGAATCCTTTTTTCCAAAATATAACTAATATATATATTAACCATGAGTGTGTGCGTGTTGGGACACTTCTCAACCTATATACTCAACGAATTTTTCATCTACAGACTTGAAATTTGGTATACAGGGTCTTCAAGACATGTGAAAAACTTTTGAATTGGTTTTCATCCAGAAGGGATGTTAAAGGGTCAATATTGAAAATTTGTAACGTGGGGGGGGGGGGGGTCCTCGGATTTTTATCTGTCAAATGTTTAACGAATGCGCATGTGTGAATCATTCACGTGACAGTTTCCTTATGTTAAGAATAAGTAGGTTTGGAAACACTTTTTAAAGATTGTGTCAAGCTGGCCTAATGGTTATCATACTTGACTCACCGTCTTTAGATTTTTGTTTCTATAGAAAAAAAAAAGAACATAATACTCGCATGCACATTGTCTCCATTCCTTTCGTTTTTACCCGCCCCTCCCCACTTCATTTTATTTTTTAAAATTTAACGTTACGGTATTTGTGTTTATAATAAATAAGAAATTTGCAATTATTAAAATATAATATTTATGCGTATTTTACGACTGGGCAATGCCGGGCGGTCTGCTAGTATCTAATATGTATCGCATCCAATCAAACGATTATATATGAAACTAGTGCACGTCTCTGAAATATGTAACATATAGATTTTATATAAACTAGCGACGCCTGTGGAAATTCCACAGTGGCATCTTTCATATGTAATATATTGCTGCTGGACATTCTGTGGACGTTCAGCATGAATGGAGACCTAGCAATATCATTGTCCTTTTGGTCAAGATCAAAGTGTAGTATCTGTTCCGGCAGATACTGCAAGCTATGACTAGCAAAGACCAGATGTGGGGGCAACCCCACATACCTGACCTTTAACCAGCTCCCATTTCCCACCTCTCGGGAGCTGGTCCCCTTTTTTCCCCTTCCCCCTCCCTTCACTCCTCACATTAAAAATCGGCCTTGTGCCTAATTTGCTCGGTGGGGGAGCAAATAAATACCATCTGTTCTTCAGATGCTGCACTTCTATTTCTTCTCTTTCGGTGGAGGAGAAATCCTTCACGACTGAGACAATTTTTATTTTTGTACCTTTTCTCCACGTTAAAAAACGACCCTAGTGTCTAACTCTGTCCCGTGGGGAGGCATAGTAAATAGGTACAATGCCTTCCCACGGGACAGAGTTAGACACCAGGGTCGTTTTTTAACGTGGAGAGAAGGTACAAAAATAAAAAAATAAAATTGTCTCAGTCTTGAAGGACTGCTTCTCCACCGAAAGAGAACAAGAAATGGAAGTACAGCATCTGAAGAACAGATATTACACTTTGATCTTGGCCATTGTATATCTTTTGTTAAATCTGTACAAGTAAGTAATCTGGTTAATGTAGTGTCAGAATATATCTGGTTATCACGATTATCTCCAATGTCGTTATAGGAGTCTGTGACATATTTCCATTGTATGGACGCTCGATGCAAACGGAAACCCCACGATATAATTATACCATCTTTAGATAGAACAGATACTATCCTTCGATCCTAGCCAAAAGATCAAGACGGTATATTTTGGTTTCACGTATGACTTACAGCGACATCATTTATTTTTATTTAATTTTTTTTTTCTTTTTACACTGTGTAGTTGGTAATCGGGAGATCCTATTTATTAAAAAGGCGAATAGGTGATAACTAGGGCTAGGACAAGAGCATATTCTTTTGTTTTGGCCCTCGAGTGTGTATCCGTTGATATCTTATATGCTTTTATATAGAATGATGTGGTTCTCGGTTGATTAACTGTCTCGGATATATACTCGAGAGTCAAAACAATGAAAAGAATATTCTGTTGTGATGGCCCTAGTGATAACATGCTATAAACATTAAGTTAGCATATCTATATACTAATTTAATGTTTGTAATATGTTGCCACCTTCTATCCTCTTTTTTAATAAATAGGATCTCCCGATCGAATAATTTATATGGAAACCATGACATGGGTACATACGTATGTTAAAAGTACTATGGATTTAATTTAATTTGTATTTTAGCTCTCACATTTTTGCAATCAAGCACTTTAATTTTTTTTTTTTTTTTTTTTCAACGCATCTCAACCATATATACACACACAGTAGAACCTGGATACGGCATTAAAGATTAGTAACAAAATACAGTACAGTATATAATATACATGTATATAATCAAATAACATTATAAATAACACTGTACGGCAAAGCAAATACCGTAGCCAGGGCCGGAAAAACATTGTATTCTGAAAAAAAAAATAAAAAACATATCCTAGGACCACCGTATCCCGGATATCTGCTGTGTAGGTATTTGGACAATGTCAAAACATTGTTAATTCACTGCCCGCATAGCAGCAGCTAAATAGCGCAATCGTTAGAAGCTCCGACTGTCATCTGGGCAGTCAGGTTTCGATCCTGGCTTGAGGTAGTTGCTTGTTTATCCACACTGATGAGCTGTGAAACAGTACTGTATGTGGAGGACATCTATATATATAAAAGTGAAAATGTATGTATGTATGTATGTATATGTGTTCGCTTTTTCTGTATGTCAACAAAAGGCTTTTTTCAGAGAAGTGGTCGCTCGCTTCACAACTTTTTAAAACTTTTTCTATCACATATAAATCGTAATATCTCAGTTAACAACGAAGCTCGCCTGTCTATTTGATTTGCTCGATTTCGGGAAGATAAATATTCAACATTTGTCGCTCGCCGCATGTGGGTTAGTCTTTTTCCTATAACATCTTGGGGGAAGAAAAAAGCGTTCAGCAGTAAATGAAATCTCGCAGTCAAACTTGACCTCATTAACTCATTAAAACGGGCACCTGCTAAATCAAAGTAATTAAATAAATTGAAACGTGTTTCCGTTAGCATGACGCGGTGGGGCAATTGTTAACTTCACACGTTTTTTTTTTTTGTTTTTTTTTTGCTTTTTTGTTTGTTTTTTGTTTTTGTTTTTTTCACACTTTAATTTACAACTTTGCCTCAAGGGTTCGAGTTCGATCCTCATATTTTTTTTTACCCCATCCCCACCCCCACCCCCGGATTTTACACACATACCCCCAAACACCCGGGCAACGCCGGGTACCCCTCGCTAGTATATATATAAAGAAAAAATATTGATAATAAAAAAATATATACTGCTGCATATAGATTTATTGATCAATTTGAAACAACGGCACATGATAGTATGGAGGGGTTATGAGAGCTCTTTATGCCAAGCATTTCAAAGCCTAATTCTTCTCATCAGGAGGGGAGGTGCTAGGTTACAAAATATGGATGCGACGGTAAATATATTGGAAAAAAAAATTAAACAAAGGACGTGAGATTTACCAGTGTTTCGTTTGGATCAATGAACATTTTTTTTTTTAATTAAGTAATTGTTGATCCGATAAATCTTGCTTTAGATGATTCATTCCTGACGTTAATTTGTTTTTCTTTTGTCTTTTTCATACATCCTGTCTCCACGACACATCATTTTATGATTTGTGTATTTGATCCTCACATATGAGTACAAAAAAAAGTAGATATAACTTGTTGTAAATCCTCCTCACTTGTTTCATGCCATGAGCGATCAACCAGATGACTTTTAATGCACTTTTCGCAGGGTTTGTTAATTGAAAGTAAGCAAAGCATCAACAAAGTGTTGCCATTTGACGAATTGCTCGCATGATGAAACCAGTGATCATTTTCGATATAAAAGAAAAAAAAAATTAATTTACTATTATGTATATACTAGACAATTGTCCGTTAAAAACGGGCAAAAATTATAGCCTGTTGGATCAGAATGAATACTTTCAATCAAATTGATGGCTGAATGAGGTTAAATTTAATCCCTAACTGTACATCGAATTGATACCATAATACTTGGCTCACTGCACCTTATCATAGCAAAGGTTGATACAAAATTTTAGGCAGATTGGCCTAGTAGTTTTCAAGAAAACACGAGTGGACAGACAAACTGAAAAATATGTAAATGAGTTTTATTTATCTATATATATATAAAAGTGACCTTGTGTATGTGTGGAACAGTCTCTACCAAATTATTCTGTCAGTTTTTGGTCTACAGTCTTGAAAATTGATATATAGGGGATTTGGACCCGTGGAACAAAATCGATTTGGTTTTTAGTCGGTAAAAATAGCTGCTAGTGTGAATGGCTCATTAGAAAATAAATCTGCTGTGAAATTCATCGTGTATGAAGTCAGTATTGCATCCAACCAAACAAGAAAGAAGGAAACACTTGGCCAGTTTGATGAATTTGATTGCAGATTATATAAATAATATCAAACTCCTGCTTGGAAGATTGGGAACTCTAGCTAATTTTTCAACTAATAAGAGAAATTCAATATATCTCTATATCTACAAATAATATATGTATAAAAAGGCTGTAGCAATGTAGAATAAAAAAAAAAAAATAATAATAATAAAGATCCTATTTAGATTATAAACCTTTGGAGATGTATTTATTTTTCCAAATCAATCACGTATATAAATCTCACCTGTCTGTTTAAATGTACGTATGTATGTCTGCTAAAACTTTCGACAGAGAGCGACGGATTTTCACAAAATCAGTATCATTTTTAAACTCGACGTCTCTGACGACAAATATTGAAAAATTGGCCAAAAACATTCATTCTCAACTAGGCAGTTTTCTACAAGGAGGGGTCGATTTTTTTTTTTTTTTTTTTTTTTTTTTTTTTGAGTCATTTTTGCAAGTCATTGTATCAGTTTGATTGACTTTGCCTAATTTTAACGTTTCGAACTTCTGGTCGCGTCATGGAGTAGAGGTAAGATGTCAGATTTTCTTTCACTTTCTTTTCTGCCTTTGTGTCATGGGTTCGAACCTGCCTGCCTACTTACACGGGTTCAAGCCTGCCTGATTACATGCATAGTCCCTTGTGAGTGCACAGTGAACGAGGCATAAAAAAAATGACTAAGTTCAGCATTTCTCCCCTCCCCTGCTGCCCCATTTAGCCCCGAAAGTCCCCAGGGGATGTCAAATCCTGGTGAAAATGAACAGACGGTACAGTTTTAGGCCTTAACATATGTCAATTTGAGTTCTGCACCATGCATAAAAATAAAATGATTAAGTCCATTATTTGCACCACCACCCCATTTAGCCCCCAAAGTCCCCAAGGCCTTCACATATTTTAAATTGGAGTTCAGCACCATGCAAAACCGCTAAATAGACATACATAGAAAATTTCAGACAAATATGGTCAAATAGTCCCAAAAATGGAACGCTTTTATTAACCTTGAAAGAACCCCTGAGGCACACCTAAGAGTTATCGTGAAGTATAGACAAACAAAATTATATAGAAATCAGTTAGTTACAACCTTTCAGAAAGTTTTATAAAAATCCAAGGCATCATTTTTTTTTTTTTTTTTTTAATGAGCACAAAAGTGTCAATTTAAGCCATTTTAACTCAAAGGGAACCCCTTTGGGGGGGGGGGGACAACCAGAGTTTTCCCGGAAAATAAGTTCTGTTTTATTCATATCATGCTTAATGTTTGTGCAAAATTTCAAAAATTCAGAGGCATAGTTATTTAAAAAAAAAAAAAAGTACGAACAGACAAGGGTGAATTTACAAGTCCACCCTCCTTTTGTCGGGGTGGGGGGGCAAATATATACAAAGATTTATAATCTGAATGCGACTATCATTCGTTTATTGCTCAGGTCACCTCACCTCAATAATCCGATATTTGACATTGCTAGAGCCTTTTTATACACTTACATATTTGTTTACAGCAATGCTTCAAGCAAAATATCTTTGTCTTATATCTTTATATATATACATACACACTCCTATGAATTTGGGTTTTTTGTGTATTGATATTTATATTAAAAAACACTGTTTTCTATTAAAAAAAAATACAACTTTGGTATATATGGGTCATGGAATTGCATTCATCTGCGAAAGATCTAATTTGCATATTCTTTTAAACATTCATTTTAATAAATTTCTTATTGTTTTTTTTGGTTTTCTTATGGGATGGTCATCTTTAGTTACGTGTAATTATATTCATGCAGATATTCTACATGATTTATACTGGCGTAATATTTGTATAAAAAGGTTATAGTAAACACAAACCTCTTTCTATATATATATTTATGCATGCGTATATCTTTTTAAAAGTTTTGCTTACCAAACTCCTGTGTCAGTTTTGTATCTATAAACAAGAAACTTAATATATAGTATATTCGAACACGTGCGAAATTTATATTTGGGTTTTAGCCAGGGAAAATTGACGCAAAAGTGTGAAAATTATATTTAAAAAAAAAAAAAAAAAAAAAAAAATGGAATTTGCTAGGTGAAAGTCGAACGACGGCATTACGGATATGCATGTGTAACGGAATAGCTATTGGTTCATGTTTTAATTTTTAGCTTTGCAGCAATCATGTCTTCATAGCTCGGGCATTAACAACAAAGAAAGAAGTAAATCATAAGGTAAGCGTTTTGGTTTCGATTCTCAGTGGTAGCGCACAAGTTTTTTAACCTTTTAAATCATGACTATATATTGAGTCCAATATAATATAATAATAAATGTGAAATCTGCATTAATCAAAATATCATATTTAAGTGCATTTTACGACCGGGCAATGTTGAGCAGCCTGCTTACACACACATATATATATATATATATATATATATATATATATATATATATATATAAAAAGCTGAACGTCTGTGTGTGTCTGGTCACGAATAGGCCACCTTCGTGGCCTTCGGGCCAAAATCAAATTGTAGTATCTGTTCCGGCAGATACTGCAAGCAAAGACCCCATGTCGGGGCGACCCCACAGATAAGACCTTGGTCAATGTAGGGGCAACCCTTCATACCAATTGTCACTATCCAGCTCCCCTACTCCCTGGGGAGTTGGTCCCCATTTCTCCTTCACTCCTCACATTAAAAATCGGCCTTGTGCCTAATTTGCTTGGTGGGGGAGCAAATAAATACCTGGTCACGAATACGCTCCTATATGGTTGACTATTATAGAAAACTGATCACATATAATGATAGAAGATGTATCGAGACACAGGAATGGGTATGTTTGATCTGGCAGAACCGTGGTTCATTAAAATTGTAGGGTCTGCGTTCGCGCTTGTTCCACAAAGTATGGAAATAAAAAATTTGAAAATGAAAAGAAAACGTTTACAAGTGTTTTTGATATAGATGTATATAAGAATATTTTGATAAGTATGTTTTATCTTAAATAGGGATGGTATAATAAAATTGTGGGGTTTGTGTTCGCGCCTGGCCTCCATAGCATGGAAATAGGGACAAACTTTAATAAAGATTTTTCATATCTATCTGCGTAAGTATACTTTGATAATTGTTTCAGTTTGAAGAAATATGGTATAATAAAATTATGGGGTGTTCGTTCACGTCTGACCTCTATAGAATGGAAATATGTCACAATGTTTAACAAGGTTTTTTAATATAGATCCCCAGAATATTGTGAGAAGTGTTTCAGTGTGAACAGGTATGGTATAATAAATTATGGTTTTTATCTATTTTATTTTTACTTTCATCATATTTTGCTTTGGTTTTCATACCCCCAAATTCGAAGCTATCTCTTTACAACCCTTCCTTTTCATAACGTATCATACTTTCCTGAATCAGTCCATTTTCTGTAGGCTGTTTTTGAACCCAGTCAACGACGGGTACTTTTGCTAGTATATATATATATATATATATATATATATATATATATATATATATATATATATATATATATATATATATGCTATTTTGAGGGGAAGGTACTAAGAACATCGAATATACATGTCACTAGTTTCTGTTATTTTATTTACACTTTGGACTGTGTTGTGAGTTAGACAGAAGAATTGGTAAGCCAAGTTCAAATCCAGTCTAACCGATTACATACACTTACTCAATAAAACTCTTGAAAATGATATAAATCCTCCTCCCCCCCCACCACACCCCACTATTAGTAAATCGTATTATAATGGAGCTTATGTGTCCATTTTTAACCAGGAATCTTTTTTGTCAAACTAAGGAATCCATACGGAATTTTCAACAGAACCTTTATTTGATCCATGGGGTTAGTATGCTTTCATTCCGTCAACCATGACTGGTAGAATTCTTAACCCTATCAGATCTGAGCTACTGAACCTAATTTACCCCTGGGCCTGGGCTGGCTTGGCCTGGGCAAAATTGTGAAAAAAATTTAAATGCGTTAGTAATTTTTTGCCTTTCATCTACCGCCAATATTCACCCTTTGTATGCCAGTCCACCCAACAGGTGGAGTCTTCTTTTGATGCACATGTACTTTCTGCAGTGGGTGCACCAGAAACTTGTCTTCACCTTCTTTTGGAGATTATTTTTGTAAGATACTCCAGGGTGCTGTCTGTATCTCTGGCGTTTCTCCATGCACACAATGATGATGTGCCAAAATTGGGTAGCCATTTTTGCTCCTTGACAACACAAAAACACGTGGTCAGAAAAATACCAGTTTAGCAGTAACTCAGTATATAGCATTTTCGGAAATTACCGGTACATCAGTAACACGGTCTGGTAAGGTTAAGGCCCTGTGGCGTAACAAAAAAGTACCAAGTAAAGCTCCGTTGTAAGTGGCACTTTTCTGGAGGTTGATGGTTCAATTCTCAGTGCAGACGATATGAACAATGCAACAGTGAATTACTTAAGACTCTAGCTGACAGAAGAAAAGGATTAAATAAAGGGTTTTATTTCAAATTTCGTGCAGATTCCAATGTTGGATGAAGATTCTTGTGCAAGAGACAGTTGATGAAAGTTAGGTTACATTGACTGAAACGTTGTGCGAAAAATATTCAAGAAGAGATCAATAGTTCGAATAATACATATTTATTTATTAACTAGAGGATGTACCTGGCATTGCCCGGTGTTAAACGTAACGTTAAATTCCTTGAAAAATGAAAGTAAAAAAAAAAAAAAAACGGAAAGAAAGGGAGACGTGCAAAAACAAATACTCGAGCTGAGATCGAAACCAAAACCTAAAGACAGTTAGTCAAGCATTATAAGCATTAGTCCAGCTTGACATGGTCTTTAAAAAGTGTTTTCAAACCTACTTATTATGTGAAGGATTCGTACATTCAGATTCGTGAAACAGTTGATAAAGATAAAAGTCCAATGAAAACTGAATAAAATGTTTTCCAAATATTTGTTTTTTTTATTACATTTTCCTCCCAAACAAGGCACATTGCCACTTTGGTGTAGGGGGCTACTATCAGGGGCAACAACTACTGGGGCACTATGTAGGGATTTGGGAAGCAAGATGTCTGTTCACGTTGCACGTGAACTTCTGCACGTCAGTACAGTTGGGGAAGCAGGGACTTGGAATGGAATTCCAAAGTCTAGCGGTTCTGGGGAAGAAACAACTAGAGTAGAAAGATATTTTACTTCTTGGGATCTCTTCAGTGTGGGAGTGGGATTTTGCAGTCTGTCGGGTCTGTCGAGGGGTACAAGTGCTTGCAGTTCGTTAGAGCATTCACCATTAAAATACTTGTAGAACAGGCAGAGGGATGCAACGTTTCGTCGATGGGACATAGGTTAAAGCTTAGATGCCAGTTCAGGGCCTATTAGGTTTGCGACTCTCTGATGAACCTTGTCAAGGAGCGAGAGACTAGTAGCCGATGCACCAGCCAAAATATGAAAGCAAAACTCCATACATGGGCGAATGATTGCCTTATAGAGGTACAGGATACTTTCGGGTGTTAGCAGTTTTCTAGCACGGTAGAGAGCCCACCTTCCTCGCAGCGGCCCTGGCAATGCCCTCGATGTAATTGTTCCAACTCATGTTTCCTGTGAACGTTAGGTATACCAAATTTTAAGTCTGTAGATCAAAACTTTTTTGTGTGTATAATATATAATATATATATATATATATATATATATATATATATATAATCAAATTTTAGCCATTCAATGAATTTAACAATTTATGATGTGAAATGTTTGAATTTCAGATAAAGAGGTCAAAAAAATATTTTAAAATCTTTTGATCTGAAACTCAAACATTTCACGTTATAATTTTTTTAATTCACTGAATCACTAAAATTGTTTTATTTGCTCTATCTTGTATATCGAGCAATTCTTATTTAGGTGGGATAATACTTACTGCCAGTAATATCTTGTAAATCTTATAATCACAGGTTCCCATACCAGCTGATTGTTGGATAATTTTATTCTGAAGTGTGTGTGTGTGTGTATATATATATATATATATATATATATATATATACACACACACATAATTTTATTCTGAAGTGTGTGTGTGTGTATATATATATATATATATATATATATATATATATACACACACACACACTTCAGAATAAAATTATCCAACAATCAGCTGGTATGGGAACCTGTGATTATAAGATTTACAAGATATTACTGTGTGTGTATATGTATATATATATATGTATGTATATATATATATATATATATATATATATATATATATATATTATAGGTTGAGAAGTGTCTTCACACATTATCACTTTTGTAAATATATAGATTAATAAATACTGCCGATTTCATTAAGCTCGCATCATTTTCTAATTTGTTTTTTATGGATTTATTTTTAAATTAGCAAAACCGTGGGATGTTTTCCCGTGGCACCAAAATCAACAGAGTCTACACTGTTTTTGAAATGGCCTTTCCTTGTCGATTGTAGTTTGTTGCTGGTCCCGTGTATTTCTAGCAGGTCCACCCTCGCAGGCTCCGTAGGTTCTCTCTTAGCGAGGATTAGTTTATTGCTAATCGCTTCAGGTGACTCTATCAGGGGATGCCAACAGGGCTGCTCAAGCATTTTTTGAAAGCCAGAGTGCTTCTCCTCTGGAACACTGGCTCTTCGATTCCACTTTCTGATCCTAGTGTCACATGGGAGAGAAATATTTTCTAATTTGTTATTGTTAAAAATATTTACTTTTATTTTCATAAGTATTGTATTTTTGGAATCAAATGCACCCCCCGCCAAAAAAAGAAAGTGTTGATATGCCATAAAAATCAACAAACCAATCATTACCTTAAGATAAACCGAATGAAAATACTTTCCCAGCAATGCCCGCCGTTGGAACACTGTTCCGTTGGCATGCTTGAATACAACATGGTAGCCTTCACATCTAATGTAAACAAATTCCTGTTAAGCTGTCCTCATAAATAATCAAATTCTACCCAATTTACACCATAAGTGATGACTACACCACTGCCTTATATTCATTAACCCTTATCCTCGAGTGGCCTTCGGACCATGATAAGTGGTGACGCTCAAGTAAAAAAAAAAAAAAAAAAAGCAAGTCAGAAGAAGTTAGGAAAGAAATATATTAAAATATAGCCGCAGATTCTATAAACAAAGCTTCTTTCCCAGAACTGCCTGCCTTTGGAACACTGTTCTGCTAGCATGCTTCCCAGCTAAATACAACATGGTAGCTTTCAAATCTAATGTAAACAAATTCCTGTTAAGCTGTCCTCATAAATAATCAAATGTTACCCAATTTACACCATAAGTGATTACTACACCACCACCTTTACATTCTTATCCTTGAGTGGCCTTCGGTTCTTGATAAGTGATGACTCGCAAGTAAAAAAAAAAAATACTGAGAAACGAACATCTTTTTAGAGTAAAATCGCTATCCTTACATAACACTTGAAAACGAAGGATATCCTCGAAGCATGTGTTTTTGGAAGCTTCACTGGATATCGATAACGATTTCTTTCAGCCCCCATCGCATTTCCCTTTTAATGGGATCGGCTGTTGCAGAAACTCTCAACAAGCAATTTTGAGATAAAGAATAAGCAAATGTTGCATTCGGTGGATACTGATTAAACTAACGCCTCACCCATACCCTCCACCCCCCGTCCCTCACAGGCATTACCACCCGGCACCGATATGCGCATGTCTGTCTTGTGAACGTTGACAAGTGTTCTTTTATTGTGCGATTGCAACCAAGGCTAATTGAATCTTCTCCATCTTTTGATGATCGGAAAAGAAATTCCAACTCGGCATCTGTTTTGGCGAGGGAAGAAAAGTATTTTGGGTAATTCTGCACCAATTGATTTCAGCATCTAAGGATGATGTGGAAGAAAAAGGGGGGGTAGGAAGCAGGAATGAAGTGAAAGATGTACAAGTGACTAAAAGAAAAGTTTCTAGAGAAATTATGAAACTCTGATTTAGATAAAAGGATATATACTAGCATGGTTGCCCGGCGTTGCCCGGGTGTTTGGAGGTGTATGCTGTCCCCAAAAAATAAAAACAAACAAAAAAAAAACGGTCAATTTTTTTTTAAATTTGACCCCTATTATGACTCCTTAACACGTTTTTTTTTTTTTTTTTTGCTCAAATCAAGTTATTAAGTTAGATCCATGTCCAAGGGACCTATATCTAAAATTTCAAGTGTTTAGCCCCAAAATTGTCAGAGGAGTTTGGTAGAGTTCTTAAGGGTCAAATCGTTTAACTTTGACCCCTTAACAGCCAAATTTCTGGCCGAAAACCGATCACAAAGATTTTCCCAAATCTCAGTACCCTGTATATCAAATTTCGAGTCTGTAGACTTAAAATTGACAGTTATTGCGTAGGGAAATGTACACACACAGACACACACACTTTTATAAATATATAGATAGACTAATAGATTAAACAAAAATATATACGTATACATAAATATATATATGGAAACAATTTTGTTTACTGTAAAGATTTTACGCAAATATCATGCAAGTATAAATCATGTAGAATATCTGCATGAATATAATTACACGTAATAGTTAACTCTAGATGATCATCCCATTAGAAAACCGAAAAAACTAATAGAGAATTTATTAAAATGAATGTTTAAAAGAATATTCAAATTAGCTAGATCTTTGCGAGTGAATGCATTTCCACAACCCGTCTATAAGAACATTGTATTTTCTTTTTAAATAAATAGAAAAGAGGGTGTTTAATATGAATATCAATACACACAAAAGAAAAACGAATTTATAGGTGTATAGATAGATAGATATAAAAAATATTTTTATTTATATAGACAAATGTTACATAGTCTCTACACTGAACATGCTAATGCTTCAGACAACTGGTCGATAAAGACCAAAAGTCCTCGTCAGGCGACGTAATAAAAGGTTTTGAGAACCAGACGCTTTCAGTGATGCGCAAACTTTAATTACGTCGCCTGACGAGGACTTTTGGTCTTTACTAACCAATTGTCTGAAACATCAGCATTTTCAATGTAGCGACTTTGTCTATCTAAATAAAAATATTATATTGCTCTTTTTATTGAGCACTCTTAATAGGAAAGAGATAGATAAAGGGAGAGATAGAGAGGAGGAGGAGAGAGCTACAGAGGAAGAGGTAGGTAGAGATATAGAGGAGGCGAAGGAGGAAGAGAGCTACAGAGGAAGACGTGGGGAGATAATCTTTAACTTCGTATATATGTACTAACAGACCGCCCGGCATTGCCCGGTCGTAAAATACACTTAAATATAATATTTTGATGAAAGCATATTTTGTATTCATTATTATATTATATTAGACCCAATATATAGTAATGATTTAAAAAAAATTTGTGCGCCACCACTGAGAATCGAAACCAAAATGATTAGCTTACGATTTACTTTTTCCTTTGACGTTAATGCTTCAGCTATGAAGACATGTTTGCTGCAAGGCTAAAAATTAAAATAAAAACAAATAGCTATTATGTTACACATGCATATTCATAATGCCGTCGTTCGACCTTCACCTGGCAAATTCCATTTTTTAAATTTTCACACTTTTGCACGGATTTTCTCTGGCTAAAACTCAAATATAAAGTTTCGCATGGGTTCAAATACCCTATATATTAAGTTTCATGTCTGCAGACCAAAAACTGACTGGATTTTGGTAGGCAACATTTTTTAAATAAATATATATACGCATACATAAATATATATATCGGAGGTTTGTGTTTACTATAACCTTTTTATGCATGTATAATGCAAGTATAAATCCTGTAGAATATCTGCATGTATATAATTACACGTAAAAGTCAACTAAAGATGATCATCTCATTAGAAAATCGAAAAAAACTAATTAAAATGAATGTTTAAAAGAATATGCAAATTAGCTAGATCATTTGCAGATGGATGCATATATATCAAAGTTGTATTTTCTTTTTAAATAAATAGGAAAAGGGTTTTTAATATGAATATCAATACAAAAAAAATAATTTATAGGAGAGTGTATGTATGTATGTATATATATATATATATATATATATATATATATATATATGCGCGTGGAAGAGTAAGATATATATATATATATATATATGCACGTGGAAGAGTAAGAGACCTATGAAGGGGAAAGAACTATAGATAGAGAAGGGGGCAAGAAAAACGACTGGAAAGATATGGAAGGGGAGAGGTATGGAGAAAGAGACGGGGATATATAGAGGGATAAAGGAGGAGGAAAGAGCTAGAGAGGAAGAGGTAGGAAGAGATTTAGAGGAGGAGGAAGAACTAGAGGAAGAAGTGGGGAGAGATATGAAGAAGGAGATAACTTCTGAGGAAAAAGGGGGAGAGATATAGAGGAGGTGATAGCTACAGAAGAAGAGTGGGGGAGACATATGGGGGAGGAAAGACAATACGATAACTAGGGAGTAAGAGAGGGGCAAGAGAAATAAGGAGGGAGAGCTGCAGAAAAAACACGTATGGTATTAGAGAGAAACCGTTTAAGGGTGATAGAAAAATCAAACAAAAGCGTTTGAAGGGGTAGATGTGGGTGGAAATAGGGGACGATAAATGGAAATAAAAGATGGGAGAACAGAAACGGTCGATACAGAAAGAAAATATATAAGGTAATAGCACATTTGAAGAGATCAATTTTGGGCTCAGCAAGGAGGAGAGACAGGTTGAACGATCTTTTGAAGATCAAGGATAAGACTGAATAGTTTTCAAGAAAAGATGTAGAAAAAACAATTTGAAAAGAAAAGCGGAATAAGAAAATAATAGCAGCATCAAACGTGATAGTTACAGAAAAATAAAATAAAATAAAATAAAAATGGGACTCTCGACAAATTCTTGCTATTCCGCAGATGGCAGAAAATTGTAATCTCTCAAAAAAAAAAAAAAAAAAAAAGAATGAAAATTTGCTGCATCAAATGCTGAAGCTGACTGTGCACAATTCTAAGTCGAATAGAAAAATGACATGGATGCAAAGAGACTGAAAGAAAAACTATCATTTTTTTTTTTTTTTACACAGGAATCATTACTTTATTAAGGCCCGGAGTTCACTCGAGGATAAGGATTAATGGGTATACATTAGTCAATGTGATTATAGCGTAGTAAACATAAGTAGTGGAAATTTTGCAAATTAGATTACTTAGGACGGCTCATCAAGAACTTGTTTACATTGGACTTGAAGACAATCAGATTGTAGTCTGCTGGAAAGAAGGCAAACGGAAAAAAAGTTCCACAGGTGTGCAGTTCTAAAAAAGCTTTTTTCATGGAATCTACATTTAGGTTTAGGCACAGATGAAGAGTGTCGGAAATTATTGATAGTGGTTTTGGCTAGACGAGTGTTTTTCATGAAAGTTTGGCGAGGGGGCGGGTCATAGATTGAAGCTCAGACGAGCACTTGTCATAAAAATAATGCTAAAGCAGAGACAGGCTCGCAACGTCTCTTCTGGGGGGGGAAGAGGTTGCAAGAAAGAGAAAAGAGCACCCCCCCACTAAGCTACAAAGTCTATTTTGAACTCTGTCAAAACAGGATAAGCTGCTTCTAGCAACTCATGCCCAGATGTAGCAACAGTACTCCATTATTGGCCGTACCTGGCTTTTATATAGATAGAAAATTGCATCAAGAGTGATATATCTACTGGAGCGGTAGAAGGATCCTACCATTTTTCCAGCACCCTGGGCAATGGATTTGATGTGTTCCTTTTCAGATTGGGAGTAAAGGTCAAGCCCAGAAGGTTATCAAAACGTGAAGCCTCCCCAAGATGAGAGCCTAGTAATTCACACCCGTTCGTCTGTTCGTTTGTTTTCACTTTTTTTTTCAATAAACACACGTTGGATTTTATTTTTTTAATTTTCCACAAGCATGGTGAAAATAATTTTTTACCAGAACAGATTTTCTCGGGATCACTCTAATTGCCCTTCCTCCGCCTCCCAGGGGCTATTATAAGGGTAAACTTACTCAAAAATCGTCCATTCATTTCTTTGCACTTTATTCAATAACCACACCTTGGATTTGTTTTTTAAATTTTGCACAAACATTAGTCATGTCTTAAGTGTTATTTTTTTTTTTTTTTGTTCATTGTATTTTTATATTTCTCACATGAAAAAAAAAATTGATACCTCAAAGTGTAGTATCTGTTCTTCAGAGGCTGCAGTTCAATTTCTTGTTCTCTCTCAGTGGATGAGAAATCCTTCACGACTGAGACAATTTTAAATTTTTGTTCCTTTTCTCCACATTAAAAACCGACCCTGGTGTCTAACTCTGTCCCGTGGGGAGGCATTGTAATTAAGAACTCATAAGACATTGTCCGAGATGAGAACAGTAGTTCAAATAATACGCATTATCAACCCACATCTAAAAAATTCAGACCTTCAGCAGGGCTCTGCGTAACAAGTGAAACAGTCGCATTTTTGAGTAATTTTTTTCAAAATGGCGACTAGAAATAATGAAACGCTTATCTTTTAGCTTTTGTATTTCTTTCACTGACAATCTTCCAAAGATCATTAATGAATGAAAAATATCTTTTCTACTTTTCTTTTTTAATAAAATGAGCAAAGTTAAATTATTTAAACAGAAGGTTTAATAGAACAATATACCCCCTTTTTTTTTCTTTTTTTTTTAACAAAGGCTGTTTAAAAAAAATCTGAAGAAATTTGAATATTTACACTTTCAAGTATCAACATAAAATTCAGTGAATATTTAGAATGACACTTTAAAAATCTTTATAATGTACGTACTCGTCACAGAACGAAGATGTCATATTCCAAAAATCACCTCAATTCGGCCAATAACTTTTCTATTTGGCTAGTAAACGAAAATGTTTAGTTGTAAAAGATCAACTAAAGATAAATTTGTCTGTAGAGCCCTGATCAGATACTTTTATCATAACCTCCCAGATTTCATCTGAAGTTTAGCTCACATCAGTTCCCAGACTATTCTTAAACTGAACAAGCACGTCACAGCCAAAAGGCAGAGTTGTGCCTATATAGGACTGTGCGAAGTTATCAACAATTTTGAACATCATAGTCAGGTATGCTTATCGTTAAACGGCAATAAAACAGGCTTGGAACTTGGTGGACAAGTCGTGTTTAGATTGAAGATTCGTTGTCTCATTTGAGACAACGAATCTTCAGTCTAAACACGACTTGTCCACAAAGTTCCAGTAATGAATGTTTGAATATCAGAAAGGATATGAAATATATGAATATCAGAAAGGATATGAAATATATGAATATCAGAAAGGATATGAAATATATGAATATCAGAAAGGATATGAAATATATGAATATCAGAAAGGATATGAAATATATGAATATCAGAAAGGATATGAAATATATGAATATCAGAAAGGATATGAAATATATGAATATCAGAAAGGATATGAAATATATGAATATCAGAAAGGATATGAAATATATGAATATCAGAAAGGATATGAAATATATGAATATCAGAAAGGATATGAAATATATGAATATCAGAAAGGATATGAAATATATGAATATCAGACGAGATATGAAATATATGAATATCAGACGAGATATGAAATATATGAATATCAGACGAGATATGAAATATATGAATATCAGACGAGATATGAAATATATGAATATCAGACGAGATATGAAATATATGAATATCAGACGAGATATGAAATATATGAATATCAGACGAGATATGAAATATATGAATATCAGACGAGATATGAAATATATGAATATCAGACGAGATATGAAATATATGAATATCAGACGAGATATGAAATATATGAATATCAGACGAGATATGAAATATATGAATATCAGACGAGATATGAAATATATGAATATCAGACGAGATATGAAATATATGAATATCAGACGAGATATGAAATATATGAATATCAGACGAGATATGAAATATATGAATATCAGACGAGATATGAAATATATGAATATCAGACGAGATATGAAATATATGAATATCAGACGAGATATGAAATATATGAATATCAGACGAGATATGAAATATATGAATATCAGACGAGATATGAAATATATGAATATCAGACAGGATATGAAATATATGAATATCAGACGAGATATGAAATATATGAATATCAGACGAGATATGAAATATATGAATATCAGACGAGATATGAAATATATGAATATCAGACGAGATATGAAATATATGAATATCAGACGAGATATGAAATATATGAATATCAGACGAGATATGAAATATATGAATATCAGACGAGATATGAAATATATGAATATCAGACGAGATATGAAATATATGAATATCAGACGAGATATGAAATATATGAATATCAGACGAGATATGAAATATATGAATATCAGACGAGATATGAAATATATGAATATCAGACGAGATATGAAATATATGAATATCAGACGAGATATGAAATATATGAATATCAGACGAGATATGAAATATATGAATATCAGACGAGATATGAAATATATGAATATCAGACGAGATATGAAATATAGGATTTGAATATCAAAAAGGAATGAATGTTTGAATATCAGAAAGGATTGTGAAACTTATTAATGGTCCCATGGGTGGCATTTGGCGGTGGAGGATATTTCTGTATGAGACATTATAAATTGAATGCAGAAGAAATGTTTCATCTGGATTCATGATTTTCCGCACTTCAAACAGTTCAACCATCCACACATGTCTAACAAAAAAAAAATTACACGATATGCGAACTGTTAATTATAAATAATAGATAATATATACAGCAATAAGCAAACAATAATATTTATAGTAATAACAATCTATGATATAAATCTCACCTGTCTGATTGTATGTATGTTTGTATACCTGCCTAAAACTTTCGACATAGGGGACAGATTTTCACAAAATTGGTATCAATTTGAAGCTTGGCCCTTCAGACGACAAATGTCGAAAATTGGACAAAAACATTAATTTCTTCACCCTCAACTAGGCACTTTTCTACAGAGAGGGGGTCGCTTTTTTCACCGATATTTTCGAAAGTCATCCCCTCTTTGCGATTGTCTAACCTTAATTTAAATATTCGTCACTTCCGGTTTGGCGATGGGCGCAACAGCAAACCAGTCACGGTTTTTTTTTTTTTTTTTTTCCACATGCTTTTTCTCCTTCGTGGTGCGGGTTTGAGCCTGCCTGCCTGCCTACTACCACATTTTTTTTTAAATATATTTTTTGCTAAACACACAACTCCAAAACACCCGGGCAACACAGGGCACGGTCTATTACATAAATCTCACCTGTCTGTCTGTGTGTTTGTCACTAAAACTTTCAAAACATGCGACCAACACTGACAAAATAGGTATCATTTGAAAACTCAAAAATTGGCCAAAAACATTCTTTAACCGTAAACTGGGCCGTTTTCTACAAGGAGGTGGTTACTTTTTTCATCAACATTTTTTTGCGAAGTCATTCACACCTCGCGATATCGGATAAAACATTTCAAGCGTTTAGACCCAAAATTGGCAGAGGAGTTTGGTAGAGTCTACAAAAGTTAATTCTGTAAACTTTGACCTCTTGGCAGCCAAATTTTCCCATAAAAACTGACTAAAAAAACTTGCTGTATGTCTGAATACTCTTTATGTAAAATTTCAAATGTTTAGACCCAAAATTGGTTTAACAGTTTGCTAGAGACTGCAAAGGTAAAATCTTTTGAACTTTGACCCCTTGGAAGCCAAATTTTCAGAAAAAAAATCGATTAAAAGGCTTGTCCCATGTCTGCATACACTTTATGTAAAATTTCAAATGTTTATACCAAAATTTGACTGAGCAATTTGATAGATACTGCAGAGGTCAATTTTTTAACTTTGACCCCTATTATGACACCTTAACATGTGTTTTGGGCTCAAATCAAATTATTAAATTAGATCCATGTCCAAGTAACCTATATCTAAAATTTCAAGTGTTTAGACCCAAAATTGGCGGAGGAGTTTGATAGAGTTCTCAAAGGTCAAATCGTTGAATTTTGACCCCTTAACAAACAAATTTCTGTCTGAAAACCGTTTAAAAAAATTTTCTTGAATCTCAATACCCAATATGTCAAATCACGAGTCTGTAGACCGAAAATTGACAGTTATTTGGTAGGGAAGTGGGCATACACACACACACAAACATTTTCACTTTTATAGATATACTAGCATTTCAGCTCGGTGTTGCCCAAGTGTTTGGAGGTGTATATTGAGCAAAAAAAAAAAGCAGTCAATTTTAACTTTGACCCCTATTATGACCCCTTTACATTTATTGTTTGGGGCTCAATTCAAGTTATTAAGTTAGATCCATGCCCAAGTAACCTATATCTAAAATTTCAAGTGTTTAGACCTAAAATTGTCGGAGGAGTTTGGTAGAGTTCTCAAAGGTCAATTTGTTGAACTTTGACTCCTTAACAGCTAAATTTCTGGCCGAAAACCTATCACAAATATTTTCCCAAATCTCAGTACCCTGTATATCAAATTTCGAGTCTGTAGACTTAAAATTGAGTTATTGCATTGGAAAATGTACACAGTCACACACACACACACATTCACTTTTATATATATATACTAACATTTCTGCCCGGCGTTGCCCGGGTGTTTGGAGGTGTATGTTGAGCAAAAAAAACAAAAAAAACTGGGAGTATGAAGGTAGGCTCGTACCCGTACCGCAAAAGAGGAAATGAACGGGGAAAAATACGTGCCGTCTTTGCTGTTACGACCACTGCCAAACCGGAAGTGACGTAGGTTTAAATTAAGGCTAGACAATTGAAAGGAGAGGATGACTTTCGAAAATATCGGCGAAAAAAGCGACCCCCCCCCCCTGTAGAAAAGTGCCCAGTTGAAGGTGAAGATATTAATGTTTTTAGCCCATTTTTCGATATTTGTCGTCTGAAAGGTCAAACTTCAAGATGATACTGAGCTTGTAAAAATCCGTCGCATCTGTCGAAAGTTTTACGCAGACATGCAAACATATATACATACATTTATATATTGGTAACTAAAAATTTTCGACCCAAACCGATTAAAAAGCTTGCCCTATCTCTTAATACCCTTATGTAAAATTTCAAATGTTTAAATCAGAAATTGCCTGAGTAATTTGGTCAAATGTTTTTTTTAACTTTGATCCCTATTATGACCCCTTTACATTTATTGTTTGGAGTTCAAATCAAATTATTAAGTTGGATCCATGTCCAAAGAACCTATATCTAAAATTTCAAATGTTTAGACTTAAATTGTCAGGAGTTTGGTAGAGTTCTCTAAGGTCAAATCGTTGAACTTTGACTCCTTAACAGCCAAATTTCTGGCCGAAAACCTATCAAAAAAAATTTTCCCAAATCTCAGTACCCTGTATATCAAATTTCGAGTCTGTACACTGAAAATTGACAGATTTATTGCGTAGGGAAATGTACACAGATACACACACAGGCACGTTCACTTTTATATATATACTAGCAGTTCCACCTGGCTTTGTTCGGGCCCTATGTACTGTTCATAAGGTTATGTGCATATGTATATATTAAAAAGTGTGAATATGTAAAATAATGCCTTTCTGTATAATAGTCTTCCTTAACTACCATAGAGATAAGACAGACAGACTTTTTCACTTATATTGGATGCAATATATAGTAATGATTTAAAAAAAAAAAAAAAAAAAAAAAAAAAAGTATAAAAGAAAAGACTCATGCGCTACCACCGAGAATCGAAACCAAAACGTTCAGCTCAGGATTTATGTTGTCTCTGTTGTCAATGACTGGGCTATGAAAACATGTTTACTGCAAGGCTAAAAATTAAAACATGAACCAATACCTACTACGTTATGCATTCATAATGCCGGCGTTCGACCTTCACCTGGCAAATTTCATTTTTTTTTTTTTTCATTTTCACACTTTTGCACCGATTTTTCCAAGCTAAAACCGAAATATTAAGTTTTGCATGGATTCAAATACCTTAGAGATGAAATTTCATGCCTGTAGACCAAAAACTCTAGGAGGAGTTCGGTAGGCAAAATTTTGCAAACAAAAATATATACGTATACATAAATATATATGGAAACAATTTTTTGTTTACTATAAACATTTTTCCCAAATATTATTCGAGTATAAATCATGTAGAAAATCTGCATGAATATAATTACACGTAATAGTTAACTAAAGATGATTATTCCATAAGAAAACCGAAGCAACTAATAGGGAATTAATTAAAATGAATGTTTAAAAGAATATGCAAATTAGCAAGATCTTTTGCAGCTGAATGCAATTCCACAACCCATTTATAAGAAAATTGTATTTTCTTTTTATATAAATAGAAAAGAGGGTTTTTAATATGAATATCAATACACACAAAAGAAAAGCGAATTTATAGGAGTATAGATAGATGGGTAGAAAGATATATTTTTAAGAGTTCAATGAAATTTCTATATTATATTTCTGAGTCTGTTTCTATCTGTTCCGCTTTTTCTCTGAAACTACTGTGCCAATGTAACTAAGATTTTGTATGGACCTTTTATAAGACACAGTAAGTATAGTGGTATCATTTTGGTGCACAGATGGGAGTTAATGTTTAAAAATTAGTGCAAATTTAACCATACTTGACCATCAGTTTGGCATAAAGCACTCATATTTCAATGGTGTATAACTTTTTTAGCGAGAGTAAAGTCTCGCATATTTTTTTTTTTTTTTGTCTCCAGACAAAAGGACGGTGGACCTGTAAATTCACCCTTGTTTGTTCATCTATCCACACTTTTCTCAATAACTACGCCTTGGAATTGTTTTAAAATTTTACACAAACATTAAACATGATATGAGTAAAAAAAGTAATAGAACGGATTTATCAGGAAACCCCTTTCATGTTTGAAGTGGCTAAAATTGACACTTTTGTGTTTATTAAAAAAATTGATGCTTTAAATTTTTATAAAACTTTCTGAAAAGTTGTAACTAACTGATTTTTATATAATTTTGTTTGTCTATACTTTGCGATAAAATGTTGGGTGTGCCCCAGGGGCTCTTTTAGGGCTAATAAAAACACTCCATTTTTGGGACTATTTATCCAAAATTTTCTGTGCATGTCTATTTAGCAGTTTTGCATGGTGATGAACTCAGATTTAAATATGTTAAGGTCTTCGGGACTTTTGGGGCTAAATGATGGTGAGGTGGGGGGGGGGCAAATGATGGACTTAGTCATTTCTTTTATGGCATGGTGTAGAATTCAAATTAACATATATTAAGGCCTAAAACTGTACCAATTGTTCATTTGCACCAGGATTGGACGTCCCCTTGAGACTTTTGGGCTAAATGAGGGGAGGGGGCAATGATAAACTTAGTAATTTTTTTTTTTTATGCCTCGTTCACTGTGCACTCACGGGGGACCATGCATGCTTCGCTTGTTTTTTTTTGTTTTTGTTTTTCTTTTTTGTACTGCTAATCTCAACTTCATAGTTGTTTCAGCAAGTTTCAGCCAACTTATTTTCTGGCCTTCTTCCGGTGATTAACCACAACAGGAAATGAATGCTGAGTCTTATAATCATATCCGCAGTAATTACCATAGTTGTTCCATAGTTGTTGTTGTCGTGACGTTTTGACCAACTAATCCTCTGGTCTGCTTCAGACAATGCTCACCAGGAACCATAGAGACTCAACACGTCTACCCACTGCACCACGGGTTCCGAAGGGCAATCGAGGTGTGATTTTATTTATGGTCTTATAAATCCAGTTTTTGTGTTTCTTATTTGATCTTCCATTGTCAGGTCCGTACTGAATTCGTAGTGGCACAAATTTATAGAATGTCAGAATATGTTGAAAATAAATTTATAAAGTGCTCAATCGCAAATGTGAAAGCTGAAATACAAATTATTTATTTACAGAACTGTTACATATTTTAGGGATGTAACGTGGTTTCATTGGTGTGAATCGATCATTTTACGATTTATAAGGCTGTTAAAAATCTATGCAAATCATCAGCAACTCAAAAAATGAATATAAATTGAAGAATGGAGTTCAAACTAATTCACCGGCAAGTTTTTTTGTTAATTCAGTACCCGCATAGCAGCAGCTGAATAGCGTAATGGTGGGAAGCGTTGACTATTGTTCTGGCAATCTAGTTTTGATCCTGGCCTGAGGTAGCTGCACTGATGAGTTCTGATCCAGTGAAACAGTATTGTATGTCAATGACATATATATATATATATATATATATATATATATATATATATAAGAGGCTTTCCAAAAGTAATACCTCCTATTTTTTATTGTGCCCGAATGAATTAGAAGGGATTGCAAATTGCATTGTTATGATTGAATTTATGCATTCATCATCAGAAAGTTTCATCTGTCTGTTGCAGATATCGACGGTATGAGACTCTAAGAAAGCAACCCCTATCATGGACGTGTGTCAGAAGCAGAGATGTGTTATTGAATTCCTGGCAAAAGTGCATTGAGAATGGTAGTGACTATGTAGAAAATTTAATTCTGGAGCACAAACGGTTGCTCGTTTTAATGGCACTCTTCTCATCTTCATAGCTCTTTTACTGTTTTATTTAAAAATTAGAAGGCTTTAATTTTGGAATGACCCTTACATGACAAAGTGCGCTCCGGATGCCCATACACAGCCATTGTTCATTGCTTGTTTAAGTGTATGAGAATGGTGGTGACTATATGGAAAATAAATTATGGAGCGCAAAAGACCGCTTGTTTTAATGGTACTACTGCCGTTTTAGTGGTTCTTCAACTTTTTGAGTTAAAAAAAAACAATAAGACGCTTTACTTTTGGAATGACTTTTGAAAGTGTGTGTGTGTATATCTAAAAAAGTGAAAGTGTGTGTGTGTGTGTCTGTGTACATTTCCCTACGCAATAACTCTGTCAATTTTACACCTACAGACTCGAAATTTGATATACAGAGTACTGAGATTTGAGAAAATCTGTGTAATCCGTTTTCGGACAGAAATTTTGGGATTAAGGGGTTAAAGTTCAGCGATTTGACCTTTAAGAACTCTACCAAACTCCTACAATTTTGGGACTAAACACTTGAAATTTTATATATAGATTCCTTGGACATGGATCTAACTTAATAACTTGATTTGAGCCCAAAACAAATGTTAAGGGGTCATAATAGGGGTCAAAGTTAAAAAATTGACCTTTTTTTTTTTCTTTTTTTTTTTTTTGCTCAGCATACACCTCAAAACACCCGGGCAACGCCGGGAACCCATGCTAGTATATATATGTATATATATATGGGAGTAAATCATTATTTACACAAATCTGATTAAAAAAAATATGGACGTTTCTCATTTCCTCAATTCTGCAAGCAATCTTTAGATGATAAAATAGAATAAAAATCCAGCTTGTGCAATAAATATATATATATATATATATATATATATATATATATATACACACACACACACTTGGTGTTGTCCGGGTCTACATGAACTTCCATTTGGACACGGCTGCTATACTAAGGACATTAAGCAGTTTTTCATTAGTATGTGTCAACTCCACAACAATTTCAAAAATAAACGGATAAAAAACACGAAAATGTAACCCCCCCCCCTCCAAAAAGTATGCGACAACCTCCCCACCAAACATTTCGGCAGAAGGGATATGAGGAGAAGCTATTCTCTAGATAGTGAGCACTTTTTGTTGCCGTGCTAAAAAAACTAAATAAATCTAAACTTTTCTTTCCATCAGAATAGCAGGGAGTGCCCATGCGACCGAAAAAAAAATGAGCCACGGTGTCCAGGCTCAAACATGGAAAAGAGTTAGAAGGCAAAAACTTACTAACAGATGCTTTTGCTCACACGGCCATGAGTGCTTATGGCTTTATGCCGTTGCAAAATTAGTATATTAAACATGGTTTTAGTTTGATACACGTACGTGACTTGCAAAAAAAGCGACGCAAAATACAGAACTACATTTCAGAAACTGATCTAGTTGACCACCGGAGAATGAATCCTTTTTTTTTTTTTTTCTAATTTTACCATATTATGCATCCAGGGCATTACCCTTACAGATGGTACTGGTTTCGACCCAGTTGGATGCGGATGATAAAAGGTTTTAGCAGACATACACAAACACACACATTAACATTTACATCTCTCCTTTGTATGTATATATATATATATATATATATATATATATATATTTATATATATATAAAAGTTAGGAAAATATATATGGCAATTAAGCTACACAGAATTTTCCATATTTCATTCTGGTGAGAATTTGTCAGACTGACGAATTCTCACGAGAATGAAATGCGGAATATTCTATGTAGCTTAATTGCCATATATATATATATATTTTCATAACTTACTACTTAGCTCTACGGTCCTGGATATGACCTTAAACTATATCCGATGGTGAGGCCCCAGCTTGCGGGCTTTGGGGAGTTTGGAGCCACCCTTTAATTGCCATTGCTCCCAGGTCCACTCTGACCCAGAGTGGCAGTACCTGTTAGGGTCCCAACTATGGATTAAATAGAAACCGACTCAAAAAAATAGATATACTCTAATAAAAAATTGTTCTTCCAAATCACTGGATTCGGCATTAAATAACCTGAAAAGGGTTGATATGCCGTAAAACAAAAACAACCAACCAACCAACCTAGCTCTACCTATGTATTGAGCACTGTTAAAGTAAATACTGAAAAATTTACGTATAAAATTATATCTTCATATATTAATTTGTGACTAAATGAAATAATATATATATATATATATATTAGTGTGTGTGTGTGTGTGTGTATATGTGCGTGCTAGGTACGCATATCATATGTTTATATATTTGTACTAACAATACTCAGTCCTAAATTAAGCAACTGATCTTTATGAATTTTGGAACATTGGCGCTAAGTGTGAAGAGTTGGTGGGCTATATTTACTTTCAGTCTCCTGCAAAGGAGGCATGTAGTGTCTGGAAACCCTTCATAAAAATTCAGATATCTATAAGTTTTGTGAAATTTTAACACTAAGTATGAGACCTTAATTGATAAATATTTCCAAATTTGAGTTTATTTGGGTATTTTAAAGGATATTTAGGAACTTATTAGCAGCACAGTGTCATGTTAGTTGGAATAAAAATCAGATATTTATATGGTTCCTGTTAATCTTTAATAAAAATCAGATATTTATATGGTTCTTGTTAATCTTTAATAAAAATCAGATATTTATATGGTTCCTGTTAATCTTTAATAAAAATCAGATATTTATATGGTTCTTGTTAATCTTTAATAAAAATCAGATATTTATATGGTTCCTGTTAATCTTTAATAAAAATCAGATATTTATATGGTTCCTGTTAATCTTTAATAAAAATCAGATATTTATATGGTTCCTGTTAATCTTTAATAAAAATCAGATATTTATATGGTTCCTGTAAATCTTTAATAAAAATCAGATATTTATATGGTTCCTGTTAATCTTTAATAAAAATCAGATATTTATATGGTTCCTGTTAATCTTTAATAAAAATCAGATATTTATATGGTTCCTGTAAATCTTTAATAAAAATCAGATATTTATATGGTTCCTGTTAATCTTTAATAAAAATCAGATATTTATATGGTTCCTGTTAATCTTTAATAAAAATCAGATATTTATATGGTTCCTGTTAATCTTTAATAAAAATCAGATATTTATATGGTTCCTGTTAATCTTTAATAAAAATCAGATATTTATATGGTTCCTGTTAATCTTTAATAAAAATCAGATATTTATATGGTTCCTGTTAATCTTTCCAAGTAACAATCATAAAGATTAAAAGTGATCAAGATTGACCATCAACCAATCTTGACTCCTTTCTACACCAATACTCGGCATTTGTAAGATTGCTTGCAGAGTCGAGAAAATAACTTTTGCTTTAAATACAGACAATCAAAATTGACTGGTTATAAATATTATGTTTAATTTGTTTTCAATCTTGATTCCTTTTATACAGCAATAACCGACATTTGTAAAGTTGCTTGCGGAATCGAGAAAATAATTATTTTTCTATTTAAGTATGGGAAAAAAAAATCAAACTTGTCTGGATATATATATATATATATATATATATATATATATATATATATATATATATATGCACATAAAGTTATGAACAGTATATAGGGCCCGAGCTGAACTGCTAGCATACATATATATATATATATTAAAAAGTTTGACTCCTGTCCAGGTAACCTACATCTAAAATTTCAAGTTTTTAGGCCCAAAATTGGCAGAGGAGTTTGGTAGAGTCTGCAAAGGTCAACTCTTTAAACTTTGACCTCTTGGCAGCTAAATTGTCGCCCAAAAACTGATTTAAAAGCTTGCTGCATGTCTGAGTACACTTTATGTAAAATTTCAAATGTTTAGAGCAAAAATTGGCTGAGTAATTTGGTAGATATCGCAGAGGTCAATTTCTTTTTAGTTTGACCCCAATTTTGACCCCCTTAACAGTTATTGTTTTGTGTTCAAATCAAATGAAAACGTTTGATGTCTAAAAGTTCAAATGTTTAGACCCAAGATTGGTGGAGGAGTTTGGTAGAGTTTTCAAAGGTGAAATCGTTTAACTTCGACCTCTTGACAGCCGATTAAAAAGATGTTCCCAAATCTCTGTACCCCTTATGTCAAATCTCGAGTCTGTAGACTGAAAATTGACAGAGTAGGCAGGGAAATGTACACACGCACAGACAATTTCACTTATATATATATATATATATATATATATATATATATATATGCCTAATTTATAATTAGTTACTCACAATATTGATGAATGTCGGCTGAAACAAAAACAATTTTATTGAAAAATTAATTTTCTTGCTATTTAAAAAAACATTTAGAATACATTTAAAAAGAATTAAAAATACTTCAAGATAATTTTATAAAAGAAAATGATGAAAACAAAAAATCAGCACGCTCATTAGTCAAAAAAGAAAAAAGAGAAAGAAAAGAGAAAAAAGAAAAAAGTAAAAAAAATGAAGAAACACCTTCTTTTTTTTTTACCTGGCTTCATATTTTGAGCACACACTTATAAAAGTTTGCCAAACACAAAAAAATTTAAGACTTCAGTTGACATTGCTAATTACCAATAAAAAAAATGTGCATTGATTCGTAATTAAATGTTAAAAAAAATTAAGTATCCCTCATCATTTGAGGCAATAGTGAGGCAGGTTATCTCAATATGCCATAAGAATCTTTCACTTAGTGATTGATACAAGCACCAAAATTGCCACAAATGACGTTCAGAACATACATTTTAAGAAAAGAACGGTAGCCATCAGAAAATTCAAGATGGCTGCCAGTTTTCAAGATGGCTGCAGAAGCAAACCTGAAAAATTTCAATTTTGGTGCTTATATCACCAAGTGAAAGATTGTTTCAGCAAGGGATTTACAGAAATAGTTTTGAAGTAGTTTCTGATCAATGTCCTTTAGTTGTATTATCTCCCTTTGGTTGTGTTATCTCCCTTTAAACATAGACATAAACCAAACTTAATACTTTATGAAATTGTATGTCCGAAAAAGCGTGTGTATTTCTGAAGATTAAATTTTAAAACCTCAGTGGGAATTTTTTTTACTTATATTTTTGTTTCACTTATTTTAGATTTCGTTTTTAACTTTTACGTTTGCAAATGATGAAAAGCTAAGGTGCCATATTAGGATGAGGATAATGGAGAGAGAGGTGGGGTTGATTACATGACGTATTCAGCAAGGAGGGGCTGGTTATGTACTGTCAAACCTTGTGAGAGCAATTACTAAAGTTACTCTAACACTAACCTCTCCCCATATAAACAGACACATGTAAAGTTGTATAATAATTGTATTAATACAAATCTGGTAACTAAAATAATAATCACAACATTTTGGATAAAAAGATTAACGGTGATGTTATCTCATCCCTATATATATATATATATATATATAATGAACTCATTTTTCCCTTCTGATTTTGACCTTAATAAGATTAAAAATAAAGGCATTTCATGCAAACGTAATATGCACAAACTGCAGCACAATATCTAAGGTGTGTTATAGGCCTATTAACTCTCCACTTCTTCGAAAATCGTAGATTCCTATATTTTTCCTGGTGAGAGTTCACTGCTAAAATCGGTTAAAATCAATGGAAGTGGTAAAATTGTTTCTCTCTAATAAATTCCTCTTTCCCCCGCCACCACTTAACACCATTGTCGGATCGTTCACAAGGAACAGTTTTCTTTACTTTGTAGTTGCTTAAAAAAACTGGAATGGAATTTTAACGAATCAAAGGGTTATTTATGCCATTTTATTTTTTTTTTTTCGCTTTTCAAAGTGTTTTTTGGTTTTTGCTTTTCTGAACACATCTATCATTTTTTTTCACCCTGATTTATGCTTTTTGTTTTTCCAATTTTTTATAAAGAAGTTTTACGTTTGTTCGCTGTTTTTTTTTTTTTTTTTTTTTTTTTTTTTTTTTTTTTTTGTTTTGGTTTTGCCGTTTTTTTTAAGAGGTTCAACATCGGTTCATTTTTTAATATTTAAACAGGGTTATTACTTCGCTTATTCTTTACTTTACCCCCCCCCCTTACACACACACCTCCAAACAATCGGGCAACGCCGGGTACTCCCGCTAGTTTATCATAAAGTTGTTCTGACCACAACATCGCCATTTATGGATTTAATGTTAGAATCAGGTAAAAAAATAAACTGAAGTAATTTGAATTATTGTTGTGGTCCTGGTTAGAGGGTCACAATATTAAGGTGAAAGAGCCAGTTAAACTGTGAGTGTGCTCTCGATATACATTCGTTTCCACACAAAAACAAAATGTGACAAGGTCGTGTTTAATATGGCTAAGAACCAGTTCCCCCAAAAGGGGGCACTCCGGTAGTGTGCAAAAATAAAATTGTCTTAGTATAGAAAGGTTTCTCTGTCCATTGATTAATAACAATTTGACTAAAAATGAAATTGTCTCAATATAGAAAGGTTTCCTCCTCCACTGACAAAGAACAATTTCATTTTGGTGCAATGTTAGAGCAGACACCACACACCGGCCATGAGGTCGACCTAGCAGCGAGTGTGCTCACGTTATTTATTTGTTTCTGCACAAAATTAATGTAACACAGGTCGTTTTTAATGTAGGAGAAAACCAGCTCCCCCAAAAGAGGAGTACTCTGGCAGTGTGCAAAAATAAAATTGTCTTAGTATAGAAAGGTTTCCCCCTCCATTGACTAAGAACAATTTGACTTGGGTGCCCGACGGCAGAAATGTCTGGCTTACATAGGGACAGAAGAATCCATATTATCATGAATATAGGGGTGTTAACTACCGCAGAATAATTATTTAGATGATTCAAACCATTCTCACCTTGGTTATTAATTACACTACTGTACCCCATACTGAAGCAGCACCCTCCCCTAGACGAGTTTAACTAGCTTCCTTTGAAGAAGGAAGTTTAATGGGAATATCAAATTCACAGACTGTCTCCAGTCACTTGGGCAGGGAAGATAACGACATTAGGCTTTTGCAGTTCTTGCAGGTAGGTGTCAACATCCTACATACAGCACCTGGTATTCGTATTACTTAGATTTTTTTAACTCTCTCTTTAATTGAAACTGCCAGTCAGCTCAAGGAGAACACAAAAGATTGCAAAACTAGTAAGATATGAGCTCGTCAGAGACAAAATCACCAATAGCCAATGGAAGAAACCTCAATTATAGACGTAAATCCCAAACGAGCTGCCCTGCTTCCTGGAGAGTATATCATTGATGATAAAATCCGCATCCAAGAATACCTGGACATGTCGCATAAGAATTTAAGGAGGTTAAATCTTTCAAATGAAAGAATTGGAAAATAAAAAAATAAATAAAAACTCAAGGTGAGAACAGTAACCCAAAGAATCCAAATAATATGAATTACCAACCCTCATCTCAAAAATTCCGAAAGCACCTGGTATGTTCAACAATCTTGATTTTATTGTAGTTCAATGATAAGCCCACCAGAAATAATAGTATCTCTGATAATGCCAGATTCTGTACTAACATGAGCATTCTCATGACAGTTTTAGGAGCCTTGCTACTTCCGTACTGACTCATGACAAATTGGAAGCAGGTGTTTCGTTTGTGATACCATTGCTATAAAATCGCTCTGCAGGGCTCCCTCTATCTGGTTTGTTTTGTTTTTTTTCAACAGAGCCCGCACCTTTCCTAGATATATTGTCTTCGCCATGACTGAGGAACTCAATCTACCCTCTGTGTGGTAACCCTCCAGTGTATCAAAGGTAGACTAACAGATGCTACACCTTGCTCAAGGGTGACCTGGTACTGTGTAAAGCAGGGACATCCATCGCCCTTAGCTTATTATGCATACCTGCTTACTTGGCTCCTACTATTCTCAAATGGTCACCCATTTCGTACTAACCATGCTTAATGTTGCTTAACTTCAGTGAGCTAACAAGAGCTGGTGTGTCAACGTGATTATGTAGTATGTTGTGAAATCACTTCTAACCATCTTAAAATTTTGAAACATTAATCGAAGTAAGTTTTCAATAAGAATGGCAAAGGTCATGCAGAAACTCCGTAAAAAGAAACAGCTTATATTAAATAAGACCCCGAATAAATTTTAGTTTTTGTGTAGGACACTTTTTAACAGCTTTTGTTTTGTAAGCTCTATTTTCAGTTTTTATCAGTAGTTCCTATTTAGTTGTCTCTTCACGAAGATAGAAAGACACAAGGTCAGTCTTTAATGTGAGAAAAATCCAGCTCCTCAGAGGAGGCACTTTTGGGACAAAAAATTTTAAAAGTATAAAAAAAACAAAGATTTTGAAAAGTATAAACAAATATCTTAGTTTAAAGAGGCCTCTTTTTCACCAACCAAGGACAGATAAAAACGAATGTACTATCAGAGCAGATACTACACCTTGCTCCCAATCAGTGTGTTCTCTGCTCTATTTAATTTTTATTGCGTTGTGCTTTGTTTATTCAGTTGTCTCCCCAGGAGAGCAAAGTTAGTCTCATCGACACTTCCTTACAAATGCGGAAATTTCAAGCAATAGGCAACACTCCCAAAAGGAGGAGACAATACCTGGGCATATGGTATACTAAGACTGAATATACACCTCCTGTACTACTGTATGATCAAAGCAAACGTGAAATTGAAAACTTTTTTGTTTTAAATCTATCATCGTTTATCAAATTCCGGGACAATTCGAGAATAAAGATTCAAGAAATTATTAGTTTAGTGATGACTGCCATTACAAGATGATTCTGATTAAAAATAGCACAGGTAAAATGATATCGGTTAAAATGACAATCGGGAACTTTTATTGCGTTGTGTTTGGTTTATTCAGTTGTCTCCTCAGGAGAGCAAAGTTAGTCTCATCGACACTTCCTCACAAATGAGAATATTTCAAGCTCCTTCAGAAAGGAATATTCTGGATTGACATACATAAAAAAAAACGACTACATGAATTTCTTCATTAACTAAGCATAAAAAGATTAAGTATAGTATTATCAGAACAGATGCTACACTTTTCTCCTAGACAAAAGGTCCTGGATATGACCATAAACTATATCCGATGGTGAGGCCCCAGTTTGCAGGCTCTGGGGAGTGTGGAGCCACCCTTTAATTGCCATTGCTCCCAGGTCCACTCTGACCCGGAGTGGTAGTACCTGTTAGGGTCCCAACTATGGGTTAAATTGAAACTGACTTGCAAAAAACAAATATATTCTATTAAAAAAAATTTTCTTCAAAATCACCAGATTCGGCATTAAATAACCTGAAAAGGGTTGATATGCCATAAAACAAAAACAACCAACCAACCTAGACAAAAGGCCAATGTGGTAGTTATTTACCTTCCTCCCACAGTGGGGAAGGGTAATGTAACTCAAAGTGGCCAGAACGAGCCAGTGCCCTTAAAGGAAGAGCACAATAGCCTTGCAAAAATTGTCTGAGTAGCTCCATCAACATACATCACTGAGGGCAGCTTGGACAACAAGGAAGAAACTTGTTCTACCCGAGATACAAGGCCTGAAACTGCTCAGAAAGGATACATCAGTCCAACATCTAAATGGCTTAGTTTCTGGTGAACGGATTGTCGAGATCGGAGTCTCAACTAGCATGTACCCACAATCGCAACCAACGCCAAATACTACAGCTTTCTCTTAACCAAAAGGTCAATGTGGTATGTTAAAGGGGTATGACATCTTACAATTTTGAAAAATGTTCCTGGTGGAAAACTTAACTCTAACTGGAATCTTTTCGGTCTGATTTTAGTTAGATTTGAATAAAAAATAAAATAAAATAAATTTTGGTCACATTCAAGGTATAATCGCTCAAAAATCGAAAATTAAAGAAAATACTGATAGAAGATTATGCTTAGTGACATTTATTGGCTGTTTCTATTAGTACTTTAATTTTCGATTTTTGAGCGATTATCGAGGCTCAAATGAGACCATTTTTTTTTTTTTTTTTTTTCATTCTAACTCAACAAGTTTTATACTACCATTGTTTTTAACTAAGCAAAAACCTGAAATATGTGGTAACACAAAAAACTAATTCAGGTAGGTAAAAGAGTAACTTCGCTTTGGTAAGTTATTTGTTGTATATTTATTTATTTTTAGCTTTTTTTCTGGCTTTGTTGGCTATTCTAGAAAATCACTATTTGATCAAAGATAAATTTTTAGGTTGGGGAGGAGTCAGTTTTCGCTTGTTTTTATGCCATCTTTTTGGTAATTTTCATGTTCAAACATATTAGCTACAACAAATGATTTCGTGGTAATGAGTTGATGGTGATTAAGTGGTTAACGACACAGATTGAAAACTTGGGTGTGCCAAGTTCGAATCCAGTTTGTTCCACAGAAATACTTTAATCAAATCCACACTTGACCTTGTGTCCAACCTCGTAGAAAGGAGGTAATTAAAACAACGTATGAAAAGAACACCCATCTTAGAACAGGTAGAAAGTAATTATCAGAATAGAAAAGTTTTGCATCGCTTTAATGTCTCCCGTATGAAGATTAAAATCAAATTTTAGTCATTCAATAAATTTAAAAATTTATGACATGAAATCGTTAAATTTCAAATCAAAAATTTTTTATTATTCTATGTAAGACAACGAATACATTTGAAATATTATAACTCCTTATCCTATAGGATTTCGATGTCTACCATCTCTTCAGAGGAGAAAATATTAGCAAATAGTTATAATGGTTTACACCTTATTTGCTAAAGTCAGTGAGGCATGGAAAATCACAATTAAAAGTTTTATAAGTATTTAAATATCTTAGAGTAAGGGAGGTTAATGAAAAGGATATAAAAATTCACATCCAAATTGCATGGTAAAATCCGTAGTGAATGTCTTTGATGAAGATTAAAATCAAGATATAATAATACTGAACCTTACGTCTAGAATCCTTATTCCAAGTTCGATAAAAAAAAAATCTATCAAATCATTTAATTCTAATAAAAACCTCAAATTTAAGACTAAAGCTTAAGGAGTCTTAAGAATGAATTGAAATTTAGGGAATTTTGCTTGATTGGTGTCTAATCCAGTTCGTTTCACAGGAACAATTTAATCAAATCCACACTTGACCTTGTAGTTCGCCTTCTGGAAATAAAGTAAATATAATAACGAATCCTTCGCTGTAAAAAAGAAATGACGTTTTTTTTTTTTGTTTTTTGTTTTTTTTTTACTCATGGACAGTAAGAATTTCTCAATCAGCTCGTAAATGTTTTATAGGATTTGAACTCTGTCCATCCGATTTCAAAGTCTGTTTTTAGTGCCCATTAGGCTATTCATGCGCCCTCCCACGAGTTAATGACATACTATTATTGCTTTTGTCAAAGTTTGTAAATAAGGTGTGCTCAAAATATGAGGTGTTTAATTTTAAGGGAAAAGCACTTTTTTTTTCTTTTTTTTTTTTAAGCAAAAGACAAATGTTAGAAAAAAAAAAAATAATGATAAAAGAAAACAAAAAAAAATACCAAAACGAATGAAATGGATAAATGGATGGATGGATAAAATAAAAAAAACAAAAAACAAACAAACAACAAAACAAAACTAAAAACACAACGAAATAAATGTGTCTGTGTGTGCCTGTGCATCTGTATATTTTAATATGTATATTAGGGTAGGTAAATGTTTAAGTTGTGCATTTTTGATAGTTGGCGTGATATCGTTAAAGATTCTTAGAAAATATTCTGTTCTTAAGATAATGGTATAGTTTGTTTGAAGCATTGTACATATTATATTAAGAAATTTTTATAGCTTAGAAGGCTGTCACAATGCAGGAAAGTGGATCATCTGTACTACATATTGCATAAAAGGAACTTTGTATACACCGGCAAGACTTGCTAAACAGAAAGCAAAAGTTGAAAATAAACTGTTTTATTTATTATTTAAAATAATCAGAACGTGACTGTTGTGAGAAAACTAAACAACAACAAAAAAGGGAAAAAAACAAAAAACAATAGTAAGACTTGGTATTTTGGCACCTGTACGTTATTGTTAAATATTTCTTTCTCAATTTTTAAAGTGTATACCATTGCAGTTAAAATATTTTGAAATAACTCCCCCATTTTTTTCCTTTGCTTTTTTTTTTTTTTTTTTTTTGGTGGACATTAGGTATCCTACCAGATGCTGGACACATGGCTGCCCTCTGTAAAGATGGCTGCACATGTAATTGTGAAACCAAGGTTGCATAGCCCCCCTCCCCCAACCAAATCTTTCTTGAGGTTTTTTTTTTTTTTACATAGGCATCACCACTTATCAAGGCCAAGAGGCCACTCAAGGATAAGGGTTAAAGAGTGTACAGTAGACATTGGACAATATAGTAATCATTAGTAATGAAATTTTGGTAAATTTGATAACTTATATAGAACGGCTCATCAAGAACTTATTTACGTTAGACTTGAACACAACCATATTGTAGTCAGCCGGAAAGCAGGAAAACAGAAGACAATTCCACAGGCGAGCAGTTCTAAGAAAGAAGCTTTGTTCATGGAATCTACGTTTAAGTTTAGGCACAGATAGAGTTGGCATGGCTTGATTCTAGTAGAAACAATGGAGACCACATACCGCACTTAGTATTCCCAAATGGCCACCCATTTTAATACTGACCAGGATTAACGTTGCTTAACTTCAGCAATCTAACAAATTATGCCAGACATTTACCATTTTCAGAGAATCAAACTTCCAGATTTTTTTTTAGGATTCAAACCGTCTCTAAGTGCAATTGTTTGGATCTTTCTTACACTTGGTTCACCGGGTATATTCATCAGATGGTTTTTATTTTATTTTTGTTGAACTTGATGGCTACTATGATTACTGTAATGATGGCGATCTTCCTAACATTCCAGTTTCTTTTCATGTCACACAAAACTTTGTTATTTAAATCTCTTCTCCTTATCAGCTTTGTTTAAGCCATCATCATTCAGGAGATTGACTTCAACTAGGGTTGCTATTCTCACCTATGTGATGGGAAACGTGTCGTCAGATATGTTACATATTTGACTATATAAGTTTCCAAGAAATTATTAAGGAGGCAATACCTCGAAATATTAGATTTACACTAGTTTACACTTTATCAATTAAAAAGGAAACAGTAATTTATCGAAGAGAATTATTACCGACAGGTGCTAAAATACCATAGATTGTCTTACAATAGATTTTATTTTTACCTTCTGTTGTTAAGTTTTTCCGGTACTTTCCCAAATTATCACAGCCTTATAAATAAAGGTAATATTATGTTAACTTTTACCGTCATTTGAGAAACTTAATTCAAAAACAAAATAAAATAAAACTTTTCCAATTCTGCAGTATTATTTTAGCATGACTAGATATGATTATTCCTATTTACTTTCCTCCCCACGAGGGTAGAGTTGGACACAAGGTCAGATTTTAATGTGGGGAAACTCCAGCTCCTCAAAAAGGGGCACTCCAGATAGGAACAAAAATAGAATTGCCTCAGCCATGATGGATTTCTCCTCTACTGACCGAGGACAGGAAAGGTGAAGTATAGCATCAGAACAGATACTACACTGTGCTCTGAGCTCATCTCTGTGATAGAATCTTAATCTACTGCTAATTATACTCCGAACAATATTTATAGAACTGGTCACCCATCTAAGGTTCCACATTGCTTAACTTTAGTGGCTATTACACACAGCCTCACATCTCTAAGCAAGGCATGCGCTGATGCAGATCTGATTGATGCCTCAGACACTGACCGACGATGAACCCCGAGATGGAGTGAAACGCTATGATGATGGATGATCTAGTGATAGTTGAGGTTTCAAAACAATTTTGTCAAAAACGAATGAGAACTGGAAGAAAGATAGTGTGACCTTCTGCCTACCCTCCAAAAAATACCACAAATAGAATCGTTAATTCACTCCTCTCTGCCACCCAACCATATTTGTTTAGTACACATAAACTTCAGTCTAACTTTTACTTAAGTCATTGTTTTATTGCAATTTACTTATAAGGGTGGGACACTTTTGTAGTCGTTTCATCAGCAAGAGGTGTGAACCTGAATGGACTTAATTGGACCTTAACTCTCCAGATTCTCTATCTTTGAAGTTATTTTTTATTTCATTTATTTAATTTTTTTTTTACAAGAGATTTACAACATCAAGGCTTGAAGGCCATTCGAGGATAAGGGGTTAATAAATGTGAGGTGGTAGTCTAGTAATCATTAAGGGTGTAAGTTGGGTAGAATTTGATTATTAAAGGACGGTTCAACAAGAACTTGTCTACATTGAAATTGAAGGCTACATATTGTAGTCTGTCGGGAAGCAGGCCAGTGGAACAATGTTTCATAGGTGGGCAATTTTAGGAAAGCTTTGTTCATGGAATCTGCATTTAGATTCAGGCATAGATAGAGAGTGGAGGAAATTGTTGATTGTGGTTGTAGCTAGTTGTTTTGCGAAAGTCCAGCTAGAGAAGGGCATAGATCGGAGCTCAGACGAATACTTGCCATGAAAATAATCAGAATAATCTCCACACAGCAAAACCAGGGCAGTGCCATGAGAGGGGTGTGTGACAATTTTTCACATTATACCCAGATTTGCTAATCATTGGATGCGAATAAAACAAATATTGTTAGACATTCCTGACAAAAATCTGGTGAACTACTCGGGCACAGATTGCAGAAAAGATTGTGAATTTTGTTAGCGATCCCATTGGTGGCAATGTAAGTTTTGAATCCATCGTCGCCAGTGTTGTGGCATTGCAAGGCCGTAATAATCAAGACAAACGCAGTGGTATAATTAACAACCTGCTTCAACAAAATTATGTTAGAAAAGTACACATCATTATTCTGGAGCCATAACTGTCACGAATCGTTACCATCATGATGTAACTGTATTTATTTCTTCTGCAAGCCTATTTGTTTCTGAAATGAGTAGATAGGCTTATCTCATAAGAATTGTTATTTTTAAGATTGTTTTAAGGCGATTTTTAATTACATTTTCTCAAATGATGATAAAAGTTGGAATCTAAGGTTTGGTGTCATTTTGGGCTGAATGAAATAAAATCTATCATGACTTGGCCAAAATTGATTTGCAAATAAAAATGTAAAATTTACTTACCCTAATATATATATGTATGTACATATATATATATATATATATATATATATATATATATATATATATATATGTATATGTTGTATGTATGAAACATTCTACTGTACGTCTACAAAAAACTGCTATGTCTAAGGAATAGAAAAGAGAGCTCAGAGTGCCAACAGCAGCACTTGGGAGCCGATGGTCAGATTGGAAGCTTTCCTCAGCAGCATTGGAAGGTGGAGGAAGAATAAAGAGTATGAATAGTAAAAAAGATGGGGCTGGGGGCGGGGTGAGAACTGGAGTTAAAACGATTCAAAATAGGATAAGATAATGATGGAGATGGGGAGAAGAGGAAAATGGATAGCGAGAATCAAGATAGAGATAAAGGATGAAGAAAGTGAAAGTACAAAGAATAATAGAAAGATGGGTAGAATTATGGAAAGAGATAGAGGGTAATACATAAATAGGAGATATAGAATAGTTGAGAGAAGGGTGATGGAGAGAGATGATGATGATTATGATGATGATAGAAAAAGGAAAGAAACAAGGTAAATAGAAACGGTGAAAGGAATGATTAGGGGGTCGAAAGAGAATGATTGGGGGTCAAATTAAATCTCTACAATTATATAAAAGTCAATTTGTGTGTGTGAGTTCCTTCCTCATAGATTCCAAAACGGCTGAGCCTATCTTTTACAAATTTCACACAAAGTTAATTTATATATCTGGTAGTGTTCTTAGGTATGTTTTCTACAGAAATTCATCTAATAAGTACCGAAAATCGAAAAAATCCGATTTTAAAAATAGCTTTTCTATCTTATAGATAAAAAAGAATTTTTACAGGGAAATATTTTACATGACAGCGGCAAATACATAAATGCACCAACAGCAAATCATTTCTAAAAAAAAAAAAAAAAAAAAAAGATTTATTATAATTTGGAGATATAGCCTAGTGGTAGAGCATTAAATTACAGATCGAATGATTCCCAGTTCAAGCCTGGGTATACCTCTCCATTTTATTTTAATTTTTTCTTATTAATGAGTTCACTTTCGGATAAAAGAAGAGGTACCATTAAAAATCGCCGCAACTCATTATTTTGATTGCATATTTTAAAACTAAGCATTAATCAGAAGTGACTTTTCCAGGGAATTCATCGTCAAGCCTAAATATCAACTGACATGATAGTGTAAACAGACAGAATTTGATGAACGACATCATTATTTATTTATTTTTTTTTTTTTTGCGAATTAGTCCACCGGGCAAAATTATTGCTCATAATATGTATGAATTAAAATATCATGTTTAAGTGTATTGTTCAAACGGGCAACGCCGGGCCACCAGCAAGTGACAGAATAAATGAGAAGACCAAAAAGTGAAAGGAAATTTAAAAAAAAAAAAAAAATGTTCAAGATTGAATGATGAAAGATATTAGCAAATAGATGATTTTCCGGAACAAAACGATGGATTTCTATGAGAAGAGAAAGGGATGTGGAAAGAGATGCTAGAAAAATACTAGAAGATGCAGAGCAGAGAAAATTATGCTGGTGCGTTAATTTAAAGAGAAAGATTCAAATACTTTTAGGGAAAGGAGTGAAAAATCTCTACTATATAAACGGAGCTTTGTGTGCGCGAGTTCGTTCTGAAATTACACACAAATGCACTTTATGTGCCTGGCAGTGTTCTTAGATATGTTTTGTATCAGAATATCTTCGAAAGTATCGATAATCGAAAAAAATCCGATGAAAGAAGGATCAGACGATTTTGACTAAAATCAATGCCTTATACAGCCTAATATCACAAGTGCATTTGAAAAGTTTTATTAACACACAAGAAAAAAGTCCTGGCATAGAAAATCAACAGTAGGCTCTTTGATATGGGATGGGCGCGTTTAAAATGAATGTTTCTGTTTAACGCAAAACTGAAACATGATACTTGATTTTTTTCATTTTAAACTTGAACTCCAGCCATTATCACTGCACAAGCAGTAAGGCCTGACATAAAATCAACAGCGAGACCTTTGATATGACAGGGTCGCATTCGGAATGAATGTTTCTGTTTAGAGAACAATTTGACTATTATGCTTGATATTTGCATTTTAAACTTTAACCTAAGCCATTATATATATATATATATATATATATATATATATATATATATATATATATATATAATTACATAAAATCAACTGCAGGTTCTCTACAGTGCAATGTAGACTACAATGTATTGTGGATTAAATAATTGTAGAGAGGATCGAATAATGGGCGATTTTTACCTGTTTCAATAACATTCAAATATGAAAGGGTGAAAACATTCGCTGATCCCAATTCATTCTCAAGTAACGTCGGATCTCCTAGCTAGTAAAAAATAAACATGAATAGCACTCGGAGGAGCAGATATCAACACCACAGCCGATGCATTTGCTTCAGGTAGTCTGTTATGCGACAATGTCCAAAATCCAATCTAATAGCTCCTGAATTGTCAACCAAGCTCTAACCTCTGTCCCATCACTGCAATGTTGCACGCTGTGCCTGTTTTACAAATAGTTTAATGAAATGCGCTCTTACAAACTTCTCACACTGATGACCCCTCGACGTAGATGCCCTGACTAACCTTACAAGCAGCAAAATCCCACGCCTTCACTGTAGACATCCCTCAATGCTGGACAGTCTTGTACTCTTATAGTTTCTTCCTTCAAACTACTACATTTTGGAATTCCCTCCCTGTTTACTGCTTCACTGATCGTACTAAAATGCATAAATTTAAATGTACTGTTAACAGACATCTCGTTGTCCAACACCCTAATTAAAGTGCTACTGTAGACATGGTCCCTAATTCACTAGACGTTTTCAAGTTAAGGACAGATAAAGAGGCTGACAATTTCGTCACGAGACATTGTCAAGTTTAGGATAGATAAAGAGGCAGGGAGGCCGTTTTTGTCACGGGTGTCTTGTTGGACTATTTTCAAGTTGAATGGGCGCTGAAAGTTCACCTTCTCTAATATTCTAAAAGGTTGAACGGAAAGAAAAAAATAGAAGGAAATTAAATGAAGAAAAACATTTGTTCGAACCATTTAGAAAATTGACCAAGTCCTTTCTACTTATCCTTCAGCTAACATTCACGTATGTGGAGACTTCAATGTTCACAACGTCGAATGGTTGACCCAATCAAACAAGACCGATGATGAGGGGAGGTTCTGTCATGATTTCTCCATTGCCTATGACCTCACTCAGATTGTTCAGGAACCTACCCGTGTGCCCGATAATGACGGCCAGTATGCGAGCCTACTAGACCTTTTTCTCACAACTTGCCCTGAACTATGTTCAGTTTCTGTTCTGTCGCCTCTTGGATCTTCCGACCACTCTGTTGTATCAATTAAGATAAAAATGAAATGTAATAAGTCCCCAGACGTACCTCTTCATCGTACAGTATATCGATACACTAAGGCTGACTGGGATAGCTTCCGTACATTTATATCTGATCTACCTCTGCATTCCATGTTTAAAAAGGATGTGTCCTCTATAGTATTAGACCTAACTGAATGGTTAATTGTAGGTATTGACCATTTCATACCCTCTAAAAAGTTTCAGCAAAAACCTAACAGCCAGCCATGGTTCTCTCCAGAATGTGCTGCTGCCATTGCGCACAGAAATCACTTTTTCCACTGCTTCAAACGTAATAGATGTATGGAAACTAAAGCCGTTTTCAGGACTGCCAGCAACCATTGTAAGAAAGTAATAAGGAACGCAAGAGTGTTGTATGCTCAATCTGTTAAGTCCAAAGTAGCTGAGCAGCGGCTTGGTTCCCACCAGTTTTGGCAAATAGCAAACAGAATCTTGAACAGAAGCGTGTGCTCCATCCCAACTATTATCAATGGACCTGAGGTAATCTCGTCAGCATCAGACAAAACCAAACTCTTTGTCAAGAACTTTGCAGCTAATTCTACCCTTTGCGACCAAGACCGCCAACCCCCAATATTTCCTCCTGTATCAGAAAACACGCTATGTGATATACGTATATCTGTACGTGATGTTGCGAAGCTAATCAAAAACCTTGATTCGAGTAAAGCAACTGGCCCTGATGGTATTCCAATTATAGTACTCAAAAAACTTCAACCTGAATTAGCGCCCATACTTACAAAACTGTTTAAACGTTGTCTTAAGGAGAATAGTTTCCCATCTCCCTGGAAAATCTCATCAGTATGCCCTGTATTTAAGAATTCAGGTGATCGCTCATCCCCCTCTCAGTACAGGCCAATAAGTCTCCTGTGCGTCATGAGTAAGTTGCTAGAATCTGTGTTAAATACAGAAGTAATCAAACATCTCAACAAAAATAACCTTCTTAGTGACACTCAATATGGTTTCCGTTCTGCTAGATCTACAGCAGATGTCCTTACAGTTATATCGCATAGGATTAGCAAATCTCTCGACGGTGGAAATCTTTCTAGGGCAATTGCTCTTGACATATCTAAAGCCTTTGATAGGGTATGGCATAAAGGTTTACTTCAAAAGATTGCTAGCTATGGTATAACTGGAAAAGTCTTCTCAATTATTAAATCATTTCTTTCTGATAGGTTCATAAGAGTAGTAGTTGAGGGGCAAAAATCAGAAGCTCACAGTATTAATGCCGGTGTCCCTCAGGGATCCATCCTGGGCCCAACTCTTTTCCTGATCTACATTAATGATCTTCCAAATCATATCCTTACATCATTTGTAGACATTTATGCTGACGACACTACCATTTATGGTACCACATCTAAGACAGTAAACGACCAAGTTCTCTCCAATTCTCTCTCCTCTGATCTTGAGCACGTAGTACAATGGGGAAAGGAGTGGCTGGTTACTTTTAATGCATCTAAAACCAAGCTTCTCTCTTTACATCATCAACATTCTAATTCACATTTGTCTTCAATTGAAATGAATGGCTCTCGTCTTCAGGAGGCCTCAAGTTTTGACAAGCTTCTGGGCTTGACCATTACTCCTGATCTTAAATGGAACACGTATATCAAATCTGTTGCCAAGGCCGCTGGAAAAATGGTGGGATCTTTCTATCGATCCAGTAGATATCTCACTGCTGATGCTATTCTCTACCTATATAAGAGCCAGGTACGTCCAAGGATGGAATACTGTTGCCACATCTGGGCAGGAGCTGCTAGAAAGGACTTGTCCTGCCTTGATAGAGTTCAAAATAGACTTCGTAGCCTCGTAGGAGATGTCCTTTTCTCCTCCTTGCAACCTCTATCTCACAGAAGAGATGTTGCGAGCTTGTCTCTGATGTATCGTTATTTTCATGGAAAGTGTTCGACTGAGCTTCAATCTATGGTCCCCCCTCGCCAAACTTTCACAAGAAACACTCGTCTAGCTGTAAACACTATCAATAATTTCCCCCACTCTTTATCTGTGCCTAAACCTAAACGTAGATTCCATGAACAAAGCTTCTTTCTTAGAACTGCACGCCTGTGGAATTGTCTTCCGTTTTCCTGCTTTCCGGCTGACTACAATATGGTTGTGTTCAAGTCTAAAGTAAATAAGTTCTTGATGAGCCGTTCCATATAAGTTATCAAATTTACCAAATTTTCATTACTAATGATTACTATATTGTCCAATTTCTACTGTACACTCTTTAACCCTTATCCTTGAGTGGCCTCTGGGCCTTGATAATGTGGTGATGCCTTTGTAAAAAAAAAAAAAAAAAAAAAAATGACTAAATTCAACTGTAATTTCCACCGTCCGTTCTCTCTCGCTTTCTCTCAGCTGTTGAAAAACTGACTGCCCTCGTGCTTCCAACTCGTCCTTTTCATAACAGTTTCTGTCCTCTTATGCAAATTAATGCTATATGTATGTTACCCAGAAGATCGTTTCTTTCTCCTTACTTTCTCTTTCCTTCCCTTAATCCGTCACTCGATAGAAAAGAGAGGCGCATCTGTTCGTGCAAGTTCCTTTCTTTATTCTTTCCAGTACATAATCAATTTCTATAATGTTCTTGTTCAATTTCGATACAAAAGTATGGTTGAGATAAGAGGTTATTTAACTCGCAACTCTGTAATCAGATGTCCAAAACATAAATATTAAAGTACTCATAATCTAAGGTACACATTTATTTCAGTTGACAAAATATATATTTTTTTAAAAACGTAACCATAACATTATATACAACATTAATAAACGCAGGGTAAACAAAGGGAAATAACTGAAGCTGCCTCATGTCTCGCTTACTAGTCGAGGAACTGTCCTCAATAATCTGCCTGGCAGAAACTAAGCCATTGTGGTGGCTTTTTTATCTGACAGGCTGTGGCATCCGTTCTAAATAGTCATAGAAGGTACACCCTCTTAGGCCTTGCTTTCCCACTTTGGGAAATAGTAGAAGTTTGTTGTTAGAGCTCCGCTGCACCCAGGCTGTCCACTTCATACAGAGGTCCAGTCCACTAGACGACTGAGGTTAAGAGTAGGGTGTTGGTGTTAGTGGTTGGTCAGGTAAGGGGTTAATTCATAGCTAACTGCTTTAAGCGCCCTCATCAAGTATTGCTGATAGCGCTGCTCAGGCAATTTTTATGGGGCCAGAATATATCACATAAAGTGTAAGCCTATTCTCCCCACCTTCCAAATAAATTCCAAGGGAGATAACTTGCTGGTACAATCGTGGATCCATGAGGTAAAAGAGTGAGTGTTGCATGGTTGTTCATCGACGACTGAACCCAAAGTGTTTTGCTTACAAGAGAGAATCTTGTTATTTTTGTGTGATTACGAGAGTACTCTTGTATAAATGAGCATTTTTTTGCATTGGCGACTTCTTGTTGAGATAAAATGTAGAAATTTCCCTCTGTGAAAAGATGGTAAAATTGACGCGATTAGTTGGGATTACGTTGAGTGTTCAGTGAGAGAAACAAAAGATTGAGCTGACGTCGTTTGTGTAAAGCTATTCCATTGAGGCTTGTAGGTTTTGTTTTTTTACAAAGGAATCACCTCTTATCAAGACCCAGAGACCACTCGAGGATAAGGGTTAAAGAGTGTACAGTGGTCAAAAGGACAATATCATAGCAATCGTTAGAAGTGTAAGTTTGGTAAATTGGATTACTTAAGGAGAAGGCTCATCAAGAACTTGTTTACATTGGACTTGAAGACGGCCATATTGTAGTCAGCTGGAAATCAGGTAAACGGAAGACAATTCCACTTGTGCTGGTCTAAGAAAGAAGCTTTGTTTATAGAATCTACATTTAGCACAGATAAAGAGTGGGGGAAATTATTGATAGCGTTTTCAGCCAGATGAGTGTTTCTCGTGAATGTTTGGCAAGGGGGACTATAGATTGGAGCTCAGACGAGCACTTGCCATGAAAATAACGATAAAACAGACTCGCAACGTCTCTTCTGTGAGAAAGAGGTTGCAGGGAAGAGAAAAGGTTGGAAAATTGTTAATACACTTCAAGAATTGGACATTTTTTATTTATTTATTTATTTATTATATATATATATTTTTTTTTTTTTGCATGCTCTTAACTTACACCTGTATATGTATTAAAGGATTCATTTCCTATGGTGTACATTGTAAATCCCTTCGACATAAATATCCCCGACAAGCAGCAAAGTCCCACCCCTACACAGTACCTTCTCGTCTAACAGTTTCTTCCCCAGAACTGCTAGACTTTGGAATTCCCTTCCGGGTTCTTGCTTTCCCAACTGTACTGACATGCAGAAGTTTAAGTGTAATGTGAACAGCTCCCTACATAGTATCTCTGTTTAAGTGTAATGCTGCTCAACTCCCTACATAGTATCTCTGCAACTTATGTCCCTGATAGTAGCCCACTACATCAAAGTGGTATTGTGCCTTGTTTGGGGTGAAAATGTAAAAAAAAGAAAAAAATCAATTTTTTTTTCTTCTTTCTATAGATAAAAATAATATGATAGACAGGCAATTAATCAAAGGAGGAAAACTCTGAAATAGAATCTTCACTGCAGTACACTATCTAAAAAAAAAAAAAAAAGACTGTTACTGGGGTAGAAATAAGATAATTAGCAGGTGCTTTCAAGTAAACCTTAAATGGAAGATAGTTTTGTATGATGATGAAAGAAAGAAAGGCGTAGAAAGATGGAGGATAGAGAGGTTTATGATGTGGAAAGACGGAGTTAAGTGTAGAATGATGGAGGACAAAGAAAGATACAGAAAGTGTGTAAAATGGTGGAGGGCAGAAAGATGGTTCCTGGGTGAAAGAACTTGGGGCCTCCAGCTTGTAATCTATGATATAAATCTCACCTGTCTGTTTAAATGTATGTATGTCTGCCTAAAACTTTCGACAGAGGCGACGGATTTTCACAAGATCGGTATCATTTTGAAGCTCGACCCTTCGGACGAAAATATCGAAAAATTGACCAAAGAAAAATCATTCTTTCATCCTCAACTGGGCACTTTTCTACAGGGAGGGAGTCGCGTTTTTCGCTGATATTTTCAAAAGTCATCCCCTCTTTTCGATTGACTAGCCTTAACTTAAACCTACGTCACTTCCGGTTTGGCGATGGGTGCAACAGCAAACACGTAACTATTTTTTTTTTTTTTTTTTTTTTTTTCATGTTCTTTTCTTTTTTCGTGGTATGGGTTCGAGCCTGCCTACTACCACTTTTTTTTTTTTTTTTTTTTGCTCAACACACACCTCCAAACACCCGAGCAACGCCGGGCACCCAGGCTAGTAAAATCGATAGGGGGAAAAATATAAATATAGAATGGAGGATAAAGAGCAAGAGAGATCATAGATGGAAGTGATAGTTCTAGAATGATGGGATGGAGGATAGAGAGGTTTATGATGAGGAAAAGATGGAGCTAAGTGTAGAAAAGAGAGACGTAAAGATGTATCAACCGGTGGAGGACAGAAAGAATAAGATCTCCAGTTTGTAATAAAATCGACAGAAAAAAAAAAGATAGATGTAGAGTGATGGAAGACAAAGATGGAAGTGCGGGTACTAGAATGATGGAGGACAGAAAGGTTTATGATGAGGAAAGACGAAGCTAGGCGTAGAATGATGGGAGCTAAAGAGAGGCAGAAAGAATATGAGCCCGCCAGCTTGTAATAAAATCGACAGGAAAAGTCACTGCAAAATAGAAAGCAGGAAACTGGAGTGAGAAAGGAAGGAGGAGGCTGTAAGTTGTGAGTGATTAAGATGGAGTCCAAGTGATGAGGAGAGTAAGGAGGTCAGAAAGAGGGTGAGTGAGATAGAGAGATACGTAGAAAGAACCAGTTGGTGCTTACTGTGCAGCAGCCTCACTTTCCTGATACTTTCGGGGTCGTCCACGAGTCAGATGGCGGCGCCTAACGAACTCAAAGTCATCCACCATCCAAAAAGATCCAAAATCATCCTCATACCTTACAAAACATTTATGCAGGGATAAGTTGGTGCGAATAGCGTTCTGTGCAGCGAGAGAGAAAAAAAAAAGTGGGAAAAGAAGAAGAAAAAGATAGCGAACCGTGTTAGAAGGGACGGGGAACAGACGGACAGAGAGAAAAAACACAACAAACGTCGGAGGATGGGGGAGTTGACCAAGCCGGTGAAATAGTTGAGAAATTGCAGAGAGAGGCATCATCGTTTGGCAATCGATGTAATATGTTCTTAATGAGAAGTAAGGAAAATAAAACGGGCTTTTTCTTTTAAATAATGAAAAACTATAGTTTTTTGGTTTCCTTTGTTTTTCCAATCTTGAAAAGTGCAAATACAAGCTGAAAAAAAAAAAAAAAAACTGTACTGCTCTCTCTCTTTGACAAAGGAGAAAGTGTATGCTACGACCGTACGTTTAAATCTGTTGGTACAAAAAGAAGTTTGTTTATTGTTGTTTTATTTTTTGGGGTTTTTTTATTTTTGCTTTGTTTCTTTTGTTTTCACGTTTAGACAAGACTAGAACAGTTTTTGTTTGTTTGTCTTTGTTTTGTTTGTCTTTGTTAGTTTTATTTGTTTGGTTTGTTTATTTTTAGTTTGTTTTATTTTTATCTTTTATTTATTTTTATTTTTTTATTTATTTTCAATTTTTTTATTTTTTATTTATATTTTTTATTTATTTATTCTTTATTTTTAATTTTTTTTTAATCTTTTATTCATTATTTTTTATTCCTTATTTTTTATTCCTTATTTTTTATTTATTTATTATTTATTTATTTTTTATTTATTTTTTATTCTTTATTTTTCATTTTATGTTTATTTTTTATTTTATGCTTATTTTTTATTTTATGTTTATTTTTTATTTTATGTTTATTTTTTATTTTATGTTTATTTTTTATTTTATGTTTATTTTTTATTTTATGTTTATTTTTGGAAGGTTTGAGTCCGGTGGATAGGGGAAAGCAATGCGTTTAGTTTTGTTGATTTTTTTTTATTTATTTATTTTTAAATATTTTTGTTAATCTGAGTTTGTGACCAATATAGAAAAATGTAGTGGGGATTTGGTTTCAAGTAATTTAGGGGTAATGAAAGCGGATTGGGTAAATTTGGTTTGGAAAAGGCCATCAAGTAACAGTATGTAGTTTTGAAGCGAGAGTAGTTTGGGAGAGGAGATTTCTAGGAAAGTAAAAAGAAACTAATAAAAAAAAAAATACCAAATTTGCTTAGTTATTGACAAAGAAGGGAATTGGATATCTCTCGTTCGTCAGTTCATTTGTACTCGCTTTTCGCAATAACCAAGCTTTTGGATTGTTTCAAAATGTTTGCACAGACATTAATCATGGTGAGAGTAAAGTTTTGCCAAAACGGGTTTTCTAGGATAACTCTGGTTGCCCCCCCCCCCCCCGGTGGCATTACAAGGGTAAAATTGCCACAGACTCGTTCGTCCGTTCATTTATTTGCACTTTTCTCAATAACCACTCCTTGAATTTTTTGAAAATTTTTCACAAACATTAGTTATGGTGAAAGTAAATTTTTCATTCATGGAGGGAGACCTTACATACTCAGCTTGTTATATAATAAAATGAAGGAAATGCGATTTCTTTAGTTAATTTTTAGTTATGTGTGTCTTTTTAGATCCAAAATTGGTGGAAGAGTTTGGTAAAGTCTGCAAAGGTCAACTCTTTCAACTTTGACCTTTTGGCAGAAAAATTGTCTCAAAAACTGATTAAAAAGCTTGCTGCATGTCTGAATACCCTTTATGTAAAATTTTAAATATCTAGGCCAAAATTTGCCTGAATAGTTTGCTAGAGACTATAAAGGTTAAAACTTTTGAACTTTGACTCCTTGGCAGCCAAATTTTTGTCCAAAAACCAATTAAAAAGCTTGCTCTATATCTAAATACACTTTATGTAAAATTTCAAATGTTTAGACAAAAAATTGGCTGAGTAATTTGGTAGAGACCGCAGAGGTCAAATTTTTTAACTTTGACTCTAATTTTGACCCCTTGATATTTGTTTTGGGTTCAAAGCAAATTAAAAAGTTTGATCCATGTCCAAGTAACTTACATCTAAAATTTCAAGTGTTTAGACCCAAAATTGGCAGAGGAGTTTGGTAGAGTTTTCAATAGTCAAATTGTTGAAGTTTGACCTCTTGAGAGCCAAATTTCTGGCTGAAAACCGATTAAAAGATTTCTCCAAATCTCAATACCCCTAATGTCAAATCTCGAGTCTGTAGACTGAAAATTGACAGAGTAGTTTGGTAGGGAAATGTATACACACACATATAGACAATTTCACTTTTATAGATATATAGGTGTGGCTCAGAGGCTAAAAAATGAGGATGGAGAGTTGTATGTTTTGTTTTTGATTCTAGCTGATGGCACCCAAGTCATATGTATATTTTAGTTTTGACCTCGTTACTATATATTAGGTTCAATATAATAATTGATAGAGAATTACCTCTGCAATAATAAATACGTAATCTGCATGAATTTAAATATCATATTTAAGAATATCTTATGACTAAACAACGCCGAGCAGCCTGCTAGTAATAGTTTGATAATCGGTTATGCTTACATAAATAGCAGTTACTATGCCCGAACTTCGTTGTAGTGGCTCCAATAATCGGAGACCACTTTTTATCTTTATTAAACATTTTGGTTCTTGTCCTTATAAAAGCAAGATAAAAAAAAAAAGAACAAAAAAAACTGTACGGTATATATATCCATAACGAAATTAAAATATCATATTCCAAAAATCACAAATTGATCAAGCAGTTTTAATTATAAATAAGAAAATAAAATTTTACGATGAACTGAAGAGCGGCTTTCTTGTCCGCCATTTTAAAAATCTTTAAAAACAAAAAATCAAAGCGAAGTAACTCAACAATAATGCAAACTTCCAGATGAATCTTTTAATGCCTACGAATTCCGATTAATTGCTTTAAAATGATTTTATTTATAACTTGATCAATTTACGTGATTTTCGGTGTACGATATTTCGTTTGCTTCACGGGGACGTGCGTTATAAAGATTTTTCTATATTTTTAGTTTTCAATTAAGGCGGAATTTTGGACAAGCTTCAAGATTTCTTCACTTTTCGGCTGAAAAGTATGAAGGACGCCATTTGGATGACTATTCGACAAGAGAAAATGACTCTGCATTTTATTATTTGTATTATCTACGAGTTATAAATTTATTGTTATTTTATAAAAATCTGAATTTTTTTTCTAATCATTTTGCAAAAATAACAATTTCTGTATACGAACATTTACCCTTGCGCGTGTACAGTAAATGTATGCGAAATAGTGATCCTACTACGCAGTTATAGTTATTTTATATATATATATATATATATATATATATATATATATATATATATATATATATATATATATATATATATATATAATATATATATATATATAAGCACAGTTTTATATAAGTATATTTAACAATTGCAGCCTTTCCACTTTATCGGATATGAAGCCATCCTGCCATCACTGGAAATATACATACAGGAGCGATCATGAACTGAGATAGCAAAGGGAGATAAGTTTTATCGTACTATATAATTTGGAGTTACTTCCCTTGTAATGTCAATGCAGCTTTATAAGTAACGATTTTATAAACAGTGGTCTAAAAATTATTTAAAAAATAATTTTTTTTAATTCTAAAACAAAGTATAAAAATAAAATTAATGTTATAAACTGTACGGCGTCGTGTTTTTAACAATAATAGCTTCGAATATTTTTAATCGGTTGGGTATTCTATTTTCGTGAAAAAAATCAGAGGGGATGGAAACAACCACAGCCGACAGCCCTGAAAAAATATATATACACATAAAACCCACTGTTTGAAAAGTACTCAATATTAAAAACTTTTTTTTTTTTTTTTTTTTAGTTAAGGGGGAGGGCATTTTTTTTTTTTTTTTAAGTTGGGGGTGCATTTTTATTATAATTTTCGTTTGATTATTCACTATTTTATGTTCCATTTATTTTTTGGAGTATTCTTTTAGAGGATAGAGGATGTTGGTGCTATATATATATATATATTAGTGTTGGGACGATTAATTGGAATCAGGAATCGGAAGAGCCTATTTTCCGATGCCAAGGCCAATTCCTTAAATTATCATTTTTTTATTTGATATTGATTTAAGAAACATTTTCAACTGCTTGTAGTAATAATACAATAATAAATATTTTTATTTAAACTTCCAATAAACTCTAGATTCTCCCCCTTGCAAGTGTGTTTTTTACGTTTGAGCAAATATATGCACATTTAATGTGTTTTTATGGTAATCAGGACAAAATAACACTTTTATACTTAAATATTTAGTTTTTAAAGAATCGGAATCGGTAATTGTATCAGAATCGCAAATTTAGCACAGAATTGGTAATTGTATCGGAATCGGGGCAAAAATATTGGAATCGTCCCATCATTAATATATATATATATATATATATATATATATATATATATATATATATATATATATATATATATATATGATTGAGTTTTTGTTTTGGGGAAGGATTTGAATTGTTTCTGTTTTTTTCTTTTGGTTATTGTTTTTGTGTTTTACGAGATTCTGTTTCCGTTTTTATTTGGGGAGGGAAGGGTAAACGTCTGGAATTCTTATATTTTGGAAGGGGTTAGGGTTTTTTGGAAGGGGTGTTAAGATCGGATTTCTTTTTGGTTTTATTTTTTGGATACGCGTCTGGATGTTTTTTATTTTTTAGTTGTGTGTGGAGTGGGATTCTGGATATTTTTATTTGCGAAGGGGAGTAGTGGAGAGCGTATACTCCCAAAGCTTTTGTGCACAACAAATATTTAGATATACATAAAAAGATAAAGATTAAAAAATTTTAAATAATAATAAAAAAAAAAAAATAAGATATCAACAGTTATTCCAAGACAATAGTTTACAATCAAAGGTAAAGAGCAAATAAAAAATAACTTGCACACACACACACACACACACACACACACACACACACACACACACACACACACACACACACATTAAAAAGAATTAAGCATTTTTCTGTTTTTTTGTTTTCACTCTCTGCAAAATTGAATTATTTTACCAACTTGGTCGTTCACATAAAATGTTGTAGAAAAAAGTTTTAAAAAAAGAAGAGAGATAGATAAATATATAAAAAATGCAACAAACAAAAACATACCCACTCATTTTTTGTGGTCTCCGTTTGTAGAACTCTACCTCGTCCACGGTCCACACGGCCCCCTTAACATTCTCAACTCTCATAAAACATTTGTGAAGACTAAGGTTGTGACGCACGGCATTCTAAGCAGAGAACACATAACATCCACTTTACTACCAGATCTACTGAATAATAATTACAACTAAAAACTTGAAAAATAAAAGAAAAATCGATTAAGAGCAGAGCGTAAGCTGCATTTTTCTTTTTTTTTTTTTAAGAGATGGTCCAAAAGATAAGTCTTCATAATTTTGAGGCATTTTTTAAAAGATTGCAAAATAAAATAAAATTATTTTAATTATGTAGTGGGACAAAATAAAATTCAATTTCTTTTTTTTTTCTTTTTTTTATATATTTGTTTTCCATATAAAAAAATATTTTCACTTAAGAATGTTTTAATCATACTTTTTAAGTTAAAAAATTTTTTCATTAAAAATATTTTCTAATTTTATTCTGACCTGATATTTTTTACTTATAAATTTTTACAAATTAAGCAATTTTTTTTTTTAGTTTGCGTTTTTTTTTCTTCACATTAAGAGTGTAAGCCACATTTTTCTTTTTTTTTTTTTTTTCTCTGAAGAGAAGATCCAAACGACAAGTTTCCATAATTTTGTGACATCTTTTAAGTGATGGCTTTCAATATTTTTTTAAAATTTTGATTTAGTGGAACAAAATAAATTTAATACTTTTTATATAAATATCATTTTTTTTTTTCATTGTTTTCTTGATATAAAAATATTTTTTTATCTTATGAAAAGTTTTTTTTTTATTTTTAATTAAAAAAAAAATTTCAAATTATTTTATTTTTTTTTTTGTTTCATTCATCAAAAAAAATTCTCATTTTATTTTAACCCACTGATATATTTTTTTGCTTAATAATTTTTACAAATTTTACAAATTTTTTAGTTTGTGCTTGTTTTTTATTTTTATTTTTTTTATCAAGAAACGAAATCTTTTCACAAATACACATTTAATTCCTCTAGTCTGGAAGAGGGTGGGGGCAAGTAACATTTAACACCACAAATGATAAATTCAACCAGGCAAATTAAATCCCAAAACATAATTTATACACCGATCATATTGGGAAAGGTATGAACTCTCTACATCTTATCAGGTAAAAATTGAATTTTTGAATAAGATTTTTTTTTTTTTAAAGTATTGTTTTAAGGTCAAAATTCATATTTCAACAAATTAAAAACTGATGAAGCTCGGAGTTTAGATTGATCAAAACATTGTGAAAATACCAACTAAGATCAAAATTCTTATCAAGGCCCAAAGACCACTCGAGGATAAATTAATGAATGTAAGGTGGTAGTGTAGCAATCGTTAAGTGTGCAAATTGGGTAGAATTTCATTATTTATGTTGGATTTAACGGCTACTATGTTGTATTCATCTGGGAAGCAGGCTAGCAGAACAGTGTTCCACAGACGGGCAGTTTTGGGAAAGAAGCTTTGTTCATGGAATCTGCATTTAAATTTAGGCATGGATAGAGTGGAAGAAATTGTATATAGTGGTTGTAGCTAGTCAAGTGTTTTTTTTTTGTGAAAGTTTGGCAAGTTTGCCATCGATTGGAGTTTAGTCGAGCACTTGCCATGAAAATAATGATAGAGCAGAGACAGGCTTGCAATGTCTCTTCTGTGAGAAAGAGGTTGCAGGGAAGAGAAAAAGGCATCACCTACTAGGTTTCAAAGCCGGTTTTAAACTCTATCAAAGTTGGATAGGGCGTGCCGAATAATAAATATAAATTCAATGTTGTAACATAACAAAAAATTAATGTACATTTTTTATCATAATTTAGATTAAACATTGCTTTTGTATCCATGCACCTTCAGTTTGAAACAAAGATATTGTGAATTAATTCTTTGATCCGAACACAAAATTTTCCACAATTTTCAGTTTTTTAATTTACTGCATCCAGTTTTAAAAAAGTTATTTTTGTGCAGAAGCAAACCTTTTGGAATCTGTCTAATACCAAATAAACAATACCCATTATCTGTTTGATATTTTCAAGAAACTTAGCTTGTTTAATATTAGAGTGACTGTTGAAATGAGAGCAAGCTACCTCCGTGAAGAGTTCCATTTGGAATTCCGTACAGATTCCAGAGTTGTACAAGATGCATCTGGAGATCGGAAGTTACATCGGTCGAAACGTTGTGAGAATAACATCCACAATATGAACAGTAGTTTGAATAATCAGAATAACACAAATTATTAATCCTCATGTCAAAAATTTGAAAACTCAAGTTGGGTATGTTTGCAAGTAGATATGTTAGCTAGTATATATTGTGGGTAATAGGGCAAGGTGTGCTGTAAATGGTCTGAGTTGAATAAGTTAGAATCATTGAAAGAGAATTTTTAGCCTGATATGGTGTCAGACATAATGACAGAGTAGCAGGTCCAAATTCTTGAGTATGAATGAATCAACTTTCAGTTGCTTCATCCAAACAGAAGACGGTTATAATTGATTGAATACAATTTGATCCGTTACCTTGAGCTGACTTGCATGTTCACACTTTTTCCTAGCAGTATTAGTACAGAAATACACACAATAGATCACACGTGATTAGACTAGTTTGTGATGACTGTTAGGATTATCTCAATTACCTCCCCTGCAAACATAATGTATTAATTAATTAATTAATACCGTCATTGAAATTATTTCATTTAGTCAGTTATGTCTTCCTGCATTTAGAATGACATTGTAAAAATATTTAAGTGACTTTTCGTGGGTGAAACGTAATAATGAAAGTCACCTATTTTATATTTGTACGCCTGTCAAATGAGCTCCATTGGATAAGTTGGGATCAGTATGGACTTCAAGGGTTACTGACAAAAGGCAGTTCTTCAGAGCAGTGGTGGAATCTGTTCTTGTTTATAGTGCTACAACCTGGACACTCACCAAAAGATTGGAAAAAAAAGCTAGATGGTACGTACATCCATATGCTACGAAGTGTTAAATATATTTTGGTAAGATCATCCGATGAAGCAGTAACTTTATGGCAACCTACCTGCCATATCTACTATCAGAGAGCCACATCTATGATTTGGCGGTCACTGCCAGAGAAGTAAGCAAGAACTGGTGAGAAATGTATTGCTATGGACTCCACGGCATAGGACAACCTAGATCCACATACATCCAGCAAACTGTACATAACACCAATTATGATCCTGAAGATCTTAGGCTACTGAAGGGAGAGAATCACATTAGTCTGAGCAAGGAGCCTGATCAGATAGATATTCATGTCAAGAAGGTGATGTTTTATTCAATATTTGTTCATAAGCAACATTCTATTAAACTACCGATCTGATCTTCATAAAAAAACTTCACTCAAAATTTGTTTGTTAATAAGGAATTATTCCACTGAACCTGATAAGTTATCAGTGTAAACTATCTTTCAATTAGTTTTTCCAGTGTATACTGCTCCATATTAGTAATTTCTCTTATCCGTGTCTATAATACTGCAAGTGTTCTATACCAGTCCGCATCTGGTTGTATCAAATGCTAAATTAAGGGCAATAACTCCGACATTAACACTCCCCTATTTCTTTAGAGGAGCATAGGGTCAGCAATAATGCATTTATACGTCATTCTGAGATTTCCTGGAGTTCTATGATACATCCAAGAATCTCGTAGACGATAGGTTTAAGCATCTCACACAAGGAAACAACTCAACGAGTTACTTTGTATAATTTTATCAAAGTCAACATAATGGTATTTAATGATAAATTTCCCCCTTTATTAAGTCATAGTTATAAGACAGTTAGCAATAGACTGAGACTACTATGTTAATGCCAAAAACTTAGAAACCTAGTTAGCCAGTACAGAACTCCAAAAAATGTGACAGTGGTGCATATTAATTTATTTTTTATTTCGGACTATTATTCTCATCTTTATTAGTTGTTGTTTTTCATCTTTTATTGGTTTGTTTATTCACAACGTTTCGGCCAACTATTCCTCTGGCCTTCGTCATGGTGCATGTTCATAATTATAACAATCTGGATCTTAGAGACTTATTCAAACAAATTTTCATCTCCGTAAAACCAAATAAATTTTCCACACATTTTTTGGTTCCTAAAAGATAAAAAGAATCTTCGAGACAAATTGTTAGTTATCCATCGGATCCAATGTTTTCATTTTGCATCTCATCTATGAATACAGAAGTGGCTCTGCAGCCCAAGCCTAGAGGCACATAGTCTTGAACAGTGGGGACATGGGAAGTCAGTTTTTGTGACAAATTTACTCCTACAAATTATGTAATTTAGATGCCATTAGCTTCGATCTAATACACGAATATAACTTAATTTGGATGATTCTGACCATAAAAATGTTAAGTCAGAAATTCTATCCAGTCAATCCAGGAGTGCCTGACTGAGTATTTAATACTGCATGTTTATACACAATATTAATATCTATCACGTGATCTAATAGGTACGCCATTGATCTAATGAAGAATGTCATTAGTAGGGCTGTGATAACAGAATATTCTTTTCATTGTTTTGGCTCTCGAGTATATATCCGATACAGTTAGACACAGTTAATCAACTGAGAATTACATCACTCTATATAAAAGCATATAAGATATCAATGGATACATACTCGAAGATCAAAACAATGAATAGTTAGACACCAGGGTCGTTTTTTAATGTGGAGAAAAGGGACAAAAATAAAAACTGTCTCAGTCGTGAAGGATTTCTTCTCCACTGACAGAGAACAAGAAATTGAACTGCAGCATAGAAGAAGAATAGATACTATACTTTGAGGTATTTATTTGCTCCCCCACCGAGCAAATTAGGCACAAGGCCGATTTTTAATGTGAGGAGTGAAGGGGAAATGGGGACCAACTCCCCGGGGAGTAGGGGAACTGGATAGTGACAATTGGTATGAAGGGTTGCCCCTACATTGACCAAGGTCTTATATGTGGGGTTTCCACCATATATGGTCTTTGCTTGCAGTATCTGCCGGAACAGATACTACACTTTGATCTTTCCCGGATTGCCGAGTAGACAAGGTAATGTCATTAAAGTGGTGGACAGTGATAAGAAATTTGGAAAATATTTTTTTAACGCCATATTTTTCTTGGCATGCAAATTGGTTATAAAATGGGATATCAATTAACAATTTATTAAAAAGCTGATAAAGTCATTCATGGTGAATAAATGGTAAAAAAGAAAGAAATATGAAACAAAAATATTAACAATAAAGGATTTAAAGTGTATTTGAAAAAATACCGACAACTTGAAGATTGATAATGAACATTTAGATTTAGACATTTTTTTTTTTTTTTTTTTTTTTTTTTTTATAGAAATGCACAAATTGCACAAACGTTTTTTTGTTTTTGAAAAAGAATTTAAGACCAACTTAAGCTCTGCTTTGGTTTATCATCAAACATGCACAATCAAAAATAAAATGGAAAATTATTTTTTTAAAAAGAAAGCGTAACTTTTACAAAAAAAATAAATAAATAAACACTGATAACTTTACCGTATCAGTGACTACCAAAAACTGATCTAATAATTTGGAGAGACAAAAAAGAAGGCTGTGGTGTCTTTTTTTTTTTTTTTGTAAGGGTGGTGGTGGTGTATGGTATGAGGGTAAGCTGGCAAAAATAAGGGAGAGAGAAAAAAAATGACACGTTGTGGTGGGAATTGAGCTGCTAAGTATTAAAAAAAAAAAAAGTAAATTCTTTTGAAAAAAAAAAAAAAGAAAATTATAATTAAAAGCTAGAGAACACATGCATAGTATATTCAATTACTGGCTGTAACTACGCCATATTGAAATAAAGTCGTTTCTGTTTTTAAGTGTTATATTTGATTGACAAATTATTTATTATAATTACCTCATATTAAATATTATAATCTTATATAAAATTATATCTATTATATTAAAATTATGAATTAAGTTATCCTAGTTGGTGATTTTTGTTACATCGATCAAAACTTTGTGAAAATAACACTCAAGATCAGAATATGAAGACTAAAAAATACGAATAATAAATCCTAAACTCAGAAACTTATGATTTTTATTTTGAGGTGTTTAGTTGAAAATGTATAATATTAGAAACCGTCTCTCTCTCTCTCTCTCTCTCTCATATATATATATATATATATATATATATATATATATATACACACACACACAAATATTACATAGTTGCTACACTGAACAGGCTAATGTTTCAGACAAGTGGTCAGTCAGGACCACAAGTCTTTGTCAGGCGACGTAATAAAGTTTGTTTGACGTCACCTAATGAAGACCACTTGACTGAAACATTAGTCACTACACTGAACAGGCTAAGAGATTCAAGAAAGGCAAGGAGTCTGTGAGGGATAATGAGTGGTGTAGGAGGAGTAAGAAAATCAGAACACCAGAGTTGATTGGCCAAATAAAGAATTTCATGGATAAGGACTGTCGTGTGTCTATAGAGACAATAAGTGCACAGTTTGATGTCAGTGTTTGAAGTGTACACACAATTATTCGCAAGAAACTGAAGATGTGAAACATTTACGTGAAGTTTGTTCCAAGCGTGCTTAGAGAAGACAAGAAAGAAAGACGTTGTCATGACAGCAGGGAGATGATCAATTCAGATCATGCAGTTCTTGATATTGCTCCGTCTGACTTTTGGTTATTCCCTGAACTCAAGGAAAATCTTCGAGGCTGTCATTATGAACCAATTGAGATGAAGGAGGCTGTTATGAGGGTCATGAACACGCTCACACAAGATGACTTCCATAGGCCTTTCCAGAAGTTGTTGGAACGGTATAAGTGCATTGCAGCTGGAGGAGATTACTTAAAAGGGGACTAGAGTTTCATGTGTGAACTATTGATAAAAAGCCCACACGAAAAAAAAGTCTGGAAACTTATTGAAGGAACCTTGTATATATTTTAATGGAGGCCAAATTTCAGATAAAAAAAATTTTTCTTTCAAGAAATTTAATTCTTGCTTCTCTTATCTTCTCCTTTAGTCCTCACATTCCAAGAGCGAGGTTTCTAACGAAGAGGGAACAATTGCTGTTTTCTAAGTTGGAATGAATCTATCTCATCTTTATGTTTGGCTGGTTTTTGACCTTGAGGAGGAATTTATTTATTTATTTTAGTTCCTTATTTCGAGTGGCTTCATGCGTTGTCTAAAATGATTTCCATTAAAAGGACACATATTTTCTTCTTCTATATAATAAAGTAATTATCATTTTTCCCCCTCTGTTTACAGTTCAGATAGGAAAATAAACAAACACTTTCCAAACAAATATTTCACAATCAACATGTACATCATTTCTTAAAGCGTGTTTTGTGAAACTACTAGTTAAATAAATGCACACTATTTTCATAGAAATCTTACTAAACTCATATTTGCTACTGAAAATAGCTGATGACGACGTTCAATAAAGATCTATATAATATCTGCTAGTTAACTAATAAAAGATGATGATATAAATTCTATATAATAAAGTAATCTCGATTTTCTCCTACATCTACAATTTTAATCTATATAAATCTCACCTGTCTGTTTAAATGTATGTATGTATGTATGTCTGCCTAAAATTTTCGACAGAGACGACGGATTTTCATGAGATTGATATCGTTTTGAAGCTTGACTCTTTGGACAACAAATATCGAAAAATTGGCTAAAAACATTAATTCCTTCACCCTAGGCACTTTTCTACAAGGAGGGATCGCTTTTTTCGCCAATATTTTCGAAAGTCCTCGCCTCTTTTCAGTTGACTAGCCTTAATTTAAACCTTTGCCACTTTTGGTTTGGTGATGGATGCAACAGCAAAAACGTCACGTTTTTTTTTTGTTTTTTTTTTGTTTTTTTTTTTACATTCTTTTCCTCCTTCGCAGTATGGGTTCGAGCCTGCCTTCCTACTACCACTTTTTTTTTTTTTTTTGCCCAACACACACCTCCAAATACCCAGGAAACGCTGAGCACTCAGGTTAGTACAAAAATAAATGAACGCTTTCTAAACAAATCTTTCGCATTCAGCAAATATAATATTTCTTACACCAGCTTCCGTAAAATTATTAGTTTAAAATAAATTGTAGATAAGAATGTTATTGTATTGCCAATAACACTGCACAACAATAACAAATGACAAGTAGGCAAAGCATAGTTTGATTTGTTATTTGGATCTGACTTTGAAAATCCCACAAGATAATTTTATTCGTTTGAATATTACTTAATTTTTAAAAGATGCTACATATGAAGGGATGTTTTTTTATAGAATCTGAGAAAACTTAAGGTCGCAGCTGATGGCAGTCTGTTCCAATGTGAGGTACAAGTAAATAATCATCTCTATAATATTTTGCTTGTTCCTTTCTTAGTTAATTTGTAAGTTATGCTTTGAAAAAAGGCCAAATAAAATTTTTGAAGACCCAACTACTTAAAAGAAAGCCAAATTAGCAAAATTTGGTTTTGAAAACGCTAAATCTGGCAACTCTGTACAAAAATGAGTGATTTCCCTTTGCTCGTTCTCAAATATCATAATAATAATATATGATCATTGTTGTAATGTTGTGGGAAAGGAACTCATAGTAATTTCAACGTGCAGCAGTTTTTCATTGAAGAAAGAAGTCAGCAAAATGCTGCACAAAAAAGGAAGCATTCGAAAAAAACAGGGCAGAAGTAGAACATCGTCTGCCAAGAGGTGCTGGAGTAAAAGAGTAAATTAAAAATTGTCTTTTACGATATGATTTTATTATTTATATTGAACTATGTAGCACAGTATTACTTTCTGAGTATTTATTAGTATTCATTAATTGATTATATTTGGGTCAGTTCTATATTTCAAATAAAATGGATAATATTTTCATAGAAATGCTAATAAACTCATCTCTATATAAATAAAATGAACTCATTTTTTCCCGTCGGATTTTGACATTAATAGGATTAAAAATCAAGATATTTCATGCAAATATAATATGCACAAACGGCAGAACAATATCTGAGGTGTGTTATAGGCTTATTATTTCTCAAATTCCTCGATAATCTTAGATTTCTATACTTTTTCTGCTGAGAAGTCACGGCCAAAATCGGTTAAGATCAATGGAAGTGGTAAAATATTTTCTCTCTAATAAATTCCTCCTCCCCCTGCCACCACTTAACACCGTTTGGGGATCGTTCACAAGGAACAGTTGAGAAGAGAACACCGGTTTGGCTTCGTAGTTCTTTCATGTCAAGTTATTTAAAATCACTAAACTAAGCTGCAGTGCTCTGTGGCGTAGTGGTTAGTGTGCTGGACAATTCACATTATATTTTCACGTTCGCGCCGACCTACCGTAGTCGTTTTTTTTTTTTTTCCTAAACAGCTGGAATGGACTTTTCTTGGTGGCCGAACTGTTAACGTTGCAGATGTTTTTTTTTTTTGTTTTTTTTTTCACACTTTATTTTCCTACTTTTACTCATGACTCCGGGTTTGATCCTTCCTACTTACCTACCATAACATTTTTTTAAACTCCCCCCCCCCGTTCCGGAAACAAACACTCGGGCAACGCCGGGTACCCCCGCTAGTATTTAAAATATAGGCAATGACACGTGACCTCCCAGGGTCATATGATCACTAATTAATATAAAAACCTATCACAAAGGGAAAAAAGTGCTTCTGTATTTGTCTCTCTAAACTAGAGGCCATTGAAATTAAGTATAACTTTTACTAACGCTACAAACCCTTTATGATGCTTATGTCAATTGGTTATCTAAGAAACCAACGAATTTCAGGTGAAAACATTATTACATACTTACGTGTCATGTCGAAATTAGTATCAGTTCCAAAAATTACAAAAAACTGTCCAGGTTAATATGTGCTAGATATATTTTTAACAGTAAATCATCCATAATAATGTTCTGTTTAAAAATGGCAAACTCCCCAATTTAAGTCAGAGGAGATAAATCAGTTTGCCATATTGAATTGGTCGCATAACTCTTCCACTATAAAACATAGAATAGAAGTTGATAATTCAATGAATTATACTTTTTACTCGTAATTATTTTTCAGCTTGAACATTTTTCATAATTTTTAAAATTCATGTTTGTTTCGACATGACACGTAAATACTAGATAATGTTTTCACCTGAAATGCGTTGGTTTAAAAGATTAATCAACACAAACACCTCCTTTCTAACTTCTATCTTTTTGTATACTTGTTCTTTCACGTGCATTCATTTTCTGCGGTTTTTTGTTTTTTTTTCTTCGCCATGCCTACAACTATCTGTTGCTTGTATATTTTTTTATGAATAAAGATGAAATATTAACTACACACAGAAGTTGGCCTTCGAGACAAGATCAAAGTGTACTATCTGTTCTGATGCTACACTTCACCTTTTCTGTCCTCGGTCGGTGGAGGAGACGCCCTTCATGACAGAGACAATTTTTATTTTTGTTCCTACCTAGAGCGTCCCTTCTTGGGGAGCTGGACCCCGCCCCATTAAAAAACCGACTTTGTGTCTAACTCTTCCCTCGTGGGGAGGCAAGTAAATAGGAACTACACACACACAAGGTTTATTATTATTATTATGATGTCAGAGAGAAAGAGGATGAGAAGTGGAGCAATTATGCTCCATTGGCCTTGGAGATAAGGCGTATACACAGGGTTAAAACACAAATAATCCCGGTCGTAGTTGGTACACTAGGAGTAGTATCAAGTCGTCTGGAAGGACAATTGAAAAAAAACTACAAATCCCCGATGTTTTAGGTGGCCTTCAAACCTCTGCAATTATAGGTACCACCAACATCCTTAGGAAAACCCTTGATCTTTGAAGCTCCTGGTTTGAAGCCGGGATTAAGGGAAATCCTCTGGAAATGAATCCCATCCCTTTCCAGAGAGACGTTCATAAACGAAAGAAGAAGAATTATTATTATTATTATTATTATTATTATTATTATTATTATTACCCACTTATTTCCAACTTAGTTACACCTAAAAATAAGTTATTTCCCTTGAACTGAAGATAGAGTTATCGCCCTTGAAAAGAGCACACCCACCATGATAGTTTGAGAGATAAACAAAATAAATCTCACATCACAGATTTTAATCATAATACATCAAGCTGCTCCTACCTTACCATTTTTTTTTTCTGTAAATCTACTAAAGATTATACATTGTTCTCTGCTTATTTTGTTTTGTTTTTTAGTTAGCATTAAACTAATAACACATAATATTCTGCCAGCAGGTATTCCAAACTATTTTCTCCAAACTTATGTTTGTCAAACATCAATGATAACATTCATACAATACGAATAAGAGGTATGCTACTAAGAGTATTACATACAATATCTGGATGTTTTCTTGTCAGCGTTACAAGTACAATGGGATAAACATCAAACATGCAGACACAGAATTTCAAAAATAAACAATTTTTTAAAAAAACAAAAAAAAACGTGTAATAAAAAGAATATGAGCAGGACAAAAAAAAATGGGAGCTGGGAAAGCAAGGTCAGAGTGAAAGGGGCCGTACAAAAAAAAATGTCCGTCAATTTTAGACCCACAGCAATCTTTATTTCTCCAATGATGACCTGAACATGTCAGCCAACCAGCGCTACAGCTTCGTACAGACAGAACCATTATTGCACAGAATTCTTGGGAATAAAAATCATGTGGTGTTGCGAAAGGGCTTCTGTTTTATACGCACAAGCACTTATATATACAAACACACACACACACACACATATATATATATATATATATATATATATATATATACACACACACACACACATATAATTACAGGCACACATTTCTTTAATGATTATCTTTCCACTTTGTTTCTGATGGACTACTCCACGTTAATATTTTGTGGAGATTTCTATAATATTAATAAATTAAAACTGTTGGATATTCATGGCTGAAATTTGGTGGACAAGTCAGATATAGATGGATGTTTATCTATACCAAACGAATACCCGTCTCAGGAAGGGTAAAAATAAGATTTATGAGCAGGACAGTTTTGCATGACTTTTATCTCCCCTTACAAAGATTAAAAACCTGATATAATGATACCTAAACCTTATGTGTAGAATACTTATTCTAATGTTTAACAAAATCGATTACATGATTTTTATTCTAGAAATTGTTCAAAATTTAAGTCTTAAGGTGTTTTATGAAGAAATTTAAATTTGCAGAATCTTAGTATCGATAGATCAGTTTTAATGCAAATCTGAAATATTTGGATGTTCAAATGGGAGATTATGCCTATATTATTCTCTTTAAAATGTTTAAAGGAAATTGGAATTTGGGGGATACTTATTAATTCATGTCTAATACTTATTGTTAAAATTTCATAAAAATCGAAAATATCTGCATTTTCATCTCCTTTGCATAAATTAAAACTTAATAATATATACTACCTCAAGTCTAGCATCTGTATTCAAAAATACATAATGACCAGTTAATTAGTTTATGAAAGAATTGTCAATGTCTCCGTTCAGTTTCAAGAGACAGTGGATACCCCTGTAAGGGTAACTGCGCTTATAATTATGATTATAATTATAAGGGTTACACAATTCACAACCACACCTGTCCTGAATCGGTACTGCTTGAGTTCAGTGGCAAGGAGAAGTATTTTCTTTAATTGCAGATTTAGTAAAAATTAATGGTTATTTTGAATTGAGCTTAGTTAAGCAATTCATCATGAAGAAATTGATACTCTAGCTGCGTTTGCAAATTGTGCAAAATTTATTTTGAAACAATTAATTAATGAACAAGTTCACGAAATTGACCTGCCAACTAACCACCTCGTCCGTGCGAGTTAACCTTATTAGGTTATTTTTTTTTATTGGGATGTGTAAAGTCCCATGTCTATGCTGGTAAACCAAACACAAAAGACTGCTTAAAAGATAGCGTTCGAAACATTATCGCTGAAATATAGCCTAATTTAATGTGTAGGGTTTCTGAAAATTGGACCTTAAGATTATGCCGTATACACACAGGCCGTGTAGACGGGGGGGGGGGCATATGCCCGAAATTTTATTTTATTTTATTTAAATTTAAACTATAAATGCCAAAAATTAATCTTTGGAATAAACTATACATTTGTATAATAAAAATATTTTTTCTCTGATTTATTTTAATTTAAAGTTTGTCGGCTTTATAAATAAAAAAAAAAAGCCTTTATTTATCTGTTATATGAAATGCATAAAAATTCCAAAAATTATGAAAATGATAGAAGACCAGGTAGATTTTTTGCCAAAAAAAAAAAAAAAAAAAAAAAAAGGGGGGCGGGGGGGGGGGCATAGATATTAAGTCTGCTAGGTTCTATTTCGAAATGGTTGATTGCACTTATTTTGCCCAAATCATAAATTGCAGTTATCTCCCCTAGATTTTCAGAACTCTTCAGCATTAACCAATACGAAATCAATACATTTACTTATTTGAGGACTGTTATCCTCATCTTCATAGTCGTTGTTTGACCACTTCACCACGTTTTGGTCAACTCATCCTCTGGCCTTCTTCAGGTGATTAACCACGACGAGATAGGAATGCTGAGTCTCTTAACTGTATCCTCAGTAACTAATTATGTACGGCATAGCCACGTTTATACACTGTTCCCATTACATCACCAAAGTTAAGCAACATTAAACCTGGTCAGTACTAAATGGGTGACCATTTGGGAGTTCCAGGTGGTGTGTGTGTGCTCTCTGCTTATCTCGGCATTGTTTCCAGTCGTCCTGGCCTTCTCCTTGCTACTGGACTCAAACAGTGGCCGATTCAGGAGAGTTGTAGCTGGGGTTGTACACCCCTTGCCTCACAATTACACACACAGCTGTCCCTATAGGGGTATCCTTTGTCTTTTGAGACTGAATGGAGGCATCGATCGATTAGCAATTACTGCTTTCTATAGTTGTTGTTGTTCCACCATGTTTTTGCCAACTAATGTTCTGCTTTGGGTAAAATTGAAACCGCTATCTTCAGACAATGCAAACCTGGAATCGTAAAGAGGATACAGTTAAGAGACTCGGCATTTCTATCTCATTGCAGTTAACCACCCGAAGAAGGCAAGAGAAATAGCTGGCCAAAATAACAACTATGAAGACGGGGATAAGTCTTAAGATAAATAAACAAATCACGCATCTCAAAAGATTCTAATGACAAAAAATAATAATATATAACAAAGTTTCTAATTCAAAAACTTTTCTTCTTACTTGTAAATATTCTATCGTTTTTCGTAATTTTTGGAACTTTTACTAATTTCGACATAACATGTAAGTATGTAATCCTGTTTTTACCAAAAATGCATTTATGTGAAATCTGATTATACTGCACAAGCAACGCATGGTTTTATGTGCAAACACGTTGCGATGACAAAAAGCATCGCGTCGTAAATGACGCATGCACTTCGGCTGGAAAATTATCAGATTGTGAATCTAAGCTATCCGAGACGGATTTTAAAGAAATTTCAACTAAATTTGCATTAACATGAAATCAAACAGGTTCTTGACTTTGATCAGTCTAAGATCTATTAACCCTTTATGATCCGGTTGAATTAATTTGTTCAGTCGTAAATAAATGAATAGTAAATAAGTAAATAAATAAAGTGGGAATCGATTCAAACACGCCTTGTACATATTAGTTCAGTATCTGGGCAGATACCAGATACCTCCAGATTGCAACTGTCCATTGCTTACATTCAGTATGCCACCATCTGTTTCAAAGAGTGGAGGATTTCGTTTGTTGTCATAAACACACTTTTTTCAAGCACTATGGATAATAATCAATGTTAGTTTATGAACTGCAAAAATTCTCAGTGATAGTTCATTAAACTTCATAATTTTTCCAGTTTGAAAACATTCATAGTATTATTACCCTTTAAACTAACTAAAATTAACAATAAATGACAAAGGTCTATATTGCAAATTTCATGATATTGACCATCTTACAATTTATTCCTAATAATTATGTAAACAATTACAATTCTTGACAGCAACCGTTTCATTTATCCATTTATTTATTGCAGGCTATTATTCTTATCATCTAGTACTTGTTTCACAACGTTTCGGCCAACTATTCCTCTGGCCTTTCTCAGGTGGTTAACCATGATGGGATAGGAATGCTTAGTCTCTTAGCTGCATCCTCAACAATTACTGCATTCCAAAGTTCCAGGTGAGCATTCTCTGAAGATAGCGGTTCAAATCCTGCCAAAAGCCGGCCAGTGGCTTTGTTGGCCAAAACGTGGTGAGATGACAACAAGGCAGTAATTGCTGAGAATGCAGTTAGGAGATTCAGTGTTCCTATCCCGTCGCGGTTAATCACCTGACGAAGGCCAGAGGAATAGCTGGTCGAAACGTCGTAAACCGATTACTAGAAGATGGGAATAATAGTCTGCAATAAATACATGGATAAATAATACAAATTACTCAACTCAATAAGAATTCTAATTAATTAAATAATAAAGCAACTGTTTCATAGCACAAACTCGTTAATTTAATTATTATATCAATGAGTTAAGGGCAAAATAGATTCAGTGATTGATGTAATAATTAAATGAATGATTTTGCAGTACGAAACAGTTGCTGTCAAGAATTGTCAATGTAATTAAAGGAGTAAATTGTAAGATGGTCAACATCACGAAATTTGGAATATAGACTTTTTGGCATTTATTTGTTTTATGCTCTGTAATTACATTGTGCTTCATAAACTAAGGATTAGTAAATAAAAAAAGGTGAAATATAGTTTTTTAAAAATCTCATTTCCACAGAAATATTTAAGCCTCTCTCTGTAGGGGCAGCCGTAAGTGTACTTATAAGGCAAGGTATGCGCAATCTCCAACCACACCTCTCCTGAATCGGCACTGTTTGAGTCCAGTGGCCAGGAGAAGTCCAGGACAACTGGAAACAATGTTGACATAAACAGAGAGCGCATGCGGCACCTGGAAGTCCCAGATTGTCACCCATCTGGTACTGGCCAGGCTCATCATTGCTTAACTTTCGTGATGTGATGGGGACCGGTGTGTCAATGTGATAATTCCTTATCACAGAAATGTATAGAATTAACAAATATTTTTTTTAATCATTTTAAATACATCCTAATTCAGGTCATAAAGGGCTAATAACTTTAATATTAGTGAAATTTACTTTACAGCACTAAAAGAATTGGGATTCTGCATACAAAGTCCATATTAAATTAAACACCACTAGACATTACCAGTTTTTTTACCGACACACATTTTTAAAAATGTATCTAATATGTCACTGAGGAATTCAAGAATTTAGCATTTTCATCGCATTAGGTATTAAGAAGAAATCTTCTTTTTTTTTCTTTTTTTTTTTCCTTTTTTAACAGAAATGTGACTTGTATATTAAACACTATACTAGTGGTAGATTAGACATCAAGATGCGAGTTGAACGAATGTTAAAACACAAATAGTTTTAATTGCTTAATCTTTTTTTTTTTCGTTTTTTTGTTTTGTTTTTTTGTTTGTTTGTTTTGCGATGTGCTCTCTTTGTAACTTCCTAGCTACCAAGTTTTATCACAAAGAATTTTCAACCAATGGAAATCTTTCCATGTTTGTCACTGGCTTACTACATTCATATATAGGTGTTACTGTTTGGAGCTTGGAAAGATTCCCATTGGTTGAAAATTCTTTGAGTGAACACATTCATGTTTTAGGAAGTGATGAAAAAAGTACATCGAAATGAACCGGAAAAAAAAAGAGGATAAGCAATTAGAGCCATTTACGTTTTAGTATTCGTTTAAATCTCATCTCAGTATCAAATCTATCACACATTCACACATACACAAATAAAAAAAAAGTATTAAAAAACACACACATATATATATATATATATATATATATATTCAAACATTATTGAAAGCAATCAACAACTTATATCGGTGCATTTTTTTTTTTTTTTTCGACTGTTTCAAGGATCTATTTCCATTGGATTTTTCAGATTAAGATAATGGAAACATCCAAGATTTATAATTTGTAATTTGTGTACAAATTGTATCCGCTTTTCCGCTTATATAAATGAGTAAAACGTTAAATGAGGCCATCTAACGCCGATTTGCACACTTCAAAATTGACCTTTTATTTTTCCTCGTGAAGTAAGGACACAAATTAAATGCTGAAACATAGTTGAATTATAAGTTTAGATGAATATCAAATTTAGGCGAATCTTTTAAAAAAAAAATTCTTTGAATTATTTCTGAACAACATTGTATTAAACCATATAGATTTGTTTATTTCTTAATTATTTTTTAAGTATTAGTAATAATTTTAATCTTGTATACTAAATGGAGAAAAAAAAAATGTGCCTTATCACATTGACATTCTCCTAAGTTTATCGATATTAAAAATAGTAAAAGGGAAATAAACTTGTTTGTAATATGCTACAAGGGAGATAACCCACTAAAAATGCTGTAGAAAAGAGCTGTGGGTTATTTCCCTTGTAACATAATACGAATTTAATTAAAATGTTCTATGAAAATTCTTTTCAAATGGCGCTGAGTCGCATTTTTAGGATTTCTCTAAATTATAAACTTTGTAAGCGTCTTGGGTTCTTGCCGAGAATCCTTCTTATATTAAAAAAAAGAAAAGAAGACTACATGATTTACGTACCCGTAACGAAATGAAAATCTCATGTTCCAAAAATCATATAGATTGATCAAGTAGTTTATTTTAAAATAATAAAATCAAAATTTGAGTAACAAATGAGCGACTCTCTCATCTGCCATTTTGAAAACAATCTTAAGAAACAAGATAACTCAACAATAATTCAAACTTACGAGATTTTTGTGATGCCTACGAATTATAATTAAAAAATGATTTTTAACTACTTGACAAATTAACCTGATTTTTGGAATATATTTTCATGTCGTCATGGACTGGTATATCAGATTTTTCTTAATTCTTTTTTTTTATTATTATTATTGGAGTTGAAAAAAAAAGAAGAAAAATTTATCGATATGATTTGCCGATTTCTTTCAACAATGTTTGCATCAATGATATTTTTTGGCGCTTAAATATGTAAAAATTAAAAAAAATAAATAAATAAAAAAACTTTCTATACATATATGTAGCAGTGGTCACAACAAGAGTTCTGTGCAATAATGGGTCTACATAAAAAAAAAATAAAAACTACTAAGATTAAACTATGCAAAGAAAAAAAAACAAAACGCCCCTGTCTGTAATTCTATCAAAACCTCATCATCGTTATCATATTGATGAATGAGTTGTCCATGCAAAGCAAGTATGACTGTGTAATGCTGGACACTAGATGAGAGCAGCACCAGCATCTCTAGATCGTCTCTAGAAGCAGGAGCAGTTCATTATCATCATCATCATACTAAGACTAGAATCAGTAACTAAAAATACATAATGGTTAATATTAACGCTAAGAGAATGCTAAACAGCAACTTATAACATTACATCCATTAAATTCAATGTGCTTTTGACAAAAAATAGATATAATTTAATTCAATAAATAAAAAAAATTACCACATCGGTTTCTCTACACTAAGAGCTAATATCAAAATAATACTTTTCCTTTACACACTAGTTAGAGAATATTCCACATTTATTCTTTTACAAGAAATTTTTTAAAATTATTCCTTCAATCCCATAATGCATCACTCGGCATATAATCGCCATCTTGGAAATATCTACAACAAGTTTGTTTACTAGTATGAACAAAATAGAGCTATTTTTAAATTAGTCTCTAGTTGGAGTAGAATTAAAAGACGTGATTTTTTTTTTTTAATTATTATTAAATTAAACATTTTGTTAAAAAAGGATTGAATGTAATGGTTTTAAGCGATAAATTGTTTACAAATAATATTAAGGAGCATTTTTTATGCTTTCCATGAAATCAATATTGACCCATAGAACTTTTATTAAGTATTTTAATAAAATACATTTCCTAACAATATTATAAAAGACATTGTGTACACTTAACAAAAAACTGAATATCATTTAAAAAGAACATTAAATAACATTTGTTTTTTTCTTTGTATTCATATTTTAGCTATGCGATATGGCACACGGCCAAGTTTAACAGAGTACCTGCAGTAATTATTTTTATCTATTTAATTTATTTTTATGTCTTTTTTATGAAGCTTTTTCTATTATTATTATTATTATTATTATTATTATTATTATTATTATTTATGTACATGTACAATTATGGGAGATACAGTAATATTGATTATTTTGATTTTTCTTCATTATAATAGCAAAATCCAACAGTTAAAAATTTCAGTTTTCATTAAAAAAAAATAACTACTTATTTATTATGTCAATGTCAACTAAACACAATGTTATTTACTTAATTGTCATGTCACAAATAGTTAAATATTTCTGGAATAAAGCAAGTAGTTCTATGATTCAACGAAAAAAAAAACGATTTTTTCATGTTTGCTTGTAACACGACATAAACACAAGGGAAATAACTAATTTCTCCTGAATTGGAAAACGTTTTTTTTTTTTTTTTTTTTTTTTTTTTTTTAATTACTTCCCCTGCTATTTATGTGTGTTCCTTTTACAACACCTCCCTACGGGACGGAGTTAGACATCAGGGTCGTTTTTTTAACGTGGAGAAAAGGGATAAAAATAAAAATTGTCTCAGTCGTGAAGGATTTATTCTCCACTGAGAGAAAACAAGAAATTGAAGTGTAGCATCTGAAGAACTTTGATCTAGGTATTTATGTGTGTATTCAGTTTTTTACGTAAGCAAAACTTGCAAATATCTACGGAAACTATTTCCTTAATAATTAATTTTCTACCTTATCGGTTTTCGTAATTCTTGGATATTTTCATTGCTGTAACATGACAATTAAATAGATACCATTAGTTTTATTTGAAATTCAGTATTTTGGTTTTCGAATTTCGCTATCATAATGAAAAGTCATTTTTTTTTTATTTTATGGGCATATAAAAATATTACTGCTTATTTATTTTGGTTAGAAGCTCAAAATTAACCATAATAATTGATTTTCACTTTTGATTTAAACTAGTAATTACTTATTTGGCAGTTTAAAGTATTAAAATCCGATTCCAAATAATAAATAACATGTTTTGAAACTTTTTTTTAGATAATAATTGATAATTTGGATTATTTGTATCATTCGGACTACTGTTCTCACCTTGGTGTTACGATCACAACGTTTTGACCAATATAACATCCAACATTTTTCAGGAGTGCGTTTTTTTTTTCTTTCATTTTTTTTTTTTTTTTTTTTTTTAACTTGAGAACCTAATAGTTGAACTTGGAAATCTTTTATGTTGAAGCTGTCCAGGTTCCAGGGTCCCACTTCCCACAATTTCAAAGAGATTCACTTAAAGAAGTTTCGAGGTTACATCGTCCAAAATATGATAACCAAGATGATAAGAATAGTTTGTATAATCCAAATAAGATCATTTGCATAGAAAACGGGCATTTATATCGATATTTGTGTCACGGGTAATGCTGGGTGATCTTGCTGGTATATTCTTACATGTGGCGATATGTCATATTGAATAGGAAAAATGAAAACTACATATTAATTGAATATAGTGAGAAACGCAAATAGAATTCTTTCACAGGAATGGAGATATTTAAATAACAGGGTGAGCTGTAGAAATCTCGATAAAAAGAAAAGCAAAATTTAAGTTAGTGATTTGCTTCTGCTTGCCAAAGAATCCACATCGTTCTGAGATAGCCACCTAGATTTGTTGTCGCAAACCGAAATCTTCCAGAACTTAAATCTCTTGTCTTGAGGTAGCATGCACCCCGAATTGGTTAAGCCAGCTCCTCCAATGAATTCACCGCATCTCTCACATAAGCTGACCAAGCTCTGCAATCCATTGCCAATGCTGACATCGACAGACAGCCAGTCACGGTTCCATCAGCGAACACCATAGATTCTTAGAACAATAATCGGTTCAATATCTTGCTTAACCATTCTGAGCCACGTTTTAAGCTGGACGCCGCATCACTTCCACCAGATCCGAGGAGGAAACCGGATCGATGGCTTCTCTGATGAGATTGCTTCATTGACAGCGGAGAGCATGACCAGCCCAGCGAAGGTATCTTGTGAAAAAAAGCCCGCTGAAGGGAGGTGACGTGGCACTTAATAATCAAAAGCCAATCCAAAACACTTCAAATAGAAAGTACAATTATAAATTTTTCTTTCCCGACTCAATATTATAATATTACTCAAACAATTATTTTTATAAGAAAAGGATCACCTATTGAGGTGTCAATTAAAAATGTTTTCAACTCTTAATGGTACAGCTCAGATGACTAATACTGGACGATTGCCCTGTTGATTTTGTGGAGAGAGCCATAATCAATGGCCCAGGACCATTCGACATCTGTGGTCTTCATGCAAGCAGCAACCTATTTGCAAGAAGAATGCCAAGTAACACCTCAAACGCCCAAATATATTCTATTAAAAAAATTTTCTTCAAATTAACTGGATTCAGCATTAAGTAACCTGAAAAGGGTTAATATGCCGTAAAACAAAAACAACTAACCAACCTTCTACGGTTGATGTAACCTTTAACTTTCTTCAGGTGTATCTTGTCAAACTCTGAAATTTGCAGGAAATTTCGAATGAAACAAAGGTTTGATCATTTTACCACCCTAAAAAAATATCATTTTAGCCTACAATCTATTATGGCCAGTATCTATTACTAGCAGAAGGAAGGGCACCCGGCTTTGCCTGGTCATAAAATATGTTTAAATATGATATTTTGATTTGTCCAGATTTCGTCATGAGGAATTGAGGTACATTTTCAGTGACACCACTGACCTGGGCAGCCATATTTTTCTGCTGCTGATGAAGAGGTTGTCTTAGATAAGCTATTTTGGCTTACATTAATAACAGATGACAAAATGGCTGACTTGTGTTCACTATCATATGACAATTATTCAAAATGGATTTTTAATCCTTTAAACTACCGATGAGAAAACAATTTCCGGTTTTAATTTAAATGGTAAAGTCAACTATCATTGTCCATTTGTGTTTCTGAACCCAAAAAAATCTTTTCATGCACCCATTGCAAAGAAGAGCAATAATATTGACTCAACATATCTTTTGATATGTTGAGTCAATATTATTAATTAATTATTATTATTAATATTATTACATCAACTTGTGTTAATATAGTCACTTATTTATTTTTGTATTATTCAGACTCTTATCTTCATGTTGGTTCACAAAGTTTGGCCGATGTAACCTCCAACCTTCTTCAGGTTCAACTTTTCAAACTTGGAAAATGTTATGTTAAAGACTGGCACCTATATGGATTTTTGAACTGAAGCCTTTATTTAATCTGTGGGTATAGTGTTCTCGTTCCGTCAGCCATGATTAATTAATTCAACATCGGGACATCGACAGTGATGGGAAGTAGTCTAATATTTACAGATGAGAAGATGCATGAAGGAAGACAGGAAAGTTTTTTTCAATGGTGATTATAAAACGAGTTTTTGCTGTGAAAGTTTTACTTAGCAGAACCTGGGATTTATTTGTAAACATATACAGGATAATTGCATTAAAACATTTGTTCTCTTTTGATCATGAAGGTTAAGCAACTTGAAGCCTGGCCAGTACCAGATGGGCGACTTTGGGAATGCTAGGCGCTGTATATCATCTTCCTATGACTGGGGTACACATGCAGCTGAGGACTGCTTGTGAACTTCATATTCCTTATAAACTTACACCTTTGGAGGAAGCCGGCATTGCCCACCCATGTGTACTATTACACTAGGTATTATCGTTTTTTTTTTTGTTTTTTTTTTTTTTTAATCAGAGATTGAAGCTCAATTGAGCACTTTGCATGCAATTAACAAGAAAGACTCGTAACATCTGTTTTGAGATAGAGGCTGCAGAGAACGGAAGAGATCATCCCCCCACAATTTCAAAGACAATTTTGAAGAGTACATTGATCAGCACCTTCGCAGATGTGACATCAATATTTTATCTTTATGATGTATCTGATGCTTGTTAAGGATTGCATCAGGAGTCAATTTCAATTCAATTTATTTGGCAAAATAGAAAACAACCGTGCTTCCATTGCAATGTAACAAAAATAGTGTACATTGTATTTTCAATAAAGAACTGACCCAAATGAGATAAATTAATAAATACTCAGAAAGTAATATTGTGCTCCATAGTTCAGAAAGTAATATTGTGCTCCATAGTTCAAGATGATCAAATAATATTGTAAGTAGTCCAACACCTGTCCAAATTCACTTTCAATTGTTGCATATTTACTATCTCTCTTAGCAGTCTATTCAAAAGTCTAGGGATCCTGCCACTGATGAAGGTTATTAAATTAATAAGTACCAAAAATTACTCAAAAAGTAATATTGTGTTACATAGTTCAATACAAATAATCAAATCATATTAAAAGTAGGCTAACACATGTTCAAATTCACCTTGAATTGCTGTGTTGTTGGTGCATTTATTATTTCCCTTGGAAGTTGATTCCAAAGTCCAGGGATCCTCATCGGGAAAATGGTCCTCCTTTGGTTCATTCAAAATCAGCGATGAAATAGTTTCTTGTAGTGTCTGTGTAAATCTCTTTCTTGTGCCAGAGTGAAGGTCCCAAGGTATAGCACGATGACCATTGAGGAAATTGCAAATCGAAATACGATCACCACACAATTTGTTTTACGGCATATCAACCCTCTTCAGGTTATTTAATGCTGAATCCAGTGATTTTGAAAAAAAATTTTTAATAGAACATATTTGGGGGGGTTTTCAAGTCGGTTTCTATTTAATCCATAGTTGGGACCCTAACAGGTACTACCACTCAGGGTCAGAGTGGACCTGGGAGCAATGGCAATTAAAGGGTTGCTCCATATTCCCCAAAGCCTGCAAGCTGGAGCCTAACCATCGGATGTAGTTTCAGGTCATATCCAGGACCGAACAAGGTTGGAAGTTACGTCAACCGAATAAGTGAGAAAATAACACTCAAGACGAAATAGTCCAGATAATACGAATTATCAATCTTCATCTCAAAAATGTAGAAGCATAATAGATTCCATTTTTATATATTTTTACTTTTTTCTATTTTGTTTTTTGTTTCATTTCTTTATATATTTTTTTTTTTTTACTTTTTTCTATTTTGTTTTTTTGTTTCATTTCTTTATATTTTATGACATTACTACCGATACTGAAACTCATAATTCTAAATTAGATCAGTAATTTCTATTTAAAAAAACAAAAACTTTTGTAATAATCTCAACACTTTATGATTTGGGACTGTCACAATCGTGGATTAAAAAAATTAATTTCTGCAGCTCCAAAATAAAAAGAATTATTAACCTTTGTACCAAACGGATATTCTCATCTCTGTGTGGAATTTAAATTACCTACTGTTAAAACGCATATACGTCTATGGTTAATTATTTTTTTTATATGCTCTCCTATGAGTGGGACACTCTGGAGGAAATGGTTTCCATTTAGCATAAAAGAAATACTTTTTCCACAAAAAGCAAGAATGAGTACTTTTGTTTATCAATATCATAAAAATAAATATACGTATGATTTCTCCCATTATCAATCACAGATTTGATAGCGCACTTGTTGCCAATAACTGAGGTTTCTCATCTCTCTACATTTAACTACATTGATGAGTCGCAGAGAATACAAGACACGTACCCGTGGATAACATATGTGCAAAAGTTCTGGGATTCAGATGTTTGAAAAGTATTTATTTTCTAATTTGTTTTAATTTGTACTTAACTGAACAAGTCACTCTTTTCTCTTTTAGTTATCTTTTGTAATTTTCTCACTCTCTAATGATTCTTAATGTGAGCATTTAGAGAAAGACGAACTCTCTTTTTTCAGCATTGCCATCTAATTTATATATGTGTATGATTTTTAAGAAGTGCGTGGAGGGTGAGATACTTTTTTAGGGTTGGTCTGCTAGATTAATATGTGGGTAACTAAGTTTTGAGAAATTTTGAAATAGATATATATCAACTTGTTATCGAAATAAGTTTAAACTAACCATTCATACGTACATACATATATATATGTATGTGTGTGTGTGTGTGTGTGTGTGTGTGTGTGTGTGTGTGTGTGTGTGTGTTTCATTGAACAGCAGGGATAATTCCTGTCCATTTCTCTTGTGATCTGGTTTTTTTCCATTTGACACGCCAATGTTCGAACGTTCTGTTCTAGTGTAAAAAGAAATTTGCCATAGTCAGGAACGTTTTCGACTTTCAGGAGTCGTCTTCACGTGAGTGATGAATTAAAAATTGCGTTTAGCGAATTTATTGAAAAGTTAATTAAAATCCTTTAAAATCGTTAAAAGCATAAACAAATCGAGCATCAATCAGGCTCATTATGAGAGGGAAGGCACGCTTAAATGCTTAATGATTTTAAACAGTTTTTCAATAAATTCACTACACACAATTTTTAATTTATCACTCGCCTGAAGACGACTCATGAAAGTTGAAAATGTTTGCGACTATGGCGAACTTCTTTTTACATTCGAACAGAACGTTTGAACATTGGCCCACCAAATGAAAAAAACAGATCGCAAGAGAAACAAACAGGAATTATCCCTGCTGTTCAATAACATATGCATAAATGAAAAAATGCTGCCTAAATTTACTAATATGACAATAGAAAAATGCGAGCATGAAAAGTAATATGGTTAAGCTTAAACATGGAAAAGTAAAGGACTAGTTTTTAAAACTGGAAAAGAAAAGGACAAGATATTTTAGTAAAAAATATAATAAATTTATAACTTAAAATATTGCAGCATTAAGAATTTTTTTTTTAATTCAATTTGACATTGTATAATCAATTCTTAATGCTGCAATATTTTAAGCTATAAATTTATTATATTTTTTACTAAAATATCTTGTTCTTTTCTTTTCCCGTTTTAACAACTAGTCCTTTACTCTTCCATGTTAAAGCTTAACCATATTACTTTTCATGCGTGCATTTTTCTATTTGTAATCCATGATTTTTCCAAGCTTTTAATAAATTCACTTGTTCTTTGTTTAATTTCAGTCTTATTTTTCCCCCATAAACATAACATACACATATGTACTAACAATGTACGGCACTCATCTGCTTTCAATAACCCCTCCCCCCAATTATCTCCCTTTCATTCTTTCTGTTTCACTTGTTACTTCTCTTTTCGCGAGAGCAGTGAAGTGGTAGCAACAGTAGTCGCTGAAGTGGCATGGTTGATATGGAAACTAGTCATGATAAACGTTGCTCACCTCCTTACATTTTTTTTTTATAATTATGAACACCAGTAAATTTATCATAACTTGTTTTATTGAGCGAAAATTGATTTTTACGATATAACTGAGACGGTGATCTATAAACTGTAATAAATTGTTTGAAATTTGGTCGAAAAATGAGTGAGCGGTGAAGCTTTAAAGCTCTAAATGACTAAAACTACCACTTAACCACATCATTTAAACACGGTAGTGTTTGAACGATATATAGTGCATGTGTGTGATTAATTTAGGCTTTCTGCCGTGGAATACTCTCTGACTTTATTGTTCATGTCTGCTGATTTGGCATTTATAGGTACTTAATTTTCTCAATTCCTCTATTAATTTCTGGTAGCTTGGAAGTAGAATACCAGTCTGCAAAGTCAAGAATGACTTTGACTGGGTTCGAATCTCTCGACTAGCAGTAATTATCACGTCTTACACTGATGATTATGTAAGCATTAAACAGTCGTGTCTGTAGGTATAAAAATAATTTATATTTATTTGAAAATATTGTTATATATATTTGTAAACAATTCAAATACCACAACTATATTTATAGCACATTCATATCATTTTATTTGATATATAGTAAATCTTACACGTGTTTCATTGAATGGTATAGGTAGATCAGACAACTCATCAGAGATCCACATGAATCAATATGATTTTCTTTTGAAGGTGGAAGAGGAAACAATTTTTTTAAAGTCCTAAGAGTAAAAAATAAAGAAAATAACTTATATATATATATATATATATATATATATATATATATATAATTTCCTTGGAAGTATGCAGAAATTCTAATTGTAACAGTCCAAATACAAAAAGTAAGAGGAATTATTTTTTGGTGGAATTTTTATGTCTTAATAAAAAAAATGCTTATTAAAAATTCTAAAAGTTATTTTAATTCTTAAATTGTTTTTTAGTCTTAGCATTTGACGTTTCTGATTTATACGTTATCAGATTAATCTATAATTTAAATATTTATTTTAAAAGATTAACAATTATTCTGCTAATTAATTCTGTACTAAAATACATCAAATAACCCTAAAAAAAAATCTACTTGCTATAAATCTAGTTCACAAACATTACAGTGATTTTAAAAAAAAAAAAAGATAAAACAATAATTATTTGTACAATAAATCAATGAAATGAAATCGATTGCACAGACGATAATCAATATATATATATTTTTACTTTTTATAAATCAAAAAAAAAACATGAAAAGTTTAATGTTAATCAACAAAAAAGTTTCAGAAATAGAACAGTTCTCAAAACAAAATCGTCATGAACACAAGACAGCAACATTGTTCACAAGAAAGTATTTAAACCACAGATAAAAACACAAAATGGAAAATAGTTTTTAACAAAAAAAAATGTAATTTAACGTTTGTGTTTTTACAAAGTATTAAAAAAGCTTTAATGACAAATTATTTTTCAAGGGTGGGAGTGGGAGGATTCTTGTGCATTTTAGTTTTTAAGAGCAATATTTTTGGTTTCATTTTTAGAGAGGCTCACTTTAAACAGGAGGAGACAGTACAAGAATTTTCCAAAACACGTTAGTTTCACATATGTTTTTTTTTTTTTTATTTTGTAAAAGAAAATGAAATACACTAAATTTACACAAAATAGAACATTATCTGAACATTTATTGAATTGAAATGTCTGTTTTTAGGTTTTATGAAATATAATTTTGAATGAATTACAAGGGGCACTGTATGACTTAATTAAACTTTCTATATAAATAAAAATAATCATTAAAATTTATAGTTTTGAACAATCATTAGAAAGTGTACGACTTATTTTTTGCTTTTTTTTTAAACAAAATTTTAAACTTTTGTAAAAACTTCTTGAATTATCTCCCCCTGGCTCAAGTGGACATCTTCAAAAATGAAAACAAAAAATTTTTCTCAAAAACTAAAATTCACAAGTGCCTTTAGTTTTGCAGAATAATTTGATAGAAAATTTATTAAATGCTACAAATTTCATTTTTTGTCTTTGTTGATATCTATCTATCTATCTATCTATCTATCTATATAATCATGTTAAATTTTAAAGTTTTTTTTATACCACAGTTCAAACTTAGATTGTTTACACCTGGATTTCAGATTCTTCATTTGTCTTAACAACTTTATATTTCGCGAATTAATTGATTAACTGGCCAATTGGTTTTTATTTTAGTTATTTTGCTGAAATTGCCTTTTGTTTTTTCAAAAGAAGTTTTATATTTTTTATATTTTTTTTACATGTCTTATATTCATGTTTATCCTCTGATGAAAAGGGCTTTTTTGAATATCTATGGATTAAGGATTTTCATTATTATAATTGTTTGTTTTATTTTGATGGATGAATAAATATCAATTTATTCAATTTTAATTTTCTAATCAGTTTTATTTATTTTATTAATTGCTCTATTTAGATCTATCTAGCATGTTGAGTTTTATATTATCTTCCAATTTTAAGAAAATATTTATATCTATCTTCATATTTCTCTCATATATATATATATATATATATATATATATATATATATAATATATGTATGTCTATATATATATATATAATATATGTCAGTGTCGGCAAAAACAAGTCTGCACTTGTAATTTTTTTAAAAGCCGCAAATTTAAGATAAATTTAATGTAACTGTTTAAACAATCTATACCTTATTTGATTCGCCTTTTATTCCTCTGTAATTTTACCTGTTCATATTTGACTTTTAATTGAAATATTCTAGTGTTCACGTCAATTTAAAAAAAATAACTTCAAATTGAGGAGGCAAAAAGAAAGTCCGCAGCAACAAATTCGCCTAAAACCAGCTTAAATTATCGCGCTTAAATCAGTTTAAAATATCCACCAGCAGGCAACAAAGCATCTCTAATCGTAATTGTTGTTGTTCCAGGTTATACAACGTAACATTTAGTCCATATGCCACGACTTTCTCTTAGTGATCGTCAGGAGCTCATTAATCCCCAACTTTTCTGGTTTATCCAATCGAAAAATCGGCCGTAGATTGAAATGTGATGAAAAAACGGTATGAATGACTGTGCAAAATCACCAAAATACCGGTAGTGTTCGTGATGCCCCTAAATCTGTTTGTACTAGAGTTACTTCTAACAATGCTATCAGGATCCGCAGCCTAAGAAACAGATTTTAAATGGCTCCCCAAATCCAACAACAGTGCAATCTTGTTAAAAAGTGGTCTCTTTCTACTGTTAGAACAGATTAAAGGAATTTAATTTGCGAGGATATGTTGCAAGACGCAAGCCAATGATTTCTGTAATGAACAGAAAGCGCCGTCTGGACTTCGTCAAATGCAATGAAGATCATGACTCTTCATATTGGTCAAAAGTGATTTTTAGTGATGAAAGCAAGTTCAATAAGCTAGGCAGAGATGGTAGGCAGTACACCCGTCTGAGGAAAGATGAAGAATTTAATCCTAGGTGCTCAGTTTCAATACTGCAAGGTGGTGGAGGTTCAGTTTTGGTGTGGGACATTATTAGTACCAATGGTCAAGGGCCTATAGTTCTCTTGCAAGGTTGCATTAATTCGACCAAGTACATTAATATGTTGACTGAGCATTTTCTGCCCGACTTTGGTCGGAATTCGGATGATAATCCCATCTTCATGCTGGATAATGCTCCCATTCACACAGCTGGCAATGTCAAGAGGTTCCTGGAAGAGCATGATATTCCGTGTTTTGAATGGTCTGCACAATCTCCAGACCCCAATCCTATAGAAAACGTATGGCATTACATCAAGCAACAGCTATGCAATGATAAAATTTCAAATTTAGAAGAACTTTGGACAAAAATTAAAGGAAAGTGGGATGCCCTTTCCCTGGAGTATTGCTGCAGTCTAATTCAAGGAATTCCCAAAAGATTGCAGGCTGTAAAATTGCAGAAGGGCTATGCTACTAAATATTAACTAGTTCATTGTGTTCCTGTTGCATTAATGTCCTAAAGTTACATTTAAATAACAATTTTCCATTGTGTGTGTGTTGTACTTATAAAAAAAGTTTTTAAATTTTTTTTCATAATATTATTTTGTATTCCTGCACGTCACCAATTGAAAACGAATAAAGAAAAGTTATAAGCTTTTATACTTTTCGTATTCTTTTATATATATATATTGTTATGGAGAGAGAGAGAGATTAATTTAATTAAGTTCTGGTATGTAGTTAATCTGAACTAAAACCAATCTTCAAAAGTGCTCAATACAAGAGTAGAGCTTTTATATAAATAAAATTATATATATATGAGAGATTACCTAAACAATGTGCCAGCCGGATAACAATGAAATGGATAAGAAAAAGTTCTGCTTGCCACTTGTTCAAAGGGCTTCTGGGAAATTTTATTTTCTTTTTGTTGGCATTTTTGGGCAACGACTCCTGACGGACCATGAAAAAAAATCTTGAACCATTGATCGATCTGTATAGACTCGTCACTATGTTTATGTGTGTGTGTGTGTGTATATATATATATATATATATATATATATATACATATATACTTTCAAATAGAACTTCTTATCACAGATTTTTTACTAGTGTAAGGCTAGAGTTATAAATATGCTTATGTATTTGAACAACCTTAAATATTTCAGTCTATCCAAGTCTTATTATTGTTTATGGATTCAGTTTAGTAATATTAGATAATAGTGATGTATTAATGAAAAATGCAGACGTTAACAAATTTTGTCTAAAATCAACAAAGACATGAAAATCAAAATTGAAGCGATTGAAAATTTAACTGGAAACAATATTTTCCAAATTTTTTTCATTTTTTAATTTTAATCATTTTTTTTTTCTCCAAAAATTTAAATAATTTCGTAAATAATAATTTTTTTAAAAATATTTGAATGTAAACGAAAACAAAATAAAAGTTCATCTACCTTCCATGTTGCTTCATTTCTTCGAAAATAAGCAAACGTGTTCGTGAACCACTGATAAATTTCATTCAAAGTTAACTGCCGATGAGGTGATTCAATGATAGCCTGGGTAAAGAAAATAAAGAAGAAAAAAAATAGTCAAAGAGAAAGGAAATGGTTGGGATGCAATGCAGCAATGTTTTACAGGTACTTTAATGGAAAGTGCACTGATAAACTCATAGTACTTTGCAATCTAGTGGTGGAGAATCTCTTCTGTTCTACCGACTAACCTGACAAGCAACAAAATCTCACCCCTTCATTGTTGAGGTCCCTCGATACCGGAAAGCCTTTTACTCTGATAGTTTAAATGTAATGTGAACCGAAACCTAGCTGCTCAACTCCCTCCAGTTTCTATTAGACATGATTCCAAACAGTAGCCCAAGTGGTAATATGTCTTGTTTGGTGATGAAAAAGAGTTAAAAAAAAAAAAAAAAAAAAAGAAAAAAGAAAAAAGACAATCTGGCAACTCATGTATCTATGGACAAATGTACCATCATGCATTTTTTTTTGGGGGGGGGATAATTTATACGTCTTATGATACATGCCATCAATTTAATACCAACTCGAAGTTTAGACGATCACACAATATAATCTTTAAGAGATTTATTCAACAACTTACAGATTAAATGGCAAGGTAGAGGTTGCTGGATGTGTGATGATTAAAATCTGTGATGCGAGAGATATCTGTTTACCTCCAAACACTGTCATGGCCGATCTTTTTTTTTTTTCCAGGACAGATAACTCTTCCTTTTTGGAGCCAACGGAAACAATTATTTTTAGGTTTTACCTAACAATAATCCAGCATCTATAGAAGCCTTGTACAACACTAATATCAAGAAGTCTTCCTGTGAACATGACCTGTTCATTACTCTCAGCAATGATTTGTATTAGACAACCCATCCATCCATCCAGCGTGGCTGTAGCCGAGATTGAACTCACTTCACGAGTTTGTAGTGTAATTCAAATCTTGTCTGTAGCTGAAGACTTGATGCTTTGCCAGGGCTATCAAGGGTATTATCGTAACGCCATCACTAGATGGGGTGTCTATCACAGCTTAAGAAAGACACATCTACCCTCAAGAGAAGGATAGTTTCTCAACCTGGTATTTTACCTCACAGTACATATAGCACCTCGCCTTCCCAAATGGTCACCCATCTGATACTGGCTAGGCTCAACATTGCTTAACTTTGGTGTTAGATATTAGATAAAGTACATATCTAAAACTGACAATAAGACTGAATACGCATATTCAATACATGATGCTCTCTCCCTCATGTTGAGTATATTTTTATTGTATTATATAACAATATTCTATCTATATTTCTATAAAAGTGAGAATGTGTGTGAGGAAACTTCTCAACCTATATATTCAACAATTTTTTTATCTACACACTTGGAAATTCGGTGTATAGGATATTCAGACATGTGGAAAACTTTATAATCAATTTTCATCTGGAAAAAAAGGGTCAAAATTGAAAAATTGTTACGTCGGAGTGATCAGATTTTTATCTGTTTGCTAACTATTTCATGACTGCGCATGCGTGAATAGTTCACATTACAGATTACTTATGTTAAGAATAAGTAGGTTTGAAAACATCTTTTAAAGATCATGTCACGTTGGTCTAATGGTTATTATACTTGACCCACTGTCTTTAGGTTTTGGTTTCGATCTCGGTGCTAGTATTTTTTTTTTATTTTTTACTTACAAAAAGTGAACTATTTAAAAAAAAAAAAAAAACAATACTTGCATGCACATGTTTCAGTTTATGCATTAAAATATAATATTTATGTGTATTTTACGACCGGGCAACGCCGGGAGGTCTGCTAGTATATCTATAAAAAGTCTGTGTGTGTGAGAGAGAGAGGACAATTTCTCAACCTATATACTCAACAAATTTTTGATCTACAGACTTGAAATTCGATATATAGAGTATTCAGACACGTGGAAAACTTTTAATCAGTTTTGGTTGTTTTTGTTTTACGGCATATCAACCCTTTTCAGATTGTTTAATGCCGAATCCAGTAATTTTGAAGAAAAATTTTTTAATAAATTATATATATTTTTTTTTTTAAGTCGGTTTCTATTTAACCCATAGTCGAGACCCTAACAGGTACTACCAGTCCGGGTCAGAGTGGACCTGGGAGCAATGGCAATTAAAGGGTGGCTCCACTCACCCCAAAGCCTGCAAGCTGGGGCCTCACCATCGGATATAGTTTAAGGTCATATCCAGGACCGTAATCAGTTTTCATCCGGAAAAAAGAGCTGCTAAATGGTTGAAATCGAAGAATTGTTATGTGTGTGGTGGTGGTGGTGGTGGGGGGGGGGTCATCGGATTTTTATGTTTGTCAAATGTTTCATGACTGCGCATGCATGAATGGTTTACATGACAGATTTCTTCTGTTAAGAATAAGTAGGTTTGAAAACAGTTTTTAAAGAACGTATCAAGCTGACTTAATGGTAATCGTACTTGACTCACTGTTTTTAGGTTTTGGTTTCGATCTCGGCTTTAGTATTTTTTTTTTTTTTTTTTTTTTTTTTTTTAAGCTCACAAGAAGTGAACTGTTTAGAAAAAACATGATACTCGTGTGCACGTCTCAGTTTCTGTATGAATTATAATTAGGGCTATGACAAGAGAATATTCTTTTCATTCTTCTGACTCTCGGGTGTATATCAGTTAATACCTTATGTCTTTAGATAGTGATGTGGTTCTCGGTTGAGTAACTGTGTCGGATATATACTCAAGAGTCCAAACAATAAGAATATTCTCTCGTTATAGCCCTAATTAAAATATAATATTTATGCGTATTTTAAGACTGGGCAATGCCGGATGGCAATGCAATGCTAGTACTTCAATAAGGCTCCAATAAAATTATAATGGATAACAATAATCCAGCATCCCTTTTCTCCACATTAAAAAACGACCCTGGTGTCTAACTCTATCCCGTAGGGAGACATTGTAAATAGGAACAATAATCCAGCATCTATAGATGCCCTGCACACGACTAATATAAAGAAGTCTTCCTGTGAACATGATCTGGTCGTTACTGTCAGCAGCAATTTGTGTTGGACAAAGCACATCTCTAAAATTGTCAATAAGGTTGAATACACATATTCAAGACATAATCCTCTATCCCCTATATTGAGTATATTTTTATTGTATTATATAACAATATTACTTCAATAAAGCGATAATAAAAGGTTTATGCATTTGTTTATCACATGCATTTCTTGTTAAAAAAAAAAATTATATAAAAGACTGATTAACCGTGCATGGAAACTGCGTTTTTAAAGTAATTATTTCAACCATTCGGAAACAAAATATAACAGCAGGCCAAAATATAGACTGACTGAACTTAAAACAAATTTTATATTGGAACTAAATAAGGTATATATTATACATATATTTTTTTTTTTTTTAAGTAAAAAAAAAATTTCTTTTAACCTTATTCCTAATTTCCTATTTTATTTTATTTATCAACATAAAATTAATAACTTCGTTTTCTTTATTTTTGTTTTTAAATTTTTCCAGGAATATCTGCCTTACTCGCGCCTAAAACGCTAGTTTCATTTTGGTGTCTTTAACTCCCACCTCTCCCCCATTTTTGCTGATGAGGAGAGTATGTTTAAACGACAAAACTTTTGTCAAATTATTGTCAATACTTATTGTCAATTTCAATAAAATTACCATCGTTTCCGAAACGATCGTACAATCGAGTTAATTTTGTTTTGTTTTTTTTTTCCTTGGAAACTGATTTTTGATTCACAATTATGAATCGTTTTACTCAATATTAATATAAATTATCTATATTTTAATACCTTTAACGTACGTAAGTGTAATATGGTTTCCAGATTATAAATTATTTGATCAGAAGATCCTGTTTAATATTAAAAAGGAGGATACAAGGACAACAGCATATTCTTTTCATTGTTTTGACTCTCGACTGTGTATCCGTTGATATCTTATTTGATTTTATATAGAGTGATGTGGTTGTCGGTTGATTAACTGTGTCTGTGTCAGATATATATATACTCGAGAGTCAAAACAATGAAAATAATATGCTGTTGTCATAGCCTTAGTGATAACAAACTATGAACATTCTACTTGGCCTTTGGGACAAGATCAAAGTGTAGTATCTGTTCCGGCAGATACTGCAAGCTATGACTAGCAAAGACCAGCTATGACTAGCAAAGACCAGATGTGGGGGCAACCCCACATGCCTGACCTATAACCAGCTCCCATTTCCCACCTCTCGGGAGCTGGTCCCCTTTTTCCCTTCCCCCTCCCTTCACTCCTCACATTAAAAATCGGCCTTGTGCCTAATTTGTTCGGTGGGGGAGCAAATAAATACCATCTGTTCCGACAGATACTGCAAGCAAAGACCATATGTGTGGGCAACCTCACATATAAGACCTTGGTCAATGTAGGGGCAACCCTTCATACCAATTGTCACTATCCAACTCCCCTACTCCCCGGGGAGTTGGTCCCCATTTCCCCTTCACTACTCACATTAAAAATCGGCCTTGTGCCTAATTTGCTCGGTGGGGGAGCAAATAAATACCATCTGTTCTTCAGATGCTGCACTTCAATTTCTTGTTCTCTGTCAATGGAGGAGAAATCCTTCGCGACTGAGACAATTTTTCTTTTTGTTCCTTTTCTCCACATTAAAAAACGACCCTGGTGTCTAACTCTATCCCGTGGGGAGGCATTGTAAATAGCAAATTAGTTTACAGAGAAGCTAATTTAATGTTTAAGGGTTTGGGGGCCGTTTCGTGCAATTGTCGAAAATGTTACCTGCCCATGTCAACGGAATTTAGCACTGTCTGTATACAGTCGCGGTAACCTCTTTCAGCATACGGACTAGACTTGTGGCGCAATGTATAAGGTGTCTGACTACGAATCAGAAGATTCCAGGTTCGAATCCTGGCAAGTTCGTAATAATTTTAACCATCATTTTATCCAACATTTACTCATTATCCTTATCCTTAGTTAGGATATTTTTGTCTTTTCAGTGATTTTGTGTTGTGCATATGAGAATTTCCCACATTCCGAGCTCACAGAGTAAGCGTTAATGGTTAGATGATGTTGAGTCTACTCGATTTTGTGTTTGACTCGGTACAGCCGCTAGTTGTTAATAAATTTCAGAACACTTTCTGCATCCAATCAGTTACCGTACAAATAAATTGCAGTCTATGCCTGAATTGTTCACCAAGTTTCAGCCATGAATCTCCAACAGATTTTCTTTCATCAGCGTTCAATTATATGGGGGCTCACTTTAGTGATTGTCTCCTCAGTAAGAGGTTTTATTGCGAAGTGGCTTTACACTAGCTGAACCTTAACCTCCATTTTTATTTATTTATTTTTTTATGTTTTTTTGCGTCTATCAAAACAATTTCCAGATTATTGCTGAAATGAAGAATACCATCATGGCCAAAATCAGGGCAGTGCCAAGAGAAGAGTGTGTCCGGATTATTTTTGAATTAAACACGTTATATTATTAAACAAAAACAAAACACTGGATATTCATGACGGAAATATGGTGGACAAGTCAAGCATACACTAGCGAATTTATCTCCACTAGTATAGAAAATGAATTTTGTGTGTGTGTCTGTTCGTTCTTTTCCTACGGACTCTAAATGACTGGACTGATTTTTATGAAATTTCACACTTTATGTGCCTGGCAGTGTTTTTGGATAGGTTTCATATTTAATGACATTTTTTTATAATGGTGTGGGTTTAAGACTTAACCAACAAAGTAAAAGTTGCTAGCGAATCAGAACTCTTCCTCAACATCAGCAAAACAAAGGTAATAAAAGTAACACAGACACCAAATGATGAAAAACTTAATTGCGGACAATCAAAATGTTGAAAATGTCGAAGATTTCAACTACCTGGGTGGATAAAATAAAATACGCATCAAGTGTGCTTGAAATCCAAATCACAACGTAATATTATGAAAATAAACAAATATTTTTCTTGTTTGAAATTTATCACAAATATATTTCAGAGCTATACTCTATATTTAGTGTGTTGTTTCCTTTTTTTTTTTTCCTTCTTCCTTGTCATGTTGTAAAGTTTGAAAAAGAAGTCTGTAAGGAGCCGCGTGTTGTTTCTAGCGGTTGTATTTTGAAATGTTTGAACTGTGCATAGGCAACACGAGAATAACGGCAAGAATGAGCGTTCATATAGAAACTTGATTTAATTTGAATAAAATAAAATATGCATCAAGTACACTTGAAAGCCAAATCACAACGTAATATTAGGAAAATAAATAAATATTTTACTTGTTTGAAATTTATAATAAATATATTTCAGAGATATACTCCATCTTCATATATTTGTGATGAATTTCAAACAAGTAAAATATTTGTTTATTTTTCTAATATTACGTTGTGATTTGGCGTTCAAGGGTAATTGATGCATATCTTATTCAAATTAAATCAAAGTTTCTATATGAACTCGCACGCTTGACGTTACCTGGGTGCAGTTTTCACAAAGTAGATGACACCAAAGAAGTAAGACGATGTATTGCAATGGCAAAGACAGTAATGATTATGCTAACCAATGTCTGGAAAGACAGATCTATTTCACAACACACAAAGAAACAACTTCTGCAAGCTTTGATATTCTCAATAGAAACATAGGCAGCAGAATGCTGGGTCTGTGACGAGGGTTATTGACATGCTCATACAAGAGGACTTCCATGGAGTCTTCTAGAAATTGTTGGAACGATACAAGTGTATGGCAAACCGGGGGAGATTACTTCAAAAGAGACTTGAGATTCATGTGTGTACTATCAATAAAATTGCCTATACAAAAAGTCTGGAAACTTAGTGAAGGCATCCCACGCATGGTCTGCTCCTCCTAAATCGATCCACTCCAACGAACCTACATCTGCTGGCTGGATCTGCATTATCCATCCTTTCAACCCGTTCCCACCAACTCAACCTATTCTGGCGCAAAACATCAATGTTATGAATGTGTAACCTATTGCTTTACTCTCCCTATTCCTAAAACTGACAGCACACAATCACCTCATCGTTTGCATATCTGTTTGAGAAATTCTCTTAATGTCTACTTCCTTGAGGGGCCACTATGACACTCCTAACACAGTCTGTCTATAGCTAATATTTAAATAAATAAAATTCCATAGTCAGTGTGGATTGCTATTATGCCAGTAATCCCCTCTCTCAAAAAGTGAGAAAGAAAGTGATGGACAGAGTTGTCGTCCTTGGTTCTTACCTGTCGAATGAGTGATGCATAGGTGAATGGAGGTCGTACATCTGTCGTTCGGTAGAATTCCCGATTTCTCTGGATTTCTACAAAAGAAAGAAAGGCATTCTCCATGTCTCTCTGCATTCCTAAAACAAAACAGAAATAAAAAATGGCCGTGGGAAAAATGGACTTAAAAATTAGCAAAGAAATCAGAAAAAAGAGGAAGAACAAAAAAGAAAAAAAAAACGAAATTGGACAAAAATGAAAGGTTTTAGAAAAAATAGTATAAGAAAAGATGGTGAAGGTTGAACAATTCTAATCAAAAGCTGAGATGATGAAGAAGATTGGAAGAAAGTAAAGGAACGTATGATAAAAAAAATATAATTGAATGAAAGAAATTATAAACAAAGGAGTATTAATGGTGAAGGAGTATTAAATTCACACTAGTGGGACCTGTGAAAATTCCACAGCAAACTCTTTCATAATGTAATACATTGACGTTGGCATTCTGTGGGTGTTCGGTGTAAATGGAGATGCCCTGATATTATTGTAGCTCTTGTTAAAACTGTAAAAGTATTTATCTAAGCTAGCAGCGATGCCCGGAATAATCCGGTCATAAAATGTTTAACTATCGTATTTTAATTTATGCAAATTTCGTATATATTATCATAGTCAATTTTCTGTCGATTTTTATATATTGTAAAGTTGTGATTTCAAAAATAAAAAATATATCCATGACTTGGATGCATCAGCTTAAATCAAAACTGCAACCAAAACTGAAGGAGACGGCATAATCATGTTGACACACCGGTTCTCGTCAGATCACCGAAGTTAAGCAACGTTGAGCCTGGTTAGTATCAAATGGGTGACCATTTGGGAATTCTAGGTGCTGTATGCGCTCTCTGCTTATCTCGGCATTTGTTTCCAGTCGTCCTGTAGTTCATTTGCCACTGGTATTTAACAACGTCGTCTTAGGAGAGGGGTGGTTGGAGATTGCGCACCTCCTACCACAAAAATTTCACACCCAGGCAACCGTTCGTAGGTATCCATAGTCTGTCCAAGACTGAAGGAGCCTGCTTTTATGTATATATATATAGAGAGAGAGACGGAGAGAGAGAGTTCCTTCAGCTGTAATCGAAACCAAAACTTATAAAGAATTCTTTGTAAAATTATTTATTACAAGAAATTGAATGTCATGACAGTTACTCAGAAGAAAAAAGATGTAAGTGTGACACACAAAATAACACACGCTATCGTATTAATATATAGATGAAAGAATATTGAATGAAAAAATGGATGGAAAATCAATGAGTGTCAAATGGTGAAGGAATGAAGAAAAGTTGATTGAAGAAATGGAAAATGAATGAGTATGAAACGATGAAATAATGAAGTAGTATCAATTGAAAATACATGAAGACTAGTTGGCTGAAACAATTCTGAATGAAGGGATATTAAATCAAGGAATGAAAATTAGAGAAATGAAAAATGAAGGAGTATTAGATGAAGTAATGAAATATGAAGGAGTATTACATGGAGAAATGGAAAATGAAGGAGTATGAGATGAAGGAATGAAAAATGAAGGAGTATTAGATGAAGGAATGAAAAAATGAAGGAGTATTAGATGAAGGAATGAAAAATGGAGTATTGATGAAGCAAATGAAAAATGAAGGAATATTAAATGAAGGAATGAAAAATGAAGGAGTATTAAATGAAGGAATGAAAAATTAAGATTAGAAGAATGAAAGAATTATAAAATAAAATTTGAATGATTGATAAATTTGTGATTGAAGAATTTAATGAAGAAAATGTTAAGAGAGGGAAAATAATTGAATGAATGAGAAAATGAAGAATGAAAAAATTAAGTGAAAGGAAAAAAAAAATTAAATTAAAGGAAAAATGAAAACACAAAGACACAAAAATAGAAAAATAAGCCAACTAAAAATAATGGAGAAGGAATCAAAAATAAATGTATTTTCAAATAGTCGATGGTGGGTGGATGAAAAATTTCAAACAAGCAAAAAAAAAAGGAAGAAAAAGTAGTAAATAGTAAAAACCTTAAAGAAAAACAACAAAGTAATAAAAATAAAAAAAAAAGTTTTTTTATGAAAATAAGAATTAAAAACATTTTAAAAACAAGTAATTAATTTTTAATAATATTCAATCAGACTCAGAAAGAAGAAAAAAAATATTTAGCACACTCAATGATTTGATCAATCTACACACAACGACCTGATGTGACAGGAAGTTGGTCAACCTTAATACGGAATAGGTCAAGGAAACAAAAAGGGTACTCAGGACCGGTATTTGAGTATCCATAAAAATGTCAGCATTTTTCAGTATCAGGTGATTGGTGATAAACCAGTCCTCCTCCTAGGAAAGAAAATAAAGGAGGAATCATGGAAGGAGGTAATATCCAGGAAAAAGGCCTCCTGCACATCAAGTAGGAGTATCCACACTCTAATCCTAGCCAGATGACTAGGAAAGAATGAACTCCCAAAGCGTTCAGGTTGGGTCTACACATTTATGTCTGATACTAAACTAGGTGAGCTTAATCTTAGATGACTCAGACACCATGCTGAACTATTAAGTTGGCAAGTTCCTGCCGTTTTATGCATGTTTTTGTTTATTTGTTTTGTGGAGTAGAGGGGTCTACTTTTTCAACTATTCTATTTATAATCATGTTGTAATCTATTTTTTTTTTTTTTTCATTTTGCTTTCCCGAGTTAATTTAAGGCATAGTTGTTACTGCATCTAACTGAACAAAAGGGGGGAGGAGTAAAAAAACAAATATGAAAGAAATAAATGTTACCAAATGCAAGATAAATTACTCTTCTAACTACCTGGAAAAAAATTGTGTTTTAACTTAAAGTATTTGTTTCGGATTTGTTTGTTTTATATTTAAAACAAACCTAGTGTCTACTCTGTCCAATCTGAACGAAAAAAAAAAAAAAAAAAAGGTTGCCATAAGCATTGAACAAGGACGCTTGAAAATCATTCAAAAAATTGAAGATTAAACAAAATACTTGTAGAATAGCACATTTTTGCACAATTTATAGGATATTTCTTTTCTTTTACTTTTTTTTTTGATGATTGTTAACATCAGAATTAAAAGATTTTAAAACCTAAGCCGCCATTAGGGTTAGTGGTACTGTGTATGTGTATGTGTATATATATATATATATATGTGTGTGTGTGTGTGTGTCTTAAGCCGGAAATTAGCAGCCATTTTTGATTGACAAATTATACTAAGTGAAAATAATGAAACAAATTTTGAAATGACAAAATTTATAGTTCAAAAGTTTAAAACGATGCAGGTCGATATAAAATTAAGTTTTGTATCGTTTGGTAAAAGTTATTTGTTGTTTATTTGCCCCCACCCCATTTTTTTTTCTTTGTGTGTGTGTGAACTTTTGCCAAAACTTTTTAGAAAATTAAGTGTTGAAAATAAAAATCTAAAAATAAAATGACATAGGTTCTCTCTCTCTCTCTCTCTCTCTCACTCTCTCTCTCACTCTCTCTCTCTCTCTCTCTCTCTCTCTCTCTCTCTCTCACACACAGCCTAAAAGTCAGGAAATTAAAACTAAAATAATGCAAAAATTTAAAACTTATGCCCACTGTTTAGATGCGGTTGGTAAAATAAATTTAGAAAAAGGGGAGGTAACTTACGAAGCCAGAGTTACCTCCCTTGGTAATTGGAAGGAAATTTTCAAATGTCAGTGTATATTTATTTAAAAATGAACTTTTTTTTTTTTATCGGAAAAGTGTCAATTTAAGAATTTATTTATTTTTTTTTTTTTTTTGTTAATGAAATTCTGGAACCACTTTTGCATCTGAGTATGCACGTGTTTACTTTGCTATTAAAAGAGGCTTGCCTTATTTCTGTTGTTCCTGGCCTTCGGGCCGGGATCAAAGTGTAGTACCTGTTCCGGCAGCAAAGACCATATGTGGAGCAAACCCCACATATAAGACCTTGGTCAATGTAGGAGACACCCTTCATACCAATTGTCACTATCCAGCTCCCCTACTCCCCGGGAAGTTGGTCCCCTTCACTCCTCACATTAAAAATCGGCCTTGTGCCTAATTTGCTCGGTGGGGGAGCAAATAAATACCAACCCCACATATAAGACCTTGGTCAATGTGGGGGCAACCCTTCATACCAATTGTCACTATCCAGCTCCCCTACTCCCCGGGAAGTTAGTCCCCATTTCTCCTTCACTCCTCACATTAAAAATCGGCCTTGTGCCTAATTTGCTCGGTGGGGGAGCAAATAAATACCTTGGCCTTCGGGCCAAGATCAAAGTGTAGTATCTGTTCTGCAGATACTGCATTTAAGATAATGTGTACCAGTCAATGGAGGGGAAATCCGCTATACTGGGACAATTATTATTTTTGGTAACCAGAGTGCTCCCTTTTTGCCTACTTTTAGGGGAGCTGGTTTTTACCCCACATTAAAAACAGCCTTGTGCTTAATTTGCTTTGGTGGGGAAGCAAATAAATACAATATATATATATTATACAATAATCAATAGCATAGTGATAAGGAAGATATGGTCCCTTATGATTAACGATTATCTTCATTCAGAAAACATGAAAATCCACCCCCTTCTCCATGTTAAGAATAGCTTTCTTATCCGTTTGACCATGTCTAACTATCCAGTCAAATGGACAGCAAAAACCGGAAATCAAAACGAGCAGTCAATCTTGATCATAACCGACTCTTCTCAATGGTTAGTGAAAACATAAGAGGCAACGGTTGCATGTGGCTTACCAGCAGAAATCGGAAGATTACATTTGTCCGATACCCGTCGTCGAATTGGTCCCACACTGCTTGATGCCTGTTGCTGTTGTGAAGATTGGTGCACCGGAGAGGGTGATTGGTGTGTTCCAGACATGACCGATGTGGTTGTGGTGGTTGGAGACATGCTGATGGCAGACGGTGTTGTCACCAGCGTCACAGGATTTGACATAGGAATATTGGGTAGTTGGGAAGCCAGCGCCAACTGTGCCTGCTGTAGGGCAGCCTGCTGTTGCTGTTGCTGCTGCTGCTTTGGAAGAATTGGGAGAATCTAGGAAAAAATATAAAATAAAGAGATAAATTAACTATAAATGGTATACATGTATAATTGTATTAGTTTACAAAATAATAATTTTACATATTGAGAGAATCTCCCCTCTTTTCCAAACAGTCTTTCAGTTGGTTCCACTTTTCATATAAAGTCGATTGAGTCTTAATTTTTTGATATCTTTCTACCTGGAATATAATATATATATATATATATATAAAATAAAAAATTTCAATTATATTTACCAAAATGATCCAAGATGGTAAAACTAAAGTACATTATAAATATTAAAGTATTAATATTTATAAAGTAATCTCAACCAGATGTAAAAGCTCGATAAAACCAAATAGGAGATAGAGCTTATAATAAGAGCAAATAGTTAATAATGTTAAAAAACACTTTGAAAAAGAGTTAAGAACATATTTAATTTGAAAAGGAAACACTAAATAAGTGGATAGTCCTTCATCTGTAGAGTTTTGAAGAAATACTTTCCTTCTCATCAGAGGGTAGGATATATATGTGTATATATATATATATATATATATATATAAAATGGATTTACAATTTTGGATTTTACCGTCATTGGATACTTTACCTTTCACCAGACTATCCATTCACGTGAAATCACCTTTTTCTTCACCATATTCCCTCTGCTTCACTTTTTGTTATCAAGTAAGATCTTTGACTTACTTGCAGTTTCATCAAATACTTTTGTATGCAAAATCCGATCCCGCATTTTGCTAATTCCTATCCTCTGATGAGAAGGAAAGTATTTCTTCGAAACTCCGCGGATTAAGGACTATCAACTTATTAAGTGTTTCCTTTTCAGATTAAATATGTTTTTAACTCTTTTTCAAAGTGTTTTTTAACATGTTTTATTAACTATTTGCTCTTATATATATATATATATATATATATATATATATATATATATATATATAATTCAATATGGCGTAATGGAAAAATATAAAGGTAACTGCAGCTTCTTTTCCAATTTTCGGATTTTCACCATGTCAAATCACATTTCAATTCCTTTTGATGAATTGATTGTTGCTATTTCTTCTGATGAGTTAAGGGCAAAATAGATTCACTAATTGATATAATAATTGATTGATTTTGCGCTACTGTCAAAAATTGTATAAATCAACTGATTTGAAGGAATAAATTATAAGATGGTCAACATCATGAATTTTTAAATATAAATTTTTGTCATTTATATATATATTCGAGGATAAGAGTTTATGAGAGTGTACAGTGGTCACTGAGACAACAGCATAGTGATTTAAAAATGGGTAAAATTTGATTATTTAAGAGGATAGCTTAAAATGTGTGAAAGAAACTTTGTTCATGGAGTTTGCATTTAGATTTAGGCACAGATAGAGTGGGGAAGTAGTTGATAGTTGTTGTAGCTATATGTGTTTTGGAGGTCCCTTTATAGGAGTTCCAATTTGCAAAGATTTTTGGAGAGAGGATTTTAGGGAGACATTTTTAGGGAGACATTCTGTTTTAGCTTCATACTTAAATATGAAAACGAGAGAAATGTTAGAGGATAAACACAAACAAAATAATGAATTCAGAAAAGAGATATTTCATATATATTTAACGCTGGAAGTTTACATCGATACGTAAACATACAATGTTTATTAGGATTTTTTTTTTTTTTTTTTTTTTAGAGTCTTTGCAAAATAAAGAGGATTCATACGCTGAGATATCAAAGAAGACCGATTCGATAATTTAAGAGCCGCGAATTATCCATGAGTCTTAGAAATCGTAATTAAAACTTCCTCACTCAATTACACAATTTACATTTGATTGAAAGTTATTAATGAGAGTAATTTTCATTCTATGTGTATGGTTTTTATTGTAGAAAAATTCGATGAGAAATGTTATAAGCATTAAAATGAATACGTCTATACATTTGTTTACATATTAGCATAAAATCAGCAGACGACAATGATATGATTCAAGCAGTGTGTGTGTGTGTCGCAAGTGTGTGATTGAGCGAATTAAATATTGTAGCACTTAAAGCACGACGTATAATATTAATGTTAGCACTGTCTTTTATTTTTTGGTGGGGAGTGGGGGGTCTCAACTGTCTTTTTTATTAAAAAAAACAATTTGGCTTTTTATGGTGAATCCAAACAGCAATTTTTTTTTATATATAAATTCAGAAAAATGCATCTGATTTGTTTAAAATGTTTATTGTTTGTTTTTAATTAATTCAAGCAAGTGTACGCGCAGACACCATTTTAAGTATTTTCATTTTGGATACCAAAGAGAAAATTTTACTATCTACATATATACTTAATCTTTTAAAAAATTGACGGTTTAAAGCCAAACAAGTGCAAAATTTCATCCAATAAATAAACATATTTATTTATTAAAATTACATTTAAATGCTGGTGAATCGAAATATTGAATTTAATTTTAATAAATAAATATTTATTGAATGAGATTTTGAACTTCTTTGGTCTTAAAACCGTTAAATTTTTAACTTTTGTATTCCATATCAGCAGTGTTTACTATAAACAGTGGCCTTTCTATTACTAAACACAAAGACGCTTTATGGCGCCCTCTGACATTTAAACCTTAAACTTGACCAACATCTGAAGGAAAACATGCCTTTCTTTGAAATTTCAACAATCGATTGGAACAAAGATTAAGTAAAAGTACCTATTTACTATGCCTCCCCACGGGACAGAGTTAGACACCAGGGTCGTTTTTTAACGTGGAGAAAAGGTACAAAAATAAAAATTGTCTCAGTCGTGAAGGATTTCTCCTCCACCGAAAGAGAACAAGAAATAGAAGTGCAGCATCTGACGAACAGATACTACACTTTGATCTTGTTTATATATTTTATTGCTTTTAAAATTTTGTAAATACAATTAAGTAAAAAAAACAAAAGATTTTCAAACAATTGATCTTGTCCCGAAGACAGTTCACGGTTAGCAATAAGCACTGTTATGCTTCTGGGCTCCTCAATCCGTTTATGCACCAGGCGGCAAGCGGTGTGGTGTAAACCTTTTCTGCTTTGAAAGTGGCACTATAGCCATGACAGGGGCCAAACAGGGTATGGTAATAGGGGGGCAAGGCCTTTTTTAATCAGTCTGATGGCTGACCTTGATTTTAAAAAAAAGAGGGGTCTTGGTTCCCTATTACCACCAACTGCTGCAACTAATATATTAGAGGGTTAAACGCCCAACCAGGGTCAGTTGCAGAAAAGATGACCTTATTGTTTGGCTAGCACTATTCAAAGTTTGAAAAGTGGAGCAAAACCTTCAAACGCGATCATTACCGAGAAGATCTGAAAAACGAACACGTTAACGAATGAGTTCAAGGTAGATAACTCATTATGGCACTGTATTGTTTCAGCGTTGCTCCCCTTGCTATACATCAAATATTTTTTATAGTGTTCGTTGGTTTCCCTGAGAAATATACAAAAACGGATCATAATCTACTTGGGCCGATACATTTTAATTTTATCCAACTTAAATGCTTCAGAGTCTTTTTTAAATATTGGTTTATGGCCAATCTGTTCAAATTAGTCTAAAGGATTCGAATTGAAGCCTTTCAATTGTAATTCTATGAGATATTCAAGATAAAAGGTCAAAGCTTGTTTTTTAAATTTTCACTATCTTACATTTATTGTAGCTTATCTCCCCCCCCCCCCAATATATTATTTGCGACTAGCCTGGGTGCCCGGCGTTGCCAGGGTGTTTGGAGGTGTGTGTTGAGCAAAAAAAGAAAAAAAAGTGGTAGTAGGAAGGCAGGCTCAAACCCGTACCGCGAAAGAAGAAAAGAACGTGAAAAAAAAGTGACGTCTTTGCTGTTGCGCCCATCGCCAAGGCGGAAGTGACGAATGTTTAAATTAAAGCTAGTTCAGTTGAAAAGTGTGGATGACTTTGGAAAATATTGGCGAAAAAAAACGACCCCCTGCCTAGTTGAGGGTGAAAGAATTAATGTTTTTAGCCAATTTTTCGATATTTGTCATCTGAAAGGCCGAGCTTCAAAACGATACCGATCTCATGAAAATCTGTCGCTTATGTCGAAAGTTTTAGGCAAGCATATATACATACATGCATGCATTTAAACAGACAGGTGAGTAAACAAACTAAAAAAAATATCCACAAAGAAATATTTTTAAATATTAACTTTTGCATAGCTTATTCCACCATAATATCTTTGTTTTAGTTTGTGTCTATCCGTTTCACTTATGCATTGTATTGCCTTGTATAAATTTAAATTTCCTTCATATACACACTAAACAATGATTCAAGCAAACTATTAATTAACTTCCTATCTTTTAATAAAATGGATTTAAATTTTAAAATGGGCAATCAGTTATATATTATTTATGTGAATCGAGCGTTTACTTCCTGGATAGCTAGCGATAAATCGAGGGCGTACAACAGTTTGATTTTTAAATAATTCGTTAAGCATTTTAGTCAAATTTATTTATTTTTGTTTTGTTTTGTTTTTGTTTTAATGTAGATCTATGAGGAAAATTAACAATTGTCATCTGAAGGGCCGAGCTTCAAAACGAAAGTTTTTTGGGTTTTTTTAAGGGGTGAGTATTCTGAATTTAGCTTATGCATGCTAAATTTTGTTAAAATCGATACACATGAGGAAAAATATTCGTGTCCGGCTAAGTAAAAGTGACAATAACAAATTTTAGAAATAAATCCTAAAATCAGTATCTATACTTAGTATTTTCGTTCGCCAAGAATTTATTTAACAAAAAGTATTAATTTTTTATTTTATGGGTAAACTACGATGTGTGTTATAAGTGAAAACATTAGCTGATGTATTTTTTTTTTTATTGTATATTTTATTTTAATTTTTCATAGATCAAAGAAAAATAGTATTTCTTGAAGGAATTACTGTTCTAGTTAAGATCGATTATTATTTAAAAAATCGATCTTTATAGATAAACACATACACATACACCCATAGTTGAACTTTCGGCTAGAAGCAAATTGTAGTATCTGTTTTTGACATTTCAGTGACTATCGAGGCAAATGTTGTTCTAGTGCTTCTTTATGGAGAGCTGGATTTCTCTCACATAAAAAAACTGACCTTGTGTTTCATTCTTTATTTGCGGATAGGAAAATGAATAGGGTATCATCTGTTTCATATATTAGTGATGGAACGATTCCAATATTTTTCCCGAATCCAATACAATTCCTGATTCCAATTCTTTATAAATCTCTAATTATTTAACTATAAGATTGTTATTTTCCCCGAATTTTCGTAAAAGCAAACGTTAAATATGCAGATATTTTCCTAAACGTCAAATTACACTTGTGGAGGATGATCTATCGACTTTAGCTTTACTTGTATTTTAAAATCAATAAATATTTACTCATTTATCAATATTACCAGCAATGGAAGATTTTATTTGAAACAAAATCAAATGTAAAAAAGACAAAAGAATCGATTTGGCATTGGAAAATAGGCACCAATATTTCCGATACCTCCGATTTTTACGATTCCTGATTCCGAGTAATCGTCCCAACACTAATATATTGCTGGTTCAAAAATGATGTTTTTTTTGACGTTCAATTATATATATATATATATATATATATATATATATAATTGAACGACATTATTTTTGCACTAACCTAATATACATATATGTATATTCTATTGTATAAAAAAAATGTGAGTTTGTTTCCTATGGATTCGAAAACAGCCAGGCTGATGTTTTTATAAAATTTCATACGAATGTACTTTATATGCCTGGTAGTGTTCTTAGATAGGTTTTGTATTGGAATGTGTTCAATAAATATCGATAATCAAAACAATCTAATGAAAGAGAGAACAGTTGATTTTGACCAAAGTTAACACCTTACACAGCCTAACATCACAAGTGCATTTGAGAAATTTTATTACCACACAAGCTGAAAGGCCCAATGGATAAAATCAACAGTGATATAACAGGGGCGCATTCGAAGTGAATGTTTCTGTTCAGAGCACAATTGAACCATGATACTTGACTTTTGCATTTTAAACTTTAAGTCAAGCCGTTATATAAAAAAATAATTTTATAATATCAATAGTAGGTTCTCTACAGTGCAATGTAAACTAATGTCAAGCTTCTTTTCGGTGTATCACGATAGCTCCTCAAGTAGAATAGGCAATCAATCGATTTGATTGAAAAATGAGCGATTTCACCGATTTTGATAACAATAAAAATATGGGAATTTCTAACATTCGTTGATTATCATTCCCGGGCAATGTCGAGTCTCCCTGCAAGTCGTGTGTGTGTATCTATATATATGTTGTATTAGTAATGGGACCATTTCAATATTTTTTCCCAATTCTGATACAATTTCCGATTCTTTAAAAAAATTTTAAATCTCTAAATATTTAATTATAATGTGGCTATTTTTTTCATGTGTATCGTAAAAATGCATGTTAATTTTTCAGATATTTTCTCGAACGTAAAAATACCCGTTTGGGGGATAGGCTTTCGATTTTAGTTTCACTGGAAGTTTCAAACCAGTAAATATTCATAATTTTATCATTACTATTAATATCAATAGTGAAAGATTTAGTTTTAAACAAAATTAAATCAAAAAGACAAAAAGAATCGTTTTTTTTCTTTTTTGCAGAAATTTTTATGATATCGATTCTGATACCTCCAACAGTGCCAATTTTACCGATTTCCAATCCTGATTCATCGTCCCAACACTAATATATAAATCTATATATCTATAAAAGTGAATGTGTCTGTGTACATTTCTCTACATAATAACTCCGTAAATTTTAAGTCTACAGACTCGAAATTTGATTTACAGGGTACTGAGATTTGGGAAAATCTTTGTAATCCGTTTTCGGCCAGAAATTCGGCTGTTAAGCGGTCAAAGTTCAACGATTTGACCTTTGAGAACTCTACTAAACTCCTCCGCCAGTTTTGGGTGTAACCAATTGAAATTTTACATATAGGTTCCTTGGACATGGATCTAACTTTATAACTTGATTTGAGCCCAAAACAATAAATTTTAAGAGGTCATAATCGGGGTCAAAGTTAAAAAAAATTGACCTCTGCGGTCGCTACCAAATTACTCAGACAATTTCTGGTCTAAACATTTCAAATTTTACACAAAGGGTATTCAGAGATAGACCAAAATTTTTCATCGGTTTGGGTCGAAAATTTGAGCTACCAATATATAAATCTATGTATGTATGTATGTTTGCATGTCTGCCTAAAACTTTCGACAGAGGTGAGGGATTTTCACAAGATCAGTATCGTTTTGAAGCTCGACCCTTCAGACGACAAATACCGAACAATTGGCTAAAAACATTAATTTCTTCACCCTCAACTTGGCACTTTTCTACAGGGGGGGGTCTCTTTTTTCGCCGATATTTTCGAAAGTCATCCTCACCTTTCGATCGTCTAGCTTTAATTAAAACCTACGTCACTTCCGGTTTGGTGGTGGTCGTAACAGCAAAGATGTCAGGTTTTTTTCCCCGTTCTTTTCCTCCTTTGCGGTACGAGTTTGAGCCTGCCTTCCTACTACCACTTTTTTTTTTTTTTTTGCTCAACACACACCTCCAAACACCCGGGCAACGCCGGGCTGAAATGCTAGTAATCTATATATCTATAAAAGTGAAAATGTTTGTGTGTGTATTTGTGTCTGTGTACATTTCCCTATTTAAATTTTAGATATAGATAACTTGGACGTGGGTAAAACTTTGTATTTTGATTTGAGACCAAAATAATAAATGTTAAGGGGGTCAAAATTGGGGTCAAAGTTTAAAAGAAATTGACCTCTGTTGTCTCTATGAAATTACTTAGACAAATTTTGGTCTCAACATTTGAAATTTTACATAAAGTGTATTCACATGTAAGGCAAGTTATGAACAGTATATAGGGGTCCGAGCAAAGCTGGCCTGAACTGCTAGTAGAGTATATTTTTAATAGCTGAATTTTAAACTAGCGTAATGAAAACAATAAAAAAATATCTCTTTTATTAAGAAAAAATATTAAGTCTAACTAAACTGTATCTAATAATAGAGGTTTGTTTAAACCTATTATAAATATATAGTCATTCTAATAATTAGTTTAATGATTAACATATTTTAGCTTTTATGAAAATCTAATATATAAATGGCTATTTGGTTGTCTGTCCGTCTCCATATTTTCAAACTCTATCTCCTCCAAAACTAAGCGTCCCAGAGCAGTGCTAGGGGCCTCAACTGACTGACTGGATTTTTTACGGGCCGTTTTGTTATGGGGCTTTAGCCAGTTAAAATTGTTTTTAAAGGATCAAAATTGAAAAAAATCGTTAATCATTTTTGTCTATTCATAACGCAGGTTCCTTGAAATAAATTTCAAGGAATCTGCTTTATCATAAACTTTTTATTATTTTCATGTCAAGTAAGTTTGCATAACCATATTATACAGCATAATCCCATTGGCTCCACGAAGTTAAGCAACATTGAATCTGGTCAGTATTAAATGGGCGACTATTTGGGACTTCCAGTTTCTGTATGTGCTCTCTGCTTATCTCATCATTATTTACAGTCGTTCTGGGCTTTCCCCTGTCCACTGGACTCAACCAGTGCCGATTCAGGAGAGATGTGGTTGGTGATTGCACAACCTTTGCCACACAATTACATGCGCAGTTGCCCCTACAGGGGGTATCCTTTGTTTTTCGAGACTGCACAGAGGCATCAAATTATTTGGATTTTTGGGGCTAGTGTACTCATCTTGAGTGTTATTTTTACAACATTTTGATCGATGTAACCTTCGACCTTCTTTAGGTGTATCTTGTTGAACTCGGGAATCTTTCTGTAAAATTCAGGAATCTTTCTGTCGAACTCGGGAATCTGCATGGAAGTTTGAATGGAACTTTTTTTATTTAATCCACAGGGGTAGCATGCTCTCGTTCGGTCAGCCATTCACAGTTGCATTTTTAAGTGTCATGCTTGAAACTTCAACATCCAGAAGATTGTCACTTACAACTGGATTTTATTAAAGTATTTTATCCACTGTGGGCTTCCGAATTCGACAAGAAACATGTAAAGAGGTTAGATCGATGAAAACGTTGCGAAAATAACACTCAAGATGAGAACAGTAGTCCAAAGAATCTAAATAATACGAATCCTAAAAAAAAAAAAAATCAGAAACAGAAGTTTACTTTGACCGGATCTTAAACATTCTGAGTCAATCTGATTTAGTATATCATTAGTTGTGTTGTTTGTATCATTTTAGAATGGAATAACTTTTTTTCCATTCCTTTTTGATAGCGTCCATTTTTTTTTAACAACCCCCCCCCCCTTCCCTCATCATCATAAGCGACAAGCAGCCACTAGAAAAAAAAAAAAACACGGTCTCTGATCAGATTAGGATGGTGACGGTTAGGGAGGGAAGGGAGTCGGATCGCGATTTTTATAATCACCTTAAAAATAGACTCCGTAGCTTTACATTGTCTGAACAGCACTTTTGATATTGGCATTGCTTTTTTTTTTTTTTTTGCGCCGTTTAACTGTTTAGCATCCGGCAGACTTTGACGCATCATGACGACCTGGAATCCGTTATTAATAACTAACTGGGCTACTCGGCATTGCCCCGGGCAAAAGTCTGTGTAGGAGGTGCTCACAGCATCCTTTCCTGCCTTGACAGGGTACAAAACCCGGTTTCGATATCTAGTGGACCTTTCCTTTTTCCCTCCTTCTCACAAAACAAACGTTGCGAATTTATCTCTGCTTTAGCATATTATTTTCATGGCAGGTGCTTGACTGAGCTTCAATCTATGACCATTTCTCTCTGTAAATCATTCACAACAAACACTCGTCTAGCTATAACCATTGTAAACAATTTCCTCTACTCTCTATCGGTGCCTAAAACTAAACACAAAAACTCCATGAGCAAAATTTCTTTTCTGGAACTACCCGCCTGTGGAACACAATACCATAGAGCTACTTCTCCACTGACTACAAAACGGTTGCTTTCAAGTCCAATATAAACATTCTTGTTAAGACGTCTTCTCTAATTATCAAATTCCGCACAATTTCCACAACTACCTATCATCACGGTGTTGTTACACATATTAATCTTTAAGCCCCATTTTCGAGTGGTCTTCGAGCCTTTATAATCAGTGTTGAAAAAAAAATCTTATGCCACCGGTTTCCTTCTCTCTTCCCAGCCCAGCCCATTCCTATCTCTGAACATACATGCTGACTTACGCGTTTTTACTAATTTCAACGTTCCAAACTTCTGGTCGCGTCATGAGTGTAGGGGTAAGACATCAGGTTTTCTTTCACTTTCTTTTCCGCCTTCGTGTCATGAGTTCGAGCCTGCCTGCATACTACCACTTTTTTTTTTTTTTTTTTTTTTTGCTGCTCAACACACACCTCCAAACACCCGGGCAACGCCAAGCACCCAGGTTAGTAAATTATGAAAGAGAGTGGATACACAAGCAATTTCGTGTTATATTCCTTATCTCTTTACCTTCACAAACACTTTTCATGCTGGCTCAAACTATCAGAAAGCATTTTTGACCTTAATAAGCTGGTGTTTAAAAAAAGCAAAACTGGCCCCAACCCATACTTTTTTTTGGGGGGGGGTAGCCCTATTTTAAACAAGAGGAATGGGAGCTTAACCTGTAAGTCTCGAATGGTCCTATTTTTAATTGTCAAAGTGCCATTTTTATCTCTTTATTCACTTTTGCCGTTTTTACCGGTGCCATTTTTACCTAAATTCAGGCTACAATATATTATGGACTAAGTCACTACTGGGAGGCATGTGAAGCTTACTCCCGGTGTACTGCGATGGGTCCCTAACTAGAGCAGGTAATCAATCGATTTGATTGAAAAATGGGTGATTTTACCGATTCCAATGATAATGAAAATATAGGTGTAAAACCGTCTTTATTTAATACCTAGCAACGTCAATTTTCCCTGCTGTGTATATATATATATATATATATATAAAGATTGTTTATTTAAGAGATACTGTGGTGTTTTTTTTTTGTTTTGTTTTGTTTTTTTGTTGTTTTTTTGTTTTTTTTTTCACTCCCTCGGTGCTATAAAGGGAGAGGTTATCTGCCCTTTGTTTATTAAATAATAATTATATATATATATATATATACTAGACTATCCGTGACCCGTTGGGTCAGTATATTATATTAGCTATGGAATTCATGTATGAACGTGACACTTGTGACGTAAAGAAAATCGTTTTTTTTTTTTTTGTTTTTGTGACAAAACAGAAACATTTTTATGTTATGAAAGTATATTAAAATGAAAAATCACGGACGGATCACTCAAACAAAAAAAAAAAAATCCTCCGTATTCGTGTAAAGTTACCTATTTTCCGAATAATCGCTCAAAAATCGAAAAGCAAACATGACTTTCATCAGCGTTCGATTCGTAGGAAAATCATTTAGCAGCAAAAATGCACATGAATCTACCGATGAGAAATATAAGAATGAAAAACCCATATTGGAATCCTTCAACCAAGTTATAGAAATTTAAAATCTAAAAAAAAAAATTAATAAAACCTGAAGCAAAGAAATAAAACCTAAATAAATAAAATAAAATAAAACTAATATTGAAACAGATTAGTAAATACATCAACAAATTCACCGTTCTCACACAACTATTTTGTATCTAGAAATGTAAAAAAAAAAAGAAAAAAAAGAAGGAAGGAAGGAAAAGGGACGGATAGAGAGTAGTAGTAGTCTTGGCTTTACTACAATTGTTCTTATGTTTGTCAACGGGTTAAAGTTGTTTAGTTGTAAGAAAATAGCGACAGTATAGTTGTAATAAAGAATAGTTGCAAAACACCCCCAACTCTTCCCATGTTAAATAATAATTTCGAAATAATAACGTTAATATTTCAGTGCACAGGTCAAAATCTGCAAAAGAAGTGATTTGTGTTTATTTGTTTATGTTGTTATGAGTTAATGTGTATGCGCTCATGCGCAACCGGATGTCGTAAACCGGAAAGTGGGTTACATCACTCGTTACAAGGTCATTTGAGTTTTATAATTATACAGATATATAGATGTTTTTATTTGTTTTAGTTAGTGATACTTTCTTGAATGAATTCAATTATTTATACGAAAGTGTATTTTTACCTAAATGCGTGTTGGGAATAATTTCCCCTTTGACCAGTTTGGTAACCCCTAGATGGAGAGTGGCATATATATTATTTTTAAAATATAATTATCCACTGACACGTGTTTCGTCGTCTACGACTCATCAGAGTGGCTGAATCTATATATATATGTATAATATTTAACTGATGCTAGTCTACTGAACATAAAAGTGCTAGCTTCCTCATTTTATGGGGAGGGAACGAGGTTGGGGGGGGTGCTACCGTTTTGGAGGATGGGAGATAGTGTAACTCCATGGAAACCAACGCCTCAGCAACTTCCTGTTGCCTTAAACCTTAAATGGGAGGAAGAGGAGGGTGTGTATGGAAGGAAGGCGTCGGTTGGAGGAAGAGAAACAATACTATCAGATTATCATTAAACAAAAAAAAGAACATTAGAACGTAGGTCAGACGTTTCCCATTGGAACAAATATATATATATATATATATATATATATATATATATATATATATATATATATAAAGCTGTTTGTGAGTGGTCACGAATAGGCCACCTTCGTGGCCTTCGGGCCAAGATCAAAGTGTAGTACTGCAAGCAAAGATCATATGTGGGTGAAACCCCACATATAAGACCTTGGTCAATGTAGGGGCAACCCTTCATACCAATTGTCACTATCCAGCTCCCCTACTCCCCGGGGAGTTGGTCCCCATTTCCCCATCACTCCTCACATTAAAAATCGGCCTTGTGCCTAATTTGCTCGGTGGGGGAGCAAATAAATACCTTGTCACGAATAGGCTCCTATATGGTTGACTATTTTAAAAAACTGATTACATATAATGATAGAAGATGTATAGAGACACAGGAACGGGTATGTTTCATCTGGCAGAACGGTGGTTCATTAAAATTGTGGGGTCTGCGTTCGCGCCTGGTCCACAAAGTATGGAAATAAATTTAGAAATTAAAAAAAAAAAAACGTTTACAAGTGTTTTTGATATAGATGTACATAAGAATACTTTGATAAGTATATTTTAACTTGAATAGGGATGATATAATAAAATTGTGGGGTCTGCGTTCGCGCCTGGCCTCCATAGAATGGAAATAGGCACAAACTTTAATAAAGACTTTTCATATGTATCTGCGTAAGTATACTTTGATAATTATGTTTCAGTTTGAAGAAATATGGTATAATAAAATTATGGTGTGTTCGTTCGCGCCTGACCTCCATAGAATGGAAATATGTCACAAAGTTTAACAAGGTTTTTTAATATATATCCACAGAATATTATGATAAGTGTTTCAGTGTGAACAGGTATGGTATAATAAATTATGGAGTTTATCTATTTTCTTTTTACTTTCATTATATTTTGCTTTGGTTTTGATACCCCCAAATTCGAAGCTATCTCTTTACAACCCTTCCTTTTCATAACCTATCATACTTTCATAAATCAGAGTCCATTTTTGTAGACTGTTTTTGAACCCAGTCAACGGCGGGTACATTTGCTAGTATATATATATATATATATATAATGAAATAAGAATTACAGTTAAGTTTACCAAAATGATCCAAGATGGCAAAACTAAAGTATATTATAAATATTAAAGAATTAATATTTATAAAGTAATCTCAACCAGATGTAAAAGCTCGATAAAATCAAATAGGAGATAGACCTTATAATAAGAACAAGTAGTTAATAAAACATGTTAAAAAACACTTTGAAAAAGAGTTAAAAAAACATTTAATTTTAAAAAGGAACCCCTAAAGAAGTGGATAGTCCTTAATCCGCAGAGTTTTGAAGAAATACTTTTTTCCTCCTCAGAGGGTAGGATTTAGCAAAATACGGGATCGGATTTTGCTTGCAAAAGTATTTAATGAAACTACAAGTTAGTCATAGATCTTACTTGATAACAAAAAGTGAAGCAGAGGGAATAGGGTGAATAAAAAAGTGATTTCACGTGAATGGATAGTCTGGCGAAGGATGACGGTAAAATCCAAAAATGCAGAATCCAAGAAAGTTAGTTAAAATTAAATATGTTTTTAACTCTTTTTCAAAGTGTTTTTTTTTAACATGTTTTATTAACTACTTGTTCTTATATATATCCAGGCTTGAGCTATTCAAAAGTAGAAACTAATGAACTCAACAAGGCTGTTAGATAGTGCTTGATAATAAGAGCTATATAAGAGAAAGAAAATTTAAAATATAAGTTGGCCTTTACAATAAAAATTTATTGTTCGACTGAATACTCCAAAAAAAAACAATTTACAAAGTCCTTATTCCGCGGAGTTTCAACTAACTTATAAGAAGCTCTACTCCTTATTGCGTATTGAGTTTTTATTCGGTTGGGATTAAATCATCTATATATAAATTCTGGTATTTATGTTAGTTTTAAGTTTACTATTGTGTATATCAGGTAAACACTACATCCCTTTTGATTTCATTACTTTATATATATATATATATATATATATATATATATATAATTGCCTTGAATCTTACGATTGTGCCTCTATATTTCTTCATTGTGCTAAACTACACCATGAAACATATATTATTCCTTAAATAAAAATAAATTAATATACACCATGAAATATTCTTTTTTTAATCTTGGTTTCAGTTAGGTTTTCCATGCAAGCTTTTTATTTTTTATTTGTTTTCTATCTACGTGCTAAATAGCAAAATCTATGACTGCCTATAAACATTATTTTTCTAAAAGCATTTTCTCTGAAGAGATGAACCATTTATTGAAAAACCACGGATTAAGGTAAAAAAAATTTTTTTTAATTTTTTGTATTCGAATAATAAATTTGATGTAATTTTTTTAATTTACTGAATTTAATTCCAAATTTTCCTATGGATACGCTTCTTCTTATTTGTCCCTCAGTCCTCATTTTTTAAATGAGTGATTTTTCTGACAAAGGGAGAAGAAAAAGCTGTTTTCTAGGTTGGCAGTATTTTTGCGTGAACAGTTGGCAGAGTTGGTGGAAATTTTCTGTTTCTATGTCTATCCTTGTAGCCATGTCACTAGTAAGGGTGCTGGAGGTAAACGTTTTGTCTGGGCTGACGTTATCCGCCTGATAGTCAGGGACCCGAACCTTGGATTAACCACTAAGGAGGCTGTCCTATCAGCAGGTGCAAAGTACTGGGGCTGCTGTATTGCCATTTGGTGAATGGAATCTGGACCATGCAGTAGCTTCTGGTGGGGCCTCTCGATGCCATACTAATGGGTAATTGTTACGGCTTTACCTTATCATGTGGTACAAAAAAAAAAAAAAAAATTCTTCGTTTCTTTTTCTCTCTTAGTTTCCCCTCTCTGTCCTGCTCTAAGTAAATCTGTCGACCTAGTCCACAAATTCCAAAATTTCATCATGACAAGTTTCAAGAAAAAATACACGATTAAACCCGGTTCTCCAACTTCCAACGTAGACCCCTACTACCATGTCTCCTTCTCCAACATCAGGGGTCTACGTTCTAACCTTCCAGAGGTTGAAACCCAATTACAGGAGACTAAACCAGACCTTTTATTTTTAAGTGAAACTGGCATTGGACAGGCTATTTCCCTAGATGAGTTTGCAATTACAGGATACTCTAACTTAACTTCTAAATCTGACCCCCAAGATCGCCATGAGCATGGAATATGTGCATATATTAAAGATAGCTTTCCATGTGGGAGGGACATCTCCAGGGAAGATCCTAACTTACCCTATATGTGCTTCCGGGTTGCTTTAGCTCACACTACTGCATTTATATTTACTCTCTATCGCCCCCACAACAGCGGAGTTACTATGTTTCAAAGCATATCTGAGAAAATTGACCAAGTCCTTTCTACTTATCCTTCAGCTAACATTCACGTATGTGGAGACTTCAATGTTCACAACGTCGAATGGTTGACCCACTCAAACAAGACCGATGATGAGGGGAGGTTCTGTCATGATTTCTCCATTGCCTATGACCTCACTCAGATTGTTCAGGAACCTACCCGTGTGCCCGATAATGACGGCCAGTATGCGAGCCTACTAGACCTTTTTCTCACAACTTGCCCTGAACTATGTTCAGTTTCTGTTCTGTCGCCTCTTGGATCTTCCGACCACTCTGTTGTATCAATTAAGATAAAAATGAAATGTAATAAGTCCCCAGACGTACCACTTCATCGTACAGTATATCGATACACTAAGGCTGACTGGGATAGCTTCCGTACATTTATATCTGATCTACCTCTGCATTCCATGTTTAAAAACGATGTGTCCTCTATAGTATTAGACCTAACTGAATGGTTAATTGTAGGTATTGACCATTTCATACCCTCTAAAAAGTTTCAGCAAAAACCTAACAGCCAGCCATGGTTCTCTCCAGAATGTGCTGCTGCCATTGCGCACAGAAATCACTTTTTCCACTGCTTCAAACGTAATAGATGTATGGAAACTAAAGCCGTTTTCAGGACTGCCAGCAACCATTGTAAGAAAGTAATAAGGAACGCAAGAGAGTTGTATGCTCAATCTGTTAAGTCCAAAGTAGCTGAGCAGCGGCTTGGTTCCCACCAGTTTTGGCAAATAGCAAACAGAATCCTGAACAGAAGCGTGTGCTCCATCCCAACTATTATCAATGGACCTGAGGTAATCTCGTCAGCATCAGACAAAGCCAAACTCTTTGTCAAGAACTTTGCAGCTAATTCTACCCTTTGCGACCAAGACCGCCAACCCCCAATATTTCCTTCTGTATCAGAAAACACGCTATGTGATATACGTATATCTGTACATGATGTTGCCAAGCTAATCAAAAACCTTGATTCCAGTAAAGCAACTGGCCCTGATGGTATTCCAATTATAGTACTCAAAAAACTTCAACCTGAACTAGCGCCCATACTTACAAAACTGTTTAAACGTTGTCTTAAGGAGAATAGTTTCCCATCTCCCTGGAAAATCTCATCAGTATGCCCTGTATTTAAGAATTCAGGTGATCGCTCATCCCCCTCTCAGTACAGGCCAATAAGTCTCCTGTGCGTCATGAGTAAGTTGCTAGAATCTGTGTTAAATACAGAAGTAATCAAACATCTCAACAAAAATAACCTTCTTAGTGACACTCAATATGGTTTCCGTTCTGCTAGATCTACAGCAGATGTCCTTACAGTTATATCGCATAGGATTAGCAAATCTCTCGACGGTGGCAATCTTTCTAGGGCAATTGCTCTTGACATATCTAAAGCCTTTGATAGGGTATGGCATAAAGGTTTACTTCATAAGATCGCTAGCTATGGTATAGCTGGAAAAGTCTTCTCAATTATTAAATCATTTCTTTCTGATAGGTTCATAAGAGTAGTAGTTGAGGGGCAAAAATCAGAAGCTCTCAGTATTAATGCCGGTGTCCCTCAGGGATCCATCCTGGGCCCAACTCTTTTCCTGATCTACATTAATGATCTTCCAAATCATATCCTTACATCATTTGTAGACATTTATGCTGACGACACTACCATTTATGGTACCACATCTAAGACAGTAAACGAGCAAGTACTCTCCAATTCTCTCTCCTCTGATCTTGAGCATGTAGTACAATGGGGAAAGGAGTGGCTGGTTACTTTTAATGCATCTAAAACCAAGCTTCTCTCTTTACATCATCAACATTTTAATCCACATTTGTCATCAATTGAAATGAATGGCTCTCGTCTTCAGGAGGCCTCAAGTTTTGACAAGCTTCTGGGCTTGACCATTACTCCTGATCTTAAATGGAACACGTATATCAAATCTGTTGCCAAGGCCGCTGGAAAAATGGTGGGATCTTTCTATCGATCCAGTAGATATCTCACTGCTGATGCTATTCTCTATCTATATAAGAGCCAGGTACGTCCAAGGATGGAATACTGTTGCCACATCTGGGCAGGAGCTGCTAGAAAGGACTTGTCCTGCCTTGATAGAGTTCAAAATAGACTTCGTAGCCTCGTAGGAGATGTCCTTTTCTCCTCCTTACAACCTCTATCTCACAGAAGAGATGTTGCGAGTTTGTCTCTGATGTATCGTTATTTTCATGGAAAGTGTTCAACTGAGCTTCAATCTATGGTCCCCCCTCGCCAAACTTTCACAAGAAACACTCGTCTAGCTGTAAACACTATCAATAATTTCCCCCACTCTTTATCTGTGCCTAAACCTAAACATAGATTCCATGAACAAAGCTTCTTTCTTAGAACTGCACGCCTGTGGAATTGTCTTCCGTTTTCCTGCTTTCCGGCTGACTACAATATGGTTGTGTTCAAGTCTAAGGTAAATAAGTTCTTGATGAGCCGTTCCATATAAGTTATTAAATTTACCAAATTTTCATTACTAATGATTACTATATTGACCAACTTCTACTGTACACTCTTTAACCCTTATCCTTGAGTGGCCTCTGGGCCTTGATAATGTGGTGATGCCTTTGTAAAAAAAAAAAAAAAAAAAAAAAAAAAAAACGGCTGGACCGATTTTTATGAAATCTCGCACAAATGTACGTCATGTGTTTTGGCAGTGTTCTTAGGCTAATCTCAACCGCGAGAAATATCGTTGAAATTTTAACATTTATTTTTTTTTTAAATGACCTAACATCCGGCCATAGTGATCTAATAATTATAACAGCATGATCTGCGCTGCGAGCTTAGGTGACCGACTTTTCTATTTCAACTTTAAAGTGCTCAACAGTAAGAAACAGAGTTTCTTAAAGGGCCTGGCATAATTATTACAATAATAATTTTAATACCGACGGACACTAGTGTTTCATCCTTTCGGGAATCATCAGTCCAGGGTGACACGATTACTACCATCTCTGACGCCATTAGCAAGGAACTAACCTCCAGGCCAATCTCAATCGCGATATATAAATTTGAGGTTGCTATTTTTCAAAGGTAAGGTAACCAGTGAAATATAACGAGGTTAATACAAGAGTGCTCAATACCTGGGTAGAGCAAGTTACACTTTAAATTTGTCTTTACATAAGCAGTAATGTGTTGCTACACAGTCATGAGCATGTTTCGTTCTTCCAGTGTTTAATAACTAGAGACCTCTTCAGACAACGACGCTTATATTGAAAAACGTCGTTGCCTGAAGAGGTCTCTAGTTATTAAACACTGGAAGAACGAAACATGCTCATGACTGTGTAGCAACACATTACTGCTTACGTAAAGACAAATTTAAAGTATGTATGTGTGTGTATATTATATATATATATATATATGTGTGTGTGTGTGTTTGCCTCAATTACAATTAAGAGTTGGTGGTTGGTTCGGACAGATGAATTGAAATGCAAACGCTTCAGCATAATTATCTTTGTACAAATAGCAAGCCTGTCACAGTTAACAACGAAAGTTTGTCTTTGCTAATTTTTTTTTGTTTGTTTGTTTTCTTCTGACAATGATAATAATAATAGTAATAGTAGTAATAATAACAGTAATAATGATAGTAGTAGTAATGATAGAAATAATAATAACAATTATGATAATAAAAAATGTTAATGATACAGCCTAGCATCACAAGTAAGTTTCAGAAGCTTTATCGCTGTGCTGCGGACCCAGTGTATAAAATCAACAGTAGGTTCTTTGATAAAACAGGGGCGCGTTCGAAATGAATGGTCTTGTTTAGAACACAATTGAGACAATACTTGAATTTGCATTTGAAACTTTAATGCAAGCCATTGTGTATTAAATCAAATTTTATAAAATCAACAGTAAATTTTCTTCAATGCAATGTAAACCACAATGTATTGTGGACTAAGTCACTGCTGGGAGGCACGTAAAGATTCCTCCTTCTTTAATAATAATAATAATGATAATATAATAATAATAATAATAATTCTGATTTCGCTTATGAACGTCTCTCTGGAAAGGGATGGGATTCATTTCCAGAGGATTTCCCATAATCCCGGCTTCAAACCAGGAGCTTCAAAGATCAAGGGTTTTCCTAAGGATGTTGTTGGTACCTATAATTGCAGAGGTTTGAAGGCCGCCTAAAACATCGGGGATTCATAGTTTTTTCAATTGTTCTTCCAGACGACTTGATACTACTCCTAGTGTACCAACTACAACCGGGATTATTTGTGTTTTAACTCTGTGTATACGCCTTATCTCCAAGGCCAATGGAGCATAATTGCTCCATTTCTCATTCTCCTTCTCTCTCACATTCCTGTCCCAGGGTACTGAGAAGTCTACAATCTACCAGTTTTTTGAGACCTTGTCAATGACGACCAAATCCGGACAATTATGTTCCAATTGATTGGTCGTTATGACACTTTTGTCCCACCATATCTTTACATTATCATCCTCACCTTGCATTCCTCACTTGTTCTCACTTCATCAGGCATCTCCTCAAACCATTTTCCAGCACACTTCACCCCAACCCTCTTACACACCTCCCAATATATCTAGAGTCCCATGCGATCGTGTCTTTTGTGGTATTCTCTCTGGGCCAGTCCACTACACCCTTCTGCAAGGTGCGCAATTGACTCTGAGGTCTTACCACAAATCTGGCATTCTGTAGCAACTTCCTCTTTTAGAACCACTTTTTTGAACAATCGTGTTCCTAATGCCTGTTCTTGTGCTGCACAAACAAAAGCTTCAGTATTCTTAGCCAGATACCCAGCTCTAAGCCATTGCCATGATCTTTCATCAGCCACTTTTGCTATAACCTGGAAGAACCTTCCATGCATTTTCTTCCTAGCCAGTTCCTCTTCCCTTTCTATATCCATACGTTTCACATAATCAGCCTTGGTCTAGCATACCTCCAACGACATCTCCTCAGTTCTAACACACTTTTCAATCCTCTCCCACCATCTTTCCTCTTTTGATACAGCCTTGCTACGCTACTTCGAATGTGGAATATACCAAACATTGCTAAAAGTTTTCTTGTTTTGATATCCATGGCATGCAAATCCTTATCAGACCATTCTAAAATTCCCGCACTGAATCTCAAAACACTGACTGCCCATGCATTTATTGCTTTCATTAGGTTTCCTCCATACAGTTTTGACTTTGCAATTAGTTTCACTCTTCTAAGATACTCCTTCCTGACTGTTTCCTTCATTTCTCTGTTCATGATGCCTACACCAACCTCCAGCACTCCCAAATACTTATATCCTGTATCTTCTATTTCTTTCATGATTTCTCCATTTGGCAGCACTATTCCATTCGAATGAAACTTTACTCCTCTTTTCATCACAAGCACTGCACATTTACCAATCCCAAGCTCCATCCCAATGTCTTCTGAACATGTCTCCACAAGTTCTACCAGTCTCTCCATTTCCTTTTCATTTCTACCGAATATTTTCAAATCATCCATAGACAGTAGATGGTTGAGGCGTCTGTCACTAGATCCAAAGTTATACCCCAGTTTTTCTCTCTTCAAGAGGATGCTCAGTGGCATCATTATGATTACAAAAAGAAGTGGTGATAACGAATCTCCTTGAAATATCCCACGTTTAATGCCAACCTGTCCCATCTCCTCTCTGTTTGCTGTCAGCACCGTTTTCCATTAAGCCATACTTGTCTCCAAAAGCCCTACCACATTCTCAGCAACCTTCATCATCAATAGTGTTTCACGTATCCATGAATGAGGAACCATGTCATAAGCCTTTCTTTAATCGATCCATGCTACGCTCAGATTTCTCTTCTTCGCATCCTGCATTGTTGCTTTATCAATTAATAGTTGCTCTTTACTACCTCTCGAGCCTTTCTCTAGATGTTCATAAATTTTCTCTGCAAATATTCCAGTCAACAGTTTCCACATCAATGGCAGACATGTAATTGGTCTATAATAATTGGCATCTGTTCCTTTTGCAGGATCTTTCCTAATCAGTGTTGTTCTTCCCTTCACGAGCCAATCAAGGACATCTCCCGACTCTACAACCCTTTGCATATAATAATAATAATAGTAATAATAATGATAATAATAATAATAATAATAATAGTAGTAATTGTAGTAATAATAATAGTAGTAGTAATAATAATAGTAATAATAGTAGTAATAATAATAGTAATAGTAATAATAGTAGTAATAATAATAGTAGTAGTAATAATAATAGTAGTAGTAATAGTTGTAATACCAATAATAATAATAATAATGGTAATAATGATGATAATAAAAAGATAATGATTATAGTCTATATATTAATATCGTAGTAACTTGTACGTATGTCAAGGTTTCCAGATTATAATTTTTTCTTACATTACGTCTTCAGTGATCAGGAGATCCTATTTATTAAAAAGGGAGGATAGAAGGTAATGACATACTACGAACATTAAATTAGTATATAGATACGTTAATTTAATTGTTCGCCATATGTTATCGCATTCTACCCTCCTTTTTAATAACTGATCACTGAAGACGCAATGTAAAATAATTTTTATTTTTTAAATGATATTGCTTTTCGGCTGTACGTGAAGCTAAAATATACGTTCTTAGTCTTCTAGCTAGGATCTAAAGGTAGTATCTGTTCTGTCTAATGATGGTATAATGATATTGTGGGGTTTTCGTTTCCATCGGACGTCCGTACAATATGGAAATATGGTACAGACTCCTATAAGGATGGGCCTGTCGGTGGGGGGGGGGGGCATTAGAATACGCCGACTGCCCCCCTGCAGAGGGTAAATGTCCCTCAATGGGGGGTCCTGTATATGACCTTAAACTATATCCAGTGGTAAGGCCCCAGCTTGTGGGCTTTGGGGAGTGTGGAGCCACCCTTTAATTTCCATTGCTCCCAGGTCCACTCTGACCCGGAGTGGTAGTACCTGTTAGGGTTCCAACTATGGGTTGAATAGAAACCGACGTGAAAACAAATATATTCTATTCAAAAAATATTTCTTCAAAATCTTTGGATTCGGCATTAAATAACCCGAAAAGGGTTGATATGCCGTAAAACAAAAACAACCAACCTATAAGGATATCGGAGATAAACTGTAATAACTAGATATATTCTGACACTACGTTAACCAGATTACTTAGATAAATACTTTTACAGTTTTAACAAAAGGGCTACAATAATATTGTGGGGTTTACATTCATGTTGAACATTCACAGAATGCCCAGCAGCAACATATTACGTATAAATGATGCAGCCGTGGAAATTCCACAGGTCCTACTACTAATAACAATAATAGATCCTGAACTGTCATCAAAGCTTCAACCTCTGTCTCATCAACGAAATGTTGCATCCCTCTGCCTGTTTTACAAGTATTTTAATGGTGAATGAATGCTCCGACGAACTACAAGCCCTTGTGCCCCCTCGACGTAAATACACCTGACAAACCCGGCAAGCAGCAAAATCCCACCCCTTCACAGTAGAGATCCCTAGATGTAAGAGAGCTTTCTATTCTAATAGTTTCTCCCCTAGAAGTGCTAGACTTTGGAAGCTTCTTTCTTAGAACTGCACGCCTGTGGAACTCTGTTCCGTCTGCCTGCTTCCCTCCCGACTACAACTTGGATGTCTTCAAGTCCAATGTTAACAAATTCCTAATGAACCGCCCCCTTAATTAAACACTTCATCAAATCTCCACACTAACGTAATGTACTTGCAATAACCCTTATCCCTGAGTGGCTTCCGGGCCTTGATAAGTAGTGATCACTGTGTAAAAAAAAAAAAAAAAAAAAATTCCCTTCCTGGGCTCCTGCTTCCCCAACTGTACTGACATGCAGAAGTTCATGTGTAATGTAAATAGACATCTTGCTGCTCAACTCCCTATATAGTATCCCAGCAACTTATCTCCCTGATAATAGCCCCTTCCCCCTACATCAAAGTTGCACTGTACCTTGTTTGGGGTGAAAATGTAATAAAAAAAATATTAATAGCAATAATATTGAGAAACCCCCTGTTGGCATGTTTGTTGACACATGTTGAATGCTTTGGCAGGAGAGAAGAAAAAAAAAATCAGGGTAAGGCTAACAGCAGTGCTTTCTCTCCAAGGAGACAGTGGGAATGCTTTCTCCCCTACAGACAGTGGGGTTTGTCGAAAGTCTTTCCTACCCCATTTTAAGCACACGAAGATGTCATCCTACAAACAAAACTGGCTTGGAAAATATGAGAGTTGTCGTGGGGGAGGGGCGGGCATATAAAAACAGCCCCCCCCATCCAATAAATGTAGGGTGTGACACTATTCTCACTACTTTGTTCTTTCAACATCTTTGGCCTAGTAATCACGTTTGCAATGCCACCCGGTTACCCATCCCGGCCACTATGTAGGGGTTTCCACAATTTGATTTCATTAAGACCATAAACTTGATTCTTAGAGACCTCTGCTACTAGATCCTCAACAACAAAACGCCCCTGTTAATATAAAGAATACTGAGCCCTTAGACATAGCTACTGTTTCTATCGCAACTAGTCCTGACTTACTTAACTCCCCACAAGTGCTACCAGATGAGGCTGTCTGCAGATATTTACTTCTCGACTTTAAATGCACCAAAGACGGATGCTATTGTTTCCCCCCCCCCTTTTCCTTTTCCCTTGCAAAACTCCATGTTCTGCAAAGCCAAAAATAAAAACCACTTTTTTTTTCTCTCTACAAATATACTGAGATTAACAACTTCAAGCATGAATCTCATTTTCTAAAATTACGGGGTTCGACATCAAATAACCCCCCCCCCCAAAAGGTTGATATGCCATAAAACAAAACAACCAAATTAAACACCATGAATAAATATTCAAAGATATAAAGAATTTAGAGCATAAAACCTTTTTCCAAAAATTACTGGATTTAGCATTAAATAACCCAAAAAGAGTTGATGTATCTTAAAACAAAACAACCAAACTAAACACAATTAATAAATATTTGAAAATATGCAGAAGTTTAAACATAAAAAAAATACAAAAAAAAAAATGATTAAATTTGGTATTGAATAACTACAAAAAAAAAAAAAAAGCTTGATATGCTGTAAAACGAAACTAAACCAAACCAAAGCTAAGCTAAACATAAGATCGGGTTTTAATGCAGAGAAAATAAACCAATATGGATAGGACACAATTTTAAATTGACTCATTCTAACTCTGTCCAAAATTAAGAGATTAGACCATTCCTGTCCATGATCTGGTCCTTGTTGATTTTTCAGTGGAAGTTTAGTTTTGTGCAGTTCAAGGAGGTTCATCCTCCCAGGCTTTGCTTTCTTTCTTTGAAAAGGGGTTCCAATGGGGCTGTCCAGACACATTTTACAGATCAGTGCCCTTCTTCCGAGGGCGCTGACTTCTCACTCCCACTTTCCGACCCTGGTATTTAAGTTTTTGCAGTGGGAGAGAATTAAACAACCTCAGTCCAGAAGGATTTCTCCTCCACTGACACTATACTTTGAATTATTCATTTGCTAATTAAAATTTACAAATTATGCACTAAACCATTAAAAAAAATGGGCTCGGTAGTTATCCTCTGTATTAAACTCTTTAGTAGACATATTTTCACCTGTTCGTCTAAGCACTGTCTGTTCCTTTGATGGCAGTCAAGATTGTTCATTTTCTTTCACTTCCGGTTTCTTTATCAATTTAACTGGATAATAATTAGATATGATCACTTGGGTAAGAAAGCCATTCTTAACATGGGGAAAAGGAGGAGGCTTTCACGTTATCTGAGAGAAAGACAATTCAGAAGGGACTCTATCTTGCTTGTAATCATCGTCCCGTCTGTGAAGCAGAAACTGGAAGTATAAATGAGCAGATAATATTGACTATAACATTTTCTTTCATCATCTTTCCTTTTCTTTCGTTTTAAGTCGCCACAATACCGCATTTACTTTAAAGACTGATCAATGGTTTTAATTGAAGTCTGTTTACAAAAAATCGCAATAATTGGAATCAATAATTGAATCAGAGGAAAACTTGCTTGGTGCCATTAAATATGTTAAAAAATTTTAATGAAACGTATGAAAGGATGGAATACTGTTGCTACATATGGGCAGGAGCTGCTAGAAAAGACTTTTCCTGCCTTGATAGGGTTCAAAATAGACTTCGTGGCCTGGTGGGAGATGTCCTTTTCTCTTCGCTGCAACCTTTGTCTCACAGAAGAGATGTTGCGAGTTTGTTTCTGCTTTATCGTTATTTCATGGAAAGTGTTCGACTGAGCTTCAATCTATGGTCCCCCCCTCGCCAAACTTTCACAAGAAACACTAGACTAGCTGAAAACATTATCAATAATTTTCCACACTCTTTATCCGTGCCTAAACCTAAACATAGATTCCATGATCAAAGCTTCTTTCTTAGAACTGCGCGCCTGTGGAATTGTCTTCCGTTTTCCTGCTTTCCAGCTGTCTATAATATGGTTGTCTTCAAGTCCAACGTGAACAAGTTTCTGATGAGCCGTTCCACTTAAGTTAACAAATTTACCGAACTTCCATTACTATCGATTACTATATTGTCCTTTTGACTACTCTACACTCTTTAACACTTATCCTTGAGTGGCCTATCGGCCTTGATAAGTGGTGACGCCTATGTAAAAAAAAAAAATTAACTTTTCTACTTGCTAAATATCGCAAGGTTGAATAGAGGCAATGAACAGGATACCACAATAACAAATGGAAATTGGCTAGTCACAAATTTTTATATTTTTCTTTTTTTTCTTTTTAATAGAAATCGCTCCAGACAAGGCATGAATCTACTTGATGTATGAAGCCAAAAAAACATAGCCAACAATAAGTGTTAGATGAATTGTAATATTAGATGGAAATTGGACAGTCACAAAGTATTTATTTTTTTATGGAAATCGCACCAGACAAGGCGCCAAGCCACTTGATGAAAAGAGTTAGCAAAAAAAAGTAACTAGCAAAAGATAAATGTTAGATGTCAAAAAACAGCAATTCTCCCACCTTTATCAGAAACATTGCTTATGGAATGCGAGGACTAAAGGGTAAAATTAAAATTAGACATAGCTACTATTTCTATTGCAACTAGTCCCTACTTACTTAACTCCCCACAAGTGCTACCAGATGAGGCTGTCTGAAGATATTTACTTCTTGACTTAAAATGCACCAAACACGGATGCTATTGTTTTTTTTCCCCCCCTTTCCTTTTCCCTTGCAAAACTCCATGTTCTGCAAAGCCCAAAATAAAAACCACTTTTTTCTCTCTACAAATATACTTATGGAATGCGAGGACTAAAGGGTAAAATTAAAGGGAAGCAAGAGTTAATGAGGTTGCCAAAAGTAAACCCAAGTTCCATTTTCTACTTTCTCCCAAAGTATTTAACGAAAATTGTGTATTTTGTTTTAGCTTAAATGCTATTTGGGTCTGACTTTTAAAATCCGACAAGATAACTTTATATATTAGATGGACACAACACTTATTATTATTATTTCTTTAAGGATTTTCAGCTTTGTACAAGATGGCAGGTTCCTTTCTTATTATTTTTGCTGATATTATTGTTTTTAGTGTTGTTAGTCGATTGTAGATGCTACGACGTTATTTATTTTCTTAGTTGTTGTGTTCGTGTCCTTATCTTGTGTGCACAGACTCTGTGGACTGAGGTCTGGGGAAAATGTATACTTAACTCAAGAGAAAACAAAGAATCTGGCAATGAGCCCTTGGGGTTATAGGTTGACAGGTTCAGTCGGGGTGGAGGGGTTAGAAATCGCTAGGTCTATATCATATCTATTCACATATACATATAGTCTGAAGCCAGAACAAGAGAACAGAAATAGAGAGGTAACAATATAGCTAACCCTTATAATGATGGGGAAAGTGTAAGAATTACAACCAGTCATGCAGAATTTTAGATATATAAAATCAGCTCAGTAGAAGAGGAATTGGATTTTCTAGAGTGAAAGTGAAGTAAATAGGAGTTAAACGAAATTAACACAAGACTAGTGGGACCTGTGGAAATTCCACAAGGGACTCATTCATATATATATATATATATATATATATATATATATATATATATATATATATATATATATATATATATATATTGATGTTGGCATTCTGTAGATGTTCAGTGTAAATGGAGACGCTCTGATATTATTTGTGGCTCTTTTGTTAAAACTGCAAAGATATTCATCTAAGCTAGAAGGGGCGCCTGGCTTAGCCCAGTTGTAAAGTACGCTTAAATATGATATTTTAATTTACGTACATTTCGTATATATTATTATAGAGTTAATGTTCTATCGATTTTTATATATTATAAAGTTGTGATTTCAAAAATGAAAAAAAAATATATCCATATGAATTAGGTGCATCAGCTTAAACTGAAACCAAAACGTGTGAATATTATATATATGTGTGTGTGTGTGTGTGTGTTCTTGTAGGATTAATAGCAAGTCAATATTCAAATAATAGCAGCAGCATGATATATATATATATATATATATATATATATATATATATATATATATATATATATATATATATATATAACTTGAATGCCATCAGTTATAATCGAAACCAAAACTTATGAAGAATTCTTGATAAAATTATTTATTACAAGAAATGCAAGTCCATAACCATTAAACGACAGTCACTCGAATGTGACACACAAAATTAATAACACACTCGCTATCCTATTAATAAATAGATTATTTACACATGTTTCAGAATTCAAAACAATAACAACTTAGGATTGTGTACAATCGTTTCAAGGATGATATCAACTTTATTCATAGATGATCTCATCATCGGCATTTAGGGGGATGTAGGATTAATACCAAGTCAATATTCAAATAATAGCATTATCACCAATTATTTAAACATTAACTTGATATGAATCCTCCCCTTCTCATGCTGATGAAGAGATTATATTTATGAATAAAGTTGATATCGTCTCTGAAAGGATCGTACACACAGTTGTTATTGCTTTGAATTCAGAAACATATGTAAATGAACTTTGTATTAATTTTGCTATCCGTATTTACTCTATTTTAGCTCTAGAAGATCTAACTTATCTTCTATTGAGCTGATTATATAGCTGTAGTATTCTGAACGACTAGTTCTAATTCCTATACTTCCCCCATGATTATGAGTACAGATCGAATGATCCTCTATTCAATCCTGGCTGTATCTCACTATTGTAACTTTTTCTTATGAGTTCAATTTACGGTAAAAAAAAAAAAAAAAAAAAAGAGGAACCATTTAAAATCACTGCAAATCATTTTTTGTTTGCATATTTTAAAACTAAATATTAATCAGAAATAACTTTTTGCCACGGCATTCAACGTCAAGCTTAAATATCAGCTGACGTGATATTATAAAGAGACACAGATGGAATTTGATGAACGACATTATTATTTTACAAATTAGTCCACCGGACAAATTATTCCTTGTAATATATTATAATCGATAGAGGATCGATTCTGTAATGATACATACGCAATCTGCATAAATTAAAATATCATGTTTAAGCGTATTGTAGGACTGTACAATGCCAGGCTGCTAGCTAGTATATATATATATATATATATATATATATATATATATATATATATATATATATATATATATAGTGGTAGTTTGATTTCGTTTCCTAGAAGTACATCAACTGAAACGATGTGTGTCTACCAAAAAGTGCTCAATCAGCTAACAGAGTATATTAAATTAAATTCTTTTATACAAACAAACGGCTACATATGTGCATACATGTTCCTGTAATTTCCTGTTTCAAAGAAATCATGTCTCAGGCCAAAGATATCGCTTGATTTTTTTCAAGTGATATCTTTGGCCTGACGACGTGATTTCTCTGAAACGAGAAATTACAGAAACATATATGCACATATGTAGCCGTTTGTTTGTATAAACGAATTTAATATATATACTAGCAGTTCAGCCCGGCTTTGCTCGGGCCCTATGTACTGTTTATTACTTGCCCTATGTGTTAATACACTTTATGTAAGATTTCAAATGTTTAGACCAAAATTTATCTGAGTAATTTTGTAGAGACCGCAGAGGTCAATTTTTTTTTAACTTTGACCCCAATTTCGACCCTTAAAATTCATTATTTTTGGTCTCGAATCTAAATACAAAGTTTTACGCATCCAAGTTACCTACATCTAAAATTTCTAGCGTTTAGACCTAAAATTGGTGGTGGAATTTGGTAGAATCTGCAAAGGTAAAGTCTTTCAACTTTGACTTTTTGGCAGCCAAATTATCGCCCCAAAATTGATTAAAATGCTTGCCACATGTCTGACTACCTCTTATGTATATATTTCAAATGTTTAGACCCCTAGAGACCGCAAAGCTCAAATCTTTTGAACTTTGACCCCTTGGCAGCTCAAATTTTCGACCCAAACTGATTAAAAAGCTTGCCCTATCTTTGAATACCCTTTATGTAAAATTTGAAATATTTAGACCAGAAATTGGCTGAGTAATTTGGTAGAGATCGCAGAGGTAAACTTTTTTTTAAACTTTGACTCCTTAGCATTTATTGTTTTGGGCTAAAATCAAATTATAAAGTATGATCCATGTCCAAGTAACCTACATTTAAAATTTCCAAGTGTTTGGACCCAAAATTGACACAGGCGTTTGGTAGAATTTTCAAATGTCAAATCGTTGAACTTTGATCCCTTGACAGCCAAATTTCTGGCTGAAAACCGATTAAAAAAGATTTTCCCAAATCTCAATACTCCTTATGTCAAATCTCTAGTCTCTAGACCGAAAAGTGACAGAGTTATTTGGTAGGGAAACTGTCACTTTGATCTCCAAGAAAGGGAGCAGGACAATACATAAAAATTAAAAAAAAAAAAAAAGATCAAATAAAATGACAACTTACAATATCTGCTTTATCTGAGGGAGGTTTCATGTGTAAATGTTGCATCATCGCTTGCAAAAGTTCCTTTTCACGGGTAAGCTGAAACGAAAAAGAAAACAAAAGGATTGAAAACAAAAAAAATGACTCGCTCATAGCCATGACAAATAACACCCTACCTGAGAGCACATCGTTCAAACTGTTTGATTTAACATTCGCAAATACATCGAGGACATTGCCAGGGCTGCTGTAAAGAAGGTGGGCTCCCTCTACCGTGCTAGAAAACTAATCACTCATGAGAGTATCACATAACTCTACAATGCATGGAGTATTGTTACCACATTTGGACTAGTGCATCTGCCACTAGTTTTTCATCTGGGCTGGTGTATCTATAACTATTTGAGGCAGGGTCTCAAAAAAGTCTCCAATCTACTAGGTCCTGCACTATCAACCAAGCTTCATCCCCTATCACATCACTGCAATGTGCCTGTTTTACAAGTACTTTAATGGAACGTGTCCTAATTAACTCATACCACTTGCACCTTAACGTATATACTAATGATGGGACGATTCCAATATTGTCCCGATTCCAATACAATTACCGATTTTGTACGAAATTACCGATTCCGATACAATTACCGATTCTGAATCTTTGTAAACCTCTAAATATTTTGCTATAAAGTTATTTTCTCCCGATTACTGTAAAATGTGCATGCATTTTCTCCAACATAAAAACACACTTGTGAGAGTGTGATCTCGAGATTTTAATCTTACTGTGAGTTTAAATCAGTAAATATTTATTATTTCATTATTACTACAAGCAGTGGAAGACGTTTTATAAAAACAAAATCAAATAAAATAGATAATTAAAGGAATCGGTTTTGGCATCGGAAAATAGGCTAAAATTTTTTCGATTCCGATACCCCAAAAAGCTCCGATTTTTCCGATTCCCGATTCCGATTAATCATCCCAACACTAGTATATACCCCCAACAAACCCGTATAGTAGCAAAATCCCGCCCTTTACTGTAGCGGTTTCTATATGCCAGAAAATCTTTTGTAATACTTTCTTCCCTCAAACTGCTAGACTTTGGAATTCCCTTCCTGCTTCCACGACTGTAATAACATGCAAATATTTAAATGCAATGTGAACAGAGATCTCTTCTCTTTTCACATGGTCCCAAATTAGTAGTTCCTTATGTCCAAGTAGCAATAGGTTTTGTTTGGGAATGAACAACAACAACAACAAAAAATAATAATCAGGGTTGATGAATCAGTTGATAATATGCAAGTTTTAACAAAGGTTTCGGTATAAGTCCATATTTATTCAGAAAAATCACTTCCTGCTTTCAAGGTGGTTCGCACTAAACGGCGTAGCCTATAACTGAAGATAAAAATAATTTTGCTAGGTACGTGCTGTTGGACTCTTCCATCCACGTCCACATCCAACAGCACGTACCTAGTAAAATCAGAAATGGGACATACCGAGAAACTGACATTAGCGTAGCAAGCGATGCTCTTTGTGTAAACAAATCGAGCTTAGGCATTTGGACGAGGTCAAAACATGGTTAATTCACTACCCGCACAGCAGCAGCCATATAGCTTAATAGTGAGAAGCCTTAACTGTCGTTTGGGCGGTCAGGTTTCGATCCTGGCTTGAGGTAGTTGCCCGTCTAGCTGCACTGATGAGCTGTGATACAGCGAAACAGTACTGCACGTGGATGTCATATATATATATATATATATATATATATATATATATATAATTTTTTGTTTTTAATTAACGGTTCCCATATCATATTACATTCTATACTAGATCTACTTAGTAATTGGTTGCTCTTCAGCATATGTGCTGCTTCTTTGAGTCGTCTTACTCTCCACCGTTCTTCTCTGTCTATAATTTTTACTTTGACCCATAGTGATAGATGGTAACTAGTAATAGTGTTAGTTTGGGGTAATTGTGCCAACTAAAAAAAAAGTGCTCTTTATATGCATGGTTGCCAAAAGAGCACTTTTAGCTAGTTGGCGCAATTACCCCAAAGTATGGTATTTACAACTAGAAATAAAAATAGGTCTAAGGTTCCTAAAATTTGTACTAGAATTGCCCGCAATGACTCGTGGCACAGGGGTTAGAATACTTGGAAAAATCAATTGTGAAAAGTAATATTCTTCTGAAGGTTAAAGGTTCAATTCATCAGTGTGGGCAACCGAAAAATACAATTGCAAATTACATAAGACCTCTATCCAGTCATGGCTGATGGAACAAGAGCATGCTACTCCCAGGAAGTAAATAAAGGGTTCCGCTCGAAATTCCGTTCAAATTCCCAAGTTCGATAGAAATATTTCTGAGTTTGACAAGATACACCTGAAGAAGGTCGGAGGTTACATCAAACGAAACGTTTTGAAAATAACACTCAAGATGAGAACAGTAGTCTACATAATCTAAATAATACGAGTAAAATCTTTGTTTGGATGAATAACGCGTACAGAAAGATGTCGGCCAGTTGAAATCCAAAATGTTTGTTTCAATTTGCTGATATATTTCTATTACTTTTGTGCATGCGCAAATTCATTCATATTTTGAAGTGGTTTGATTTTACATCTTATCTGTCAACAACTCAGTACGGCACAATTACGTTGACACACCGGTTCTCGCCAGATTATCGAAGTTAAACAACATTAAGCCAGTACCAGACGGGTGACCATTTGGGAAGGCTAGGTGCTGTATGTACCTTCTGGGAAGGTTGGGCATGGAGCCAGCACCCTCATCCCCAAAAAAGAACTCAGTTGCTACAAAAGCATCTACAAAAATTTGTAGATGGCTTATGCTCCTCCAGGGGCTCAAGGCTATGGAATCCCTGAGTGGCTTCCGGGCCTTGATAAGTGGTGATCACTGTGTAAAATAAAAAAAAAATGTCAATAACTCAAACAGTAGAGAAAGTGGTTGGAATGTGAGACGTTTTGTTTCAATTCTGTCTGATGGCACTCAAGTATTTTTTTTTTTTTTTAATCTTTGAAATCAGTATTATATATTTAGGTACAATGTAATATTCAATAAAGAATTGGCTTTGCGATAATAAATACGAAATATGCCAGAATTAAAACATATGTAAGCCTATTTTACGATCGGTCAAGGCCGGGGGACCCTCCTGCTGATTTAGTAATAGAAAGTTTTCCGGTACTCTCAGCTATTTGATGATATTGGCTTCTTGACTTGAAAGCACCAACCACTGATGTTATTGTTTTCTTTTGTTGTTGTTTTTTTTCGTTTTCTTTCCTTTTGCAAACCTCAATTATGTTTTTCAAAGCCTAAAATAAACAGAAATAATTTTCTTCTAAAACGTCACCAAATCAAACGCTATGATTAAATATTGAAATGTTATATATATATACATATATATAACAACTTGAAGCATAAATACTTTTGCTTAAATGACTGAACCCTAGAAGGGTTGATATGACATAAAATGAAACCACCAAACCAAACATCATGAACATTATTCACTGGTAGCTGTTTGGAGATATCGGCTTCTTGACATGAAAGCACCAAACGCTGATGTTTTTTTTGTTTTTGTTGTTTTTTTTTTTTGTTTTTTGTTTTCTTTCCTTTTACAAAACTCAATTATTCTCTTCAAAGCCTAAAATAAACAAAAACAATTTTCCTTTAAAAAGTCACGAAATCAAACGCCATGATATATATATATATATATATATATATATATATATATATATATATATATAACGACTTGAAGCATAAAAACTTTTGCTAAAATGACTGAACCCTAAAATAAATACGAAACTACCAAACCAAACACCATGGATAAATATTCAACGATAAAACAACTTGAGCCATAAAAATATTACTGCATTCAGTAATTACGCAAAAAATGGTTGATATGTCCTAAAACTAAACCAAACCAAACAAAACAAAACCAAATCGATTTTTATTGCAAAACCCAATTTTAAATGAAAAATTCCTTCATTAAAAATATCACTATTTTTATATTTAGCAAAACGCAGAGGGTAGTGGGGAGGGGGGGGGGTCAATACGTGAAACAAAAATTAATGTACTTCCGAGCAACGCCGGGTAGATATAACTAGAATATTTAACATGAACCCAGAAATAAATTGTTAATTTTCTCGCAAAACAAATTAATGCCAATATTTTGAGGAAACAAAAAAAATTAAAAAAAAAAACGTTTGCGAAAAATATCTAAATATAAAATAGCAGAACAAGAAAATTGGAACAAAAATAAAAGTCGAAAATAAGTATCGGTTATTGATTAATTATTTCTGCTGTTGTCTATGGAAAAATAAATAAAATAAAACGGCATTTTAAGAACCTCGACAGATCATAGATTGATTGAAAGAGGAACATTTCAAATATAGATATTTGCCAATAATAACAATAAAAAAATAAACAATGCAAACGAAATGAAAAAGACAAAGTATGAATAGCGAAAAGCTTTTAGCTTTGTAATCTTTTTCATAAGTAAATAATTGAAATTGTTTTAATGTATTTGAAGATAAGATCCACAAAGGTTGGAAATATATATATATATATATATATATATATATATATATATATATATATATATATATATATAATGTGTGTGTGCACATATACACATACATGTATGTCGGTATGTGCATACATGCGTGTTTCTGTGTACATGTACTTGTGTGTGTGCATATATATATATATATATATATATATATATATGACACAAAAATAGATGTGCACAGAAACATATGCAAATAAGCACAAAAATGTGTGTATATATAGACAACACACACACAAATGCGCACAACAAAAACGTGTGTGTTTGCGTGTAAATTTACACATTATTATCTATCAAAGTAGATATATATATACGCATATAAATGTATTTATTTCTAAATATGTATACCTGATATATGCGTATCTGCGTTATATATATATATATATATATATATAACCTTTTCAATTGGTTATTAATCATTTTAGTTTTGTTTGTGCATGTATATCAAAACAACAAATATTTAACATATACTTATTGGCAGACCATAAATATTATTTTTCCTTTTTTGCACTTTTTTCAAAAATTTTCTTATCAGTTTGCTCAAGCTGGGGATGAAGCATCCTAGCGGAAGCCAAACAGTCACCCGCTGACTCATATATTCCAATGGAGAGATCTTTTTAAGATTTTGACCATCCTTTAAGTTTAATTGTTTGAATCTCTTTTGCACTTGGTACACAGGGTATGTTTGCCAGGTAGTTTTTTGTTTTGTTTAATGCTTTTCCATGAGTCCAGTTGCTCCTTATAATTACTGGAATGATGGAGATCTTCCTAAGATTCCAGTTTCTTTTCATGTCATACATAAAATCTTGGTATTTTGTTACCGTTTTCCTCTCATCTCTGTTTAATCCAGCATCATTGGGGAGGGGGCACACTAACATATCAATGTTATGTGTGTGTATAAATTTGTACTTTGATAAAAACGTATTTTGTTTTTCAATTATTTATTTTAAACTTCGTGTCCTTGTCCATCATGAACTTAAACAATTCTCAATTAATGTGTTATACAGAATAAAAGCATTAGACAAGGACAATATCAGATATAATTCTGTTTTAAAAATCCTGCTATTTACAGTCTGATAGCAAGAGTGAACTTGAGTATAGCGCTTTTTTGGTACATCTTTGATACACTCAGAGTTTGATCAAAGAATACTTTAGATATTGTCGGATCTTATGCACATTGCACTTTTGGTACACTCGAGACTCTAGCACGGGGAACGTTCGGTACTCTTGGGACTTGAGCACGGCTCACGTTCGCTACACTCGGAAATTGAGCACGGTGCACGTTCGCTGTACTCGTAAATTGAGCACGGCGCACGTTCGCTGCACTCGGAAATTGAGCACGGCGCACGTTCGCTGCACTCGGAAATTGAGCACGGCGGATGTTCGCTACACTCGGAAATTGAGCACGGCGCATGTTCGCTACACTTGGAAATTGAGCACAGTGCATGTTCGCTACACTCTGAAATTGAGCACGGCGCATGTTCGCTACACTCGGAAAATTGAGCACGGCGCATGTTCGCTACACTCGGAAATTGAGCACGGCGCATGTTCACTACACTCGACTCGAGAACGGGCATGCTTGGTACACTCAGAACTCGAGTACGGCATGCGCTCGCCATGCTCGGAAATTAAGCACACTCGCCACACTCGTAAATTGAGCACTGCGCACGTTTGCCACACTCGTAAATTGAGCACGGCGCACGTTCGTAAATTGAGCACGGCGCACGTTCGCCACACTCAGAAATTGAGCACTGCGCACGTTCTGGCCACGTTCGTAAATTGAGCACGGCACACGCTGGCCACGCTCGTAAATTGAGCACTGCGCACGTTCGCCACACTCAGAGTTTGATCAAATAACTCTTTTAGTATAGTCAGATCCTGTGCACTTCTGGCACGCTAGCTTCATAATCACAATACACAGATAGGTATTATATTCTGATTCTAAATTTAGTGCACAGATGCAGTCTGATCCTTGGTCTGATGTGCGTGTAAGCGATATGTTCATGTTTTTCTTTCATGTTGACTCTGCATCAACAAACTAATGTTTGCATCTAAGATTTCATTGTTTATCAACGAGATAACATTTCTACTCGATAACAACATATCAGCCCTTTTGTGATTTTTAAACAATGAAATGTAATATCTATTAGAAACGAATCATTAAACACAAGCTGCTATTTGAACCATAGCTGAGAAGTAGGTCATACACATTTTATTAGAATAAACAAGTGAATCCAATTAGCACTAATATATATATATATATATACACACACATACGGGACAGGTAGTTCGCTTGAAGCATTGCTGGTAAACAAATATGTAACCGTACAATAATGTTGAAACATTAACCTAAACTCATGCAATCTTATCTTTACGGATAATAGTTTAATTATACATCAAATAGAATACAGTGTATATATATATATATATATATATATATATATATATATATATATATATGATTTTCAGAATGTGAGAGATTGTATATAATAAATTCCACAGCCAAACAACGTCGGGCTGCGACGTTGTTTGGCTGTGGAATTTATTATATATATATATATATATATATATATATAATTTGTTTACTGTTTTTTTTAATTTTTTTAAAAGAATTCCAACAAAGTGCTCGATTACAACATTGGGCTTGAAGAGTATTCTAAATGCAGCCATTTAATGCATAAAATAATTTAGTAAAAGTGAAAATAGATATTTAGGTTATTGTAACTATAAAAATATTAAGAAATTTATGGCTATATCAAAGAATATCATAAACCCAAAATTAAAAATAAATAAATTAAATAAAAATTAAAAATTAAATAAAAATAAAAAGACCTAGAAATTAAATAGCTTATATAAGATCTCTTAGAACTTGATACCAGATACGTAGTAAGCAAAGATAAAATAAAATAACAACATATGAGATACTGATTTATTACTCAAAATAACAGCGGAAAAATATATATAATAAATAAAATTAAAAAAAAAGATACGTATATAAAAACGTATATAAAATAAAATATAATATAATAGAGAAACAAAGAATCACGAATTACCTCCCCTTAAATAAAATTTAAAAAAAGGACAATAGATTAAAGAATCAATAAGATAGATTAATTACCAACCAACCAAGACTAACCAATCAGACCGGAACCATGCGGAATAGTAACAAAATAGAACAGCACAAAGTTACTAAAAATACATTAGATTAAATAAAAAATTTTAAAAATTAGAAAATTGATATTAAAATAAAATAAAATATACAGAGATAGCGATAAGCTATAGTTAAATAAAAATGAACATCATTAAAAACAATAATGCGGTCCTGTTTTTCCTCATACAGAAACAACATGGCTGACGAGAGCCTAACATTATTTATGATTTACCATTAACTGGTCGCCCTTATGTTAGGCTTGAAACGGATTGTACCAATGCTTTTCTGACATTCTGTACATTTAAATAAATAAATATATATATATATATAAATGTATATACAAGATATATTCTTATCGTTGAGCACTTTCAAGTGTCTAGACCCAAAATTGTTGGAGGAGTTTGGTAGAGTTCTTAAAGGTCAAATCGTTGAAATTTGACCCCTTAACAGCCAAATTTCTGGCTGACACCCGTCACATCGATTTTCCCAAATCTCAGTACCCGGTATTTCAAATTTCGAACCATAGAACCAAAGATATAAGCATTTCACTATTCAATTTGGCTACCAGTATGTATGTATGTATATATCTATATATATATATATATATATATATATATATATATATATATATATATATAGATATAGATATAATCACCTTTATTGGCAATATTATACGTTTCAAATCTCAGCGACTATTGATCAGAATTTAACAAATGAAAGCTCGTTGGAAAGCTAATGACCTGAATTGTATAGTGAGCTATGTGATATTTGTGCTTAAGTTCGCACATTAAGGGGATCATCCATCATCCAGAGCCTATTTTTGGTACTTTTTTACAGCGATAAAATGTTTCAATCATATATTTTTGTTTTCCTAGTTCTGCATATGAATTACAAAATATCTGATATTTCCCCAAAATTTCTGGCCTTGATACATAAATTCACAGTGTATAAGGATTATTTGATACTGGAGACATTCATAATCGTTGAGACAGATACATGAAGAGCATGACTAAGATAGCTGCAAAGAAGGTGGGCTCTCTCTACCATGCTAGAAAGTTACTTACGCCTGAGAGTATCCTGTACCTCTACGGGGCCACCATTCGCCCATGTATGGAGCATTGTTACCATATTTTGGCAGGTACATCTGCTAGTATTCTCTCCCTCTTAAAAGGGATTAGAAAGAGAGTCGCCAACCTAATAGGTCCCACATTATCAGCTAGGCTTCAACCGCTGTCCCATCGGCAAAATATTGCATACCATTGCCTGTTTTACAAGTATTTTAATGGCAGGTGCTCCGACGAACTACAAGCCCTTTTTCGTCCTTGATGCAAATATCCCTGAAAAACAGAAAAATCTCACCCCTACACAATAGAGATCCCTAGATGTATAAAGCCTTTTACTCTAATAATTTCTTCCCTAAGACTGCTTGACTTTGGAATTCCGGGTTCCTTCTTCCCTGACCGTACTGACATGCAGAAGTTCAAGTGTAATGTAAACATATCTTGCTGCTCAACTCCCTACATAGTACCTCCTACTAATTATGTCCCAAGTACTACCCCCCCCCATCCTGCATCAAAGTGGTACTGTGCCTTGTTTGGGGTGAAAATGCAATTAAAAAAAGTTTTAGAAAATTAGTGATGGGACAATTCCAATATTCTTCCCTGATTCCGATACCATTACCGATTCCAATTCTTTAGTAATCTCTAAATATTTAATTATGAAGTTGATGTTTTATCACGACCATTGTATAAACACACGTTTAATGTGCACATATTGTGTGGGGGTGGCATCTATAGATTTTCGCCTTACTGTTTACTTGTAAGGAATATTGACTTTAGTTTTACTGTTAGTTTAAAAATCAATAAATATTTATTATTTTATCATTACTATCAGCAGTGGAAGATTTTGTTTTAAACAAAATCAAATAAACAACAAAAAAAAAACTATAATTACTTGAATCGTTTATGGCATCGGAAATTAGGTACATTTTCTCCGATACTGATTCCTATATCCACAAAAGTTCGGATTTTTCCGATTCCGTTTTCGATAAATCGTCCCAACGTTAAATATTAGATTTTATTACATTTTCACCCCAAACAAGGCAAATTGCCACTTTGGTGTAGGGGGCTACTATCAGGGGCAACAACTACTGGGGTACTATGTAGGGATTTGGGCAGCAAGGTGTCGGTTCACGTTACACTTGAACTTCTGCACGTCAGTACTGTTTGGGAAGCAGGGACCTGGAATGGAATTCCAGAGTCTTGCGGTTCTGGGGAAGAAACTATTGGAGTAAAAAGATCTTTTACATCTAGGGACCTCTACAGTGTGGGGGTGGGATCTAGTAGCCTGTCGGGTTTGTCGAGGGTGCTCGCGTCGTGGGGGCACAAGTGATTGCAGTTCGTCAGAGCATTCACCACTAAAATACTTGTAGAAAAGGCAGAGGGATGCAACATTTCGTCGATGGGACAGAGGCTGAAGCTTAGATGCCAATTCAGGGCCTATCAGGTTTGCGACTCTCTTTTGAACCTTGTCAAGGAGCGAGAGACTAGTAGCAGATGTACCAGCCCAGATGTGGCAGCAATACTCCATACATGGGCGAATGGTGGCCTTATAGAGGTACAGGATACTTTCGGGTGTTAGTAGTTTTCTAGCACGGTAGAGAGAGCCTACCTTTCTTGCAGCGGCCCTGGCAATGCCTTCAATGTAATTGTTCCAACTCATGTTTCCTGTGAACGTTAGGCCAAGGAGTTTGAAAGATGGACTCTCAGATAAAGAGTCGTTGGGCATTGCTATGGGTGGTAGAGAGGGTTTCTTGTAATTATTGAATGAAACTAGTTTAAAACAAATTCCAGAATTTCCTGCTTGGCCCTAACCCTAACCTATTTTTTCCCCCAGGGTCAAATGATCGCATTTCTCGTTGTCGTTTCTGTTGTTTAATTTTCACTTTGCACAAACTATCATGTAAGTTCTGATTTGATAAAAATTAAATTAATTAACAGATAACAATAATAATATTAAACATTATATATTAATATATGCAAATTCAATTTAAAATATAACTCCTATTTTTTAAATATAAAAAATAAAATTAAATATATATATATATATATATATATATATATATATATATATATATATATATATATATATATATATATATATATAGTGTTTCCTTTTCAGATTAAATATGTTTTTAACTCATTTCAAAGTGTTTTTTAACATATTTTATTAACTGCTTGCTCATATATATATATGTGTGTGTGTGTGTTCACCATATATGGACATTTTGTATTTTTCTTAGTTAAGCATCATCAGTGCTCATATATATCAACAAGATAAACGGCAACCTCCACAAGAAAAAAAAAAACTTTGTTGCAATTTTACAATCGTATTAAAAGGCTATTTCCTGTATTTATTTATTTTTACATAAACATTTAGGTATCGCTGCACATTCATGAGTATGTTTCAGCCAACTAGTTATAAACAACTGAAGGTATCATCAAATGATTTTGGTTTTAAAAAAGTCCAGTCCTTAATCTGAGCTCAGGACTAAGGACTGGACTTTTGTAAAAGCAACATTTCTTGAGTTGTTTAAAGTTGACTGAAACATAATCATGAATGTGCAGCATTATCTAAATGTTTATGCAAAAATAATTAAAAAGTATATCTTGCTCTACCTTTGTATTGGGCACTTTTGTATGAACCTCGTTAAATTCATTGGATGATTTAACGCTGATATATTAACCCAGAATATATATATATATATATATATATATATATATATATATATTTTCAGAATGTGAGAGATTGTATATAATAAATTCCACAGCCAAACAACGCCGCAGCCCACAAGAGCCATGACAGTCAAAGAACCGGAAGTCCAAGACTCGAGTTTCGCCATCATTTGGGCTCGTCAGTTAGACACATCCGAACTCAGGATTCGAAACCCGAGCCTCTTGCATGGTAGAGTGCTTGCCTTGCATGCAAGAGGCTCGGGTTTCGAATCCTGAGTTCGGATGTGTCTAACTGACGAGCCCAAATGAGGGCGAAACTCGAGTCTTGGACTTCCGGTTCTTTGACTGTCATGGCTCTTGTGGGCTGCGACGTTGTTTGGCTGTGGAATTTATTATATATATACACACACACACACACACACACATATATATATATACACACACACATATATATATATATACACACACACATATATATATATATACACACATATATATATATATATACACACACACATATATATACACACACACATATATATATATACACACATATATATATATATATACACACACACATATATATACACACACGCACACACATATATATATATACACACACACATACATACACACATATATATATGCATACATACACGCATGCGCGCACAGTATATATATATATATATATATATATATATATATATATATAAACGTGATTTATTGCCAAACATGAGAAAACTAATTTAAAACTGTTAAATAGCATGTTTGAAAAGTTTTACTATTCATCTTTCCTATCTCCCCACCTTTTTTTTTTAAACAAATTTGCCTAATTTTCTTGTTTTCAATTGAAAATAAACTCTTATAATGCAATTCTAGATTTTAAATGTTTGTTGTTTTCTATCGTAATGTGGCAATTTGATGAAATTGAATCTGTTGTGTTTTTCATTTTAACACTTCATGCATATATTCACAGGCAATGTAAACTTAAACACAGAATTATGTACACACACACACACACACACACACACACACACACACACACATATGAGGAAAATTGCCGATGAATATATTATAAGGTCTATTAATCTATCAAAAATTTAAACAAGGAATTATAATAAAGAAAAATCTTTAACTCATGCATTCTGAAAGATAGGCGCTCAAAAATATATTTAAAAAAAAGCACATAAAAACACTTATTTTGAACTAAAAGGTATTTTAAATAGAATTAAATAGAATAAAAGTAAAAATTAATTAATTAATAATGAATATAAGTCGTAGAAAGGAAGAATCTGGAACTAAAGTCTGAATAGAGCATATCAAAATCCAAAAATTCAGTGAAATTTGTACACATCAAATAATCAAGGAAGTTATACTACTTAAGGGACAATTCGGAATCTCAACTCATTGTTCTAAGAGAGGCAACTCTATTTTACTAAGACTTGTAATTAATTATCTAACAAAGTTTTATAACTTTAATGACAAAACACGTAAAAGGCGACTATATTTTAATTTCTTTCACAAAACCTTCGTATAATTACAAGACAAAATGAGTTTTTTTTTTCTCTACTTTAGTAAAATAGTTATTGCCTTTAGAATAATGAGTTAAGATTTCGAATTGCCTCTTAAGGTCTAAATGGAAACTTTATCTCATATACAATATAACACCATTTTTTTCTGATTCCAGTATACTAAAACATTCTGATTTTTCTGATTCTAATTGATATCAACACTTATCTTCTATACTCCTATAAATTTGTTTTTGTTTTTGTGTGTATTGATATTCATATCAAAAACAGTTTTTTCTATTTATTTAAAAATATATATACAACTTTGTTATATATGGGTCATGAAATTGCATTCACTAGCAAAAGATCTAGCTAATTTGCATAT
>NC_136496.1:31704935-31752435 GCF_053919585.1 Euprymna scolopes | reverse complement strand
ACCTATTTCATTTATTTATTTATTTTTGTAAATAAAGCAATTTTAATCGTTTTTTAAGTTACTTCGTGACTCCTCAGAAGCCTTTAAGCTGTCGAATAGAAAGTCCTGGCTTTAAAATTCTAAGCAAATTGTCATAACAAAAATGAAGTTCGTTTTATTTGTTTTCGAATTTCCGATTGTATGTTTAAATTTTATGGACGCGGACGATTATTTTTAGCGGTTATTTGGCCATGGTAATCCGATAGTAAATGAAGAATATTAAAGCGGTGAAATTTTATTCAACAGTTTAAAGGCTTTAGCTATTTCGTTTTGTGTGTGTGGGGGGGTGTAAACAGAGCAATTTAATTGTTTGCTGATATCAAATGATATTAAAAATACAGACAATTACTGTTTGCTAATAGTTGCAAGCATATACGAAGACTGCCTGTGTATATGAATTATTTTATTTGTGCAAGTTAGTTCCATGAAATAAGGCTATTAGTAGTTAACTGTCTGTTTATGAGCCGGTAATAATTTTTTTTGTTTGTTTTTTATTTTATTTATTTATTTATTTTTAGCGCTCGCTAGTGTGTCCTGCGAATAGCGACAGAAGTGAAGATAATTGATGTAGAAAAATCGGACTGTATTTATGCAAGTTTTTACCCGTGAATGTCTGTGATGTTATGGGGTTAGGAACATGTAAATGTATGTTTCTGGGTGATTAATAATCGGTAAATGTTGGTTGTTTCAACATTAGTGTCTCCTGTGGAGGGCGACGTCATGTTTGTCAAATTTTAGAACTGTTCGTTAATGTAGGAATTCGTTTAATTCTGGAATATGAGCATGTCCGATTTCAGCCAATCGTACAAGCCGAAACATTGTCGGGGAGAAGTTAGTAATTTTAATACGGAAAGCAGAAGGAATATGTTATGTCTATGTATTGTAATCTTGCAGTTACGAAGGGTGTAATCGCACTGTAGTAGAAAAATGCAGAATCGTACCCGGTGACAACAGCATTGGTAGGACTAAATATATAAAGAGAAAAGTAGGGACTTCTTCCTCTTATAACGTTGCGATTGTGATGGTGGTTCTCCGCTGATGTAATCTAGCATTTTAATATCACGACTAAATGTGTATATAACCTCGTGCGAAAGTTACATGAGATGGTGGGCAATAGTTTAGACATAATAAATTTTGTATGTTGCATCTGTTACTACAAACCTACGGTAATTTGGTCCAGAGAGGGATTTCTGCAATCAAGATATTATATACAGGATAAACGACAAATGTATATTTGTATTATTTTCCAATTTAATTGTCTTAGCTACAGGGAAAAGAATATTGAGAAAGGTATTTGAGAGATTGGAGTATGGAATTTAGTTCTCTCCCACTGTAGACACCACGCTAACCTCGTCGGCATTTTCCGGTGAGGGCACCTCAGGCGATGAGCAATAAACTATTCCCTTCTCAGAGAAGGCAAAGCCTAGGAGGGTGGGCCTCCTATAACTGCACAGAACTTTACTCCCACCGCAAAATCAACGGGAACCGGATCATTCTAGGAATGGTCTAGTCTCTGATGATTTTAGGGATTCAGGATAAAAATTCTGTATCAGTGAGAGATAGAAGTAGAAAGTGAGCTAACTGAGGGAGGGAGGGAGGGATTTACGAGAAGAGAGAAAGAGAGAGGAAGAGAGGCGAGTAGGAGGAGGATAAAAGAAATAATCAAGAGAGGAATACAATGAAAGTGTACATTAAAGGGTGGGAAAGAGAGTGAGAGAAGCAAGAAAGGGAGACATTAATAGACAGAAGGGAAAAGAAGGAAGAGAAATAAGTAAAATATTAAAGGATAGCAGGCACGGGGGGAAAAAGGGATTGAGAGATAGAGAGAGATAGAGAGAGAGAGAGAGAGAGAGAGAGAGAGAGAGAGAGAGAGAGAGAGGAAAATTAACAAGGAGAGGGAGGATGAGAAGGGGCGACTAGCATGGAGGTTGGGGATGCCTTGGCCATTACTGACATCCGAACAACAAACTGATCAATGCAAATTCTTATCAGTCTTGAAATCAATAACGAGAAATAAACAGTACAAAAATAGAACCCGACAAATAGGCGAGATGCGTCGTCGTCGTCGTCATCTTCTTCTTCTTGCATCTTTTGTTTATCGTCTTTCTTGTTTCAAACCAAGCAGACAACGGAAACGATTCACCTCGTAACACCTACACCGGCACCTACGCCAGATTTTAATTATAACGCACATACATACACAACACATATATAAAATGTTTATTGAAGTAAGAAGGTTGCAAAAAGCATAAAACATAAGTGATAAACAAAATAGACAACAATGACTGATCATTGATAATATTAGTTTATATATATATATATATACACACACACTGCATTACAAAAAATTATGTATTGATATTCATATTAAAAATCCTATTTTCTATTTATTTAAAAATAAAATACAACTGTTATATTTGGGTCGTGGAATTGAATTCACTAGCAAAAGATCTAGCTAATTTGCATATTATTTTAAACCTTCATATTAATTCCATATTAGAGTTTTCGGTTTTCTGATGGGGTGATCATCTTTAGTTAACTATTACGTGTAATTATATTAATACAGATATTCTACATGATTTATATTTGCGTAATAAGGTCATAGTAAACACAAACCATTTTCTATATATATGGTTATGTATGCGCATACATACATTTGCTTAAAAATTTTGCCTACCAAACTCCTCTATCAGTTTTTGATCTACAGACATGGCACTTAATATATAGGGTATTCGAACCCATGCAAAACTTTATATTTCGATTTTAGCCGGGGAAAATCGGGGCAAAAGTGTGAAAATTAAAGAAATGGAATTTTCCAGGTGAAAGTCGAACGACGGCATTACGAATATGCATGCATAACGTAATAGCTATTGGTTCATGCTCTAATTTTTAGCCTTGCAGCAAACCTGTCCTCATAGCACAGGCAAAAAGAAAAAAGTAAATCGTAAGCTAAACCCTTAGATTTCCATTCTCGGTGGTGGCGCACGGGTAATTTTTTTTTTTTTTTAACTTTTTAAATCATTACTATATATTGGGTCCAATATAATAATAAATACGAAATCTGCATTAATCAAAATATCATATTTAAGCGTATTTTACGACCAAGCAATGCCGGGCGGCCTGCTAGTATATATAAAATGGTAGGAATTGCTGTTTTGTATAATGAGCTATTTTGATTGGCTGGGATTGTCTTATATAAAAATATTCCGTCAACAATATTTTATAAGACTATAAACGACCAGATCAGTGATTTAACTCATCTCATTGTCGTATATATATATTATACCGAGTTAAAGGTGTTCAAGAGGGAAGCAATATATAATATTTTCATTTATATAGACAAATATTACATAGTCGCTATACTGAACATGCTAATGTTTCGGACAATTGGTTTGCAAAAACCAAAAGTCTTCGTCAGAGGACATAATATGGCAGTGACACATAAGCCATATTACGTCGCCTGAAGAGGACTTTTGGTTTTTGCCAACCAATTGTCCGAAACATTAATATTTGTCTATGTAAATAAAAATATTATGTGTGTGTTTGTTTTTATATATACATATATAATGTTTGTGCGTGTTCATACATATATGCATACATGATTATATATATGTTTGCGTGTTTATGTATATATGCGTATGTGGATATATATATGTGTGTGTGTGTGTGTTTGGATATATGTTTGCGTGTTTATGCGTGGATATATATATGTGTGTGTGTGTGTGTGTGGATATATATATATATATATATATGTGTGTGTGTGTGGATATATATATATGTGTGTGTGTGTGTGTAGATATATATATATATATATATATGTGTGTGTGGATATATATATATGGATGTTTGTGTTGCGCGCGTGTATGTGTGTATAAAAATGTGCATATATATGTGTGTGTGTGTCCTTTTTGTGCAATTGTTTGTTTATGAATGTGTGTGCGTATATATATATATATATATATATATATATATATAATGATTATCTTAAAATCCATTGTCAATAAACGCTTGTCCTTATAAGTTATACAATTTTATTCATTTCATTCATTATTTTCAATCCTCTCATAATATTAATCACAAAACAGCTGACAACCTACCCATCTCATTAACCTTTATCCTTGAATGGATTTTAGTCTTGATAAATGGTGACTTATTAGTAAAAATATACGGATGGAAGCATATGTATGTGTGTCCCCTGCTCTAACACAACCGGTCTAAGAGAAGACAACTCTGACGTAAAACCGCTAATTAATTACCGGCTATCTTGCCTTGGCATGTCACCAGGTCATAAGCATGCTGGCTCAAAGACTCATTCTCATGTCGTAACATTTAATGAAGTGTGCTGGTATAACAGGTTGGAAACGCATAGTCACAATTTTGTACATAGGCAGCTCGAATTGAAGGCATGATGTTCGTGTGGCGCTTATGCATGCAGATCTGTAGCTGATTTAAAAAGCCACCTACAACGCCACAGACGATGGTCTTTACACTGTCCAACACAATAAAGTATGCCAATTCCTCCACTGGAAGATTTGTGGAAAGATGCAATTTGACAGCTCTACGAACATCTGGGAACATGAACCACCACCGATAACATCAAATGGAAAAGTGACTGTGTTCTATGACAAAGGCATACAGGCAGGCAGATACATAAAAGATAATATTATCAAACCAGATATTGTAATATGGAACAAGCTCGAAAGAACTGCGCTTCTTATCGATGTCACAGTCCCAAATTATTTCGTCCTTAACAGAGCAAAACGGGAAAAGATAACAAAATATCAGGACCTAAAAAGAAAAAATGATCTAAAAACGACATGGTCTCTGAAAGAAATAAACATTATAAAAGTTGTGATAGGAGAAACTGGCCTAATAAAAAAAAAATTCAGAAATACTTAGAAGCAATCAATCCCTGGGAGACCAAGCTGTAACGAAATACAGATATCAGCCATAAAGGGAACAACATCTATTCTTAAAAGAGCCCTCTATAAATATAAAAGCGAAAATGTATGTGCGTATGTGTGTTCGCTTTTCCTGTATGTCTACAAAAGGCTTTTTTTTAGAGAAGCGGTCGGTCACCTGACAACTTTTTAAAAATTTGTATATCACATGTAAATCATAATATCTCAGAGTTAACAACGGAGCTCGCCTGTCTATTTAATTTGCTCGACTTCGGGAAGATAAATATTCAACAGTTTTCGCTCGCCGCATGTAGGTTAGGCCTTTTCCTATAATGTTTCCCCTACCCCCAACGTCTTGGAGGAGGAAGCATTCCCGCACTAAATGAAATGCTACCCCGCAGTCAAAAGTTGACCTCATTAAGTCATTAAAACGTGCACCTGCTAATTTAAGTAATTAAATAAATTCAAACGTGTTTCCGTTAGCATCTCGCGTTGGCGCAATGGTTAACGCCGCACGTCTTTTTTTTTCACATTTTCATTTACAACTTTGCCTCAAGGCTCCGGGTTCGATCTTCATACTTACCTACCAAAACATTTTTATTACCCCACCCCCACCGGAGTTTTGATTTACCCAAAACCACACACACCTCCAAACACCTGGGCAACGCCGGGTACCCCTCGCTAGTCGAATATAAATTTTAATCATAACTAAATCAAGTATTAACTCCAGGAGTTAGCTCCCTCGATCTCTTAAAATTAACTGAAGTTAACAAAAAAACAAAAAAAAAAAAAAAGGATGGGGGGGGGAGCATGACAATGGAGAAACGTGTTCAGTTAATTGCATACGGATGACATGTTCATGTTTTGAAAATAAAGTGATTAGTGTGGATGCCATCGAAAGTTTCAAAAAAATAAATAAGGAGAAATGATTTTTATTTCATAGAAAAATATACATTACTCGGTTCTCTAAAATGTTAAAATTTAACATTATAAAATAATGCTTTCAAAAGATATGATTAACTCCTTTTATTCAATTTTTGCGCCAACCACGCGACACACATATAAACAAGATCGGACATACCGTTTTTGTCTTCTAGGGGCCAATATTCCCGAATTTAACAACACCAAAAAAAATCAAGAAAAACAAAAGAACTAACGAAATCTTTCTCTATTATTAGGTTCTACGCCACCGAAAGTCACAAAAAGAAATAAATCTCTATTTCTACAGTTATACAAAACATTTGTGTGTGAATTCCCTATACAGATGTTTTTAATTTCACACAAAATATTTGATGTGTTTGGGAGTGTTCTTACGCAGTTTTTTTTTTATTGGAATGCGTCTGATAAGTATCGATAATCGAAAAGAAAAATCCGATCAAAGAAGGAAGTTCGCTTTTGACCAAAGTTAACACTTTTATACAACCTAACATCACAAGTGCATTTGACAAGTTTCGTCACCGCACAAGCAGAAAGGTCCATCCTATAAAATCAACAGTCAACTTTGGGGGTGGAGGCGACAGGGGCGCGTTCGAAATAAATGTTTCTCTTTAGAGCACAATCCATGATACGCGACTTTTGTATGTTTAACTTTTCTTCAAGTGATTATTATAAAAATAATTTCATAAAATCAACATTTGGTCTTTGATAAGGCAGGGGAGTATTCGAAATGAATTTTTACTATTGGACTATAATACTTGATTTTTGCATTTTGAACTGTAAGCGAAGCTATTATTTCCAGATAATTTACAAAATCGACAGTAGATTCTCTACTGCACAGTGTAGACTACAATATATTCTCTACTGCGCAATGTAGACTACAATGTATTGTAGTCTACATTGCGCAGTAGAGAATCTACTGTCGATTTTGTAAATTATCTGGAAATACTGTCACTGTGGGACGGGGGGGGGCATGCGATGCTTCCTGTTGGTATACTACGAAGTGGGCGGGGGTTCTAATTAGAGCAGGCAATCAATCGATTTGATTTTGAAAAAATGACCGATTTCACTGATTTCGATGAAATTAAATATAGAATAAATAAAAGGGAGGGTGGCACATTTATTCAATCCCGGACAACGTCGAGTCTCCCTGCTAGTAAATAAATAAATATGAATTTTTATTTAATGAAAAATTATACAGAATTAATAGGTTTTCTAAAATTTTCAAATTTAAAATGTTTTTTTTTATTATTATTTTAATTTCTCTATTGGAGATATAAATAAAAATTATAACAAATTAGCGAGGGGAGAGAGCGCTTCGCAAGATCGTAAAATACGTTTAAGTATGATATTTTAATTTGTCCAGATTTCATATATATTATTATAGAATCGTGATTTCTAAAGTAAAAAAACAAAAAAAAAAACATATTTTGGTGTCATCAACAAGAACCGAAACCGAAAGCAAAACTGTAGCATTCAAAGCTGGTGACGTTACCACCGTACCAACGTGACATCTATATGAACTGATTAAGAATAAATTAAGATGAATGTACAAATTGTTTAACGATTTTTTTCGTTTTTCATCCCTTTTGGGCCCCTTAAAAACTATTTTAACCGACTATAAAAGAACGGTCCATAAAAAATCCAATCATTTGAGGCCTCTAGCGCCGCTCTGCGACTTTTAGTTTCGGAAGAGATAGAGTTTGAAATTATGGAGACAGACACACAGACATAGTGAGCCTAGCCTGGGTGCCCGGCGTTGCCCAGGTGTTTGGAGGTGTGTGTTGAGCAAAAGAAAAAAAAAGTGGTATTAGTCAGGCAGGTCTGAACCCGTGACGCGAAGGCGGAAAAGAACGTGGAGGATATTGGTTAAGCAAAAAAAAAAAAAAAAAAAAAAAAACGTGACACGTTAGCTGTTGCGCCCATCCCCAAACCGAAAGTGACGAAGGTTTAAATTAAGACTAGACAATCGAGAAGAGGCAATGAGTTTCGAAAATATCGGCGAAAAAAGCGACCCCTCCTTGTAGAAAACTGCCCAGTTGAGGATGAAGGAATTAATGTTTTTGGTCAATTTTTCGATATTTGTCGTCCGAAGAGTCGAGCTTCAAAATGGTGCCGAGCTTGTGAAAATCCGCCGCCTCTGTCGACAGTTTCTGCGATACATAGATTTAAACAGACAGGTGAGATTTATATGAATTAAATAATTCAAAGTTGTCATCGATGTTATTTATTGTCTAGTCCTGCTTTGGCCTTTTTATGCATCGTGCAATCTGCTAAAAGGAATTGTTCTTCTTTTTACTTTTTTTTTTTTCTCCTCGGCGTTTACAAGAACATAAATGCGTTCAAACAAATATAATTATCAAATCAATATCGAGGAGAACATTAGAAAATTATTATATTCTCTTTCTTCTTCTCCGTTCCTTTCTTTCTATCCTTTCATTTTTTCCTTTCTATTTTAACACTTGCAGTCTCTTCAACACTAACCAAAAAGCAGTCCTGTGACTTTTAGCTAGGAAGAAAGTGCAGTACCTGTTCTGATACTAAATTTTATCTTTTATACCTTCAGTCAGTGAAGAAGAAATCTTTCCAGACTAGGGTTCTTTTTTTTTTTTTTTTTTTTTTTTTTTTGATAAATCCAAAAATTCAGTACACAAAGTTCAGATGGACTCGGTTTGACTAAATATGGAACGGAAGTCACTATGCATGAAACGCGGTACGAAACCATATGGAAACGCTTGTTTTATCATGAAGCAATAAAAAATAATAATAAACTTTTATTTGTTAAATTTCTATAAATATTTTTTTTTACAATATTTAAAATATATTCATACGGAAACAATTGAAACCTATGCTTGAATAGCCCCTCGGCCTTGATAAGCGGTGACCCCCAAAAATGGTTTGCAGAAAATATTCATGATCCCATGACCCCTAATATTTACCCTACTAATGTTACATATAAGGGAACCTATGTTAATAATGACTAAGTTAGCTAGTGTGGATTTTGACAAGGGTCACATATAGTGCACATCATGATAAGAGGGCTGCAGGTCAAACAGCGTTGGCAAAATAGCGGTACAAGTCAAGATGGTGAATGGTGCCACGTTTTTCGAGCTGAGAGAAAACAAAGGTTTTCATATCAGTCTCTATGTGGAAATCGTACAACAAAGATCGCTAATAATTAGGGCTATGACAACAGCATATTATTTTCATTGTTTTGACTCTCGAGTATATATCCGACACAGTTAATCAACTGAGAACCACGTCACTCTATATGAGATATTAACGGATACACACTCGAGTCAAAACAATGAAAAGAATATGCCGTTGTCCTAGCCCTACTAATAATGTAAGTCTAACTGTAGAAGCCGATCAGGAGACATTGACTTATACGATTCTGTCATGGGTTACGAGAGGCAGTTGGCCAATAATGTAGAAAACTTTGATAATCACTAAGTGCGAAATGTTACCTCGATGTATCTGTGCGCATGTCGCTATTTCAATTAAGAAATTAAAGAGAATGCTAGTTTCTCTACTCGCCCCCAAATCAATTAAAAAAAAAAAACCTTTAAGAAAACTCTCAACAACCCTTTCTGTGTGTCTTTACTGCATAAATAGAAGCTTTATTTGCATTGCAACCACTAGACATAACTGTAACGATGAAGAGAAACAGCAGCGTCAAGCAAGGATGATAAAAGACCAAAGTCTGTATAAAGAACTTCTTTTTGTAATTGAAAACCAGCAGTTCAGCCCGGTTTTACTCGGGCCCTATGTACTGTTTATAACTTTATGTATATATATATATATATATATATATATATATATATATATATATATATATATTCAAAAGTTTGACCCATATTCAGGTAACCTACATCTAAAATTGCAAGTGTTTAGACCCCAAATTGGCGGAGAAGTTTTGTAGGGTCTGCAAAGGTCAACTCTTTCAACTTTGACCTCTTTGCAGCAAAATTTTTGTCCAAAAACCGATTAAAAAGCTTGCCCTATATCTGAATACACTTTATGTAAAATTTCAAATGTTTAGACCAAAATTTGGCTGCGTATTTTGGTAGAGACCGCAGAGGTCAAATTTCTTTTCAAACTTCCATCCCAATTTTGACTCCTTAACATTTATTTTGGGCTCAAATCAAATTAGAAAGTTTGATCCATGTCCAGGTAACCTACATCTAAAATTTCAAGTGTTTAGAACCATAATTGGCCGAGGAGCTTACTAGAGTTTTCAAAGGTCAGATCGTCGAACTTTGACTCCTTGACAGCCAATTTTCTGGCCGAAATCCGATTGAAAACAGTTTCCCAAATCGCAATATCCCTCATATCAAATGTCGAGTCTGTAGGCTGAAAATTGACAGAGGTAGAGAAATGTACACACATAGACATTTTCACTTTTATAGATATAACACGATCTCCTCAAAGCTTGTTCTTTCTGACTACTATGTATGGAACGTATTTAAGAAAAAGGTTAATAAGCTTCTCCATAATACTGAATAATTTTCAAAACTCTCCATAGTTAGAACAATTTTCAGTATGAACAAAAAACAAAAAATTTGAACTGAAGTAATTTACTTTCTGGTTTTAGTTTTTATCTTTTATAAGAAGAAATCTTTCCAAACTGGGACATTTTGTGGGGGATACATCTAAAAATTCAGTACTCAAAGTTTAGACGCCGGAAATTGACTTGGTTTGACTAAATATGGAACGGAAGTCATTAAGCATGAAACGCAATACGAAACCATATGGAACCGCTTGTTTTATCACGAAACAATAAAAAGGTTTTATTTTCTCTACTTTTATCTTTATTTCCCCCCCCTCCCCTGTTTTTTTTTTCTTTCTTTTATTGTTCCTATTTACCTGTCTCCTCACGAGGGCAGAGTTAGACACAAGATCGGATTTTAAAGTGGGGAAAATCAGTGGCATGGCAAGAGTAAACGTCACCCGGAGCGGTCTGTTCAAATGTCACCCCACTGATATTGTGTCACCCCTCCTTTGCTGTCACCCGGGCCGTCCTTCCTTAGATACGACACTTCATCAAATGATTTCAAAGATACAATTAAAAACTACACAAAAAAAATACAGGGTTTAGCGTTTTCACTAAACATGAGCAAAATTTTTCTTCAGTTACTAATTTAAAAAGAAGTTAGAATTTCTAATATTTTAGAAAAAATACAAACTTAGACACTTTACATAATATAGGATAAATAAATCCTATTTTCAGATTATTTTCGCACCATAACCTGGCTGAAAAAATTTTGTTGAGATGACACCCCTCTTTTGCTGTCATCCGGAGCGGTCTGCCCCATCACCTGCACCCCTCTAGCTACGCCGCTGGGGAAACGCCAGCTCCCTAAAAAGGGGCACTAAATAGGAACAAATATAAAAATTGTCTCAGTCATGAAGGCTTTCTCTTTTACTGACTGAGAACAGAAATAAGGAAGTGTAGCATCAGAACAGATACTACACTGTGATCTTGGCCCGAGAAGACGGATTTTGATGAAAAAAAAAATAAAATTCTACCACTGGAAGGTATAAATCTGCGTCTATCTCTTTCACTATTTAAATCGATCAATTTGAAAAACAGTTGGAGAAAAAAAGAGCTTCCACCGTAAAGTTCGATTCTCTGCCATCAAATAATCTCTTTCTCTTCTATCTTCTTCTATTCTTTCTTCTTCTTCTTCTTCTATCTATCTATCTTCTATATAAATAAAATGAACTCATTTTTTCCCGTCTGATTTTGACATTAATAGGATTAAAAATCAAGATATTTCATGCAAATATAATATGCACAAACGGCAGAACAATATCTGAGGTGTGTTATAGGCTTATTATTTCTCAAATTCCTCGATAATCTTAGATTTCTATACTTTTTCTGCCGAGAAGTCACGGCCAAAATCGGTTAAGATCAATGGAAGTGGTAAAATATTTTCTCTCTAATAAATTCCTCCTCCCCCTGCCACCACTTAACACCGTTTGGGGATCGTTCACAAGGAACAGTTGAGAAGAGAACACCGGTTTGGCTTCGTAGTTCTTTCATGTGAAGTTATTTAAAATCACTAAACTAAGCTACAGTGCTCTGTGGCGTAGTGGTTAGCGTGCATGACAATTCACATTATATTTTCACGTTCGCGCCGACCTACCGTAGTCGTTTTTTTTTTTTTTTTTTTTTCCTAAACAACTGGAATGGACTTTTCTTGTTGGCCGAACTGTTAACGTTGCAGATGTTTTTTTTTTTTTTTTTTTTTTTTTCACACTTTATTTTCCTACTTTTACTCATGACTCCGGGTTTGATCCTTCCTACTTACCTACCATAACATTTTTTAAAACTCCCCCCCCGTCCCGGAAACAAACACTCGGGCAACGCCGGGTACCCCCGCTAGTAGCGAATATTTGCGTTGGATACCTTAATAAAATAGTTTGGGTATGTTTTACTATACACATAGATTTAAAAAGTCGTCAAAAAACAAATATATAGCAAACAAATGTTATCAAAGGCAAGATAAGTTACTTTCTCACCCAACTGGATAAGTTTTTAGTGTTTTTATTTAATGTAAAATGTTTAATCGGTTCGAAAAACATGTAGTGTTTATCGGTATATTTGAAAAAGACAAATGCGGCGAGCTCGCTATTGGATACGTTAAGTTTGGGAAAATGAATTCAAACTATACAAAATACTGTCAGAAACTCATTCAATATATGTTACCGTGACACAGGCTGACATATATTCGGTGGGTTTCTAACAGTATTTTGTATATTTTTTTAATTTGAACTCATTTTCCCAAACTTAATGTATTCAACAGTGAGCTAGCTGCCGTTTGTCTTTTTCAAATATACCGATAAACGCTGCATGGTTTCCGATCCGATTAAACATTTTACATTAAATGAAAACAGTAAAAACTTATCCAGTTAGGTAGAAAAGTAACTTATCTTGAGTTTGATAACATTTATTTGTTATCAGGGTCACCCCCCCCCAAAAAAAAAGCTAAATGGAGGCCATCTAGAACATATGCTGTAAAACAGAGAAAAAAAAAGCCAAAGACCCAAGTGTTTTGATGTGATGTTTCGAAATGTTTTGTGATGTTTTTAAACTAGTTTATGACCAAAGTTTCATTTCATTCGGACAAAACACCAAGAAACGGGACCCGTTTTTTTTTGGGGGGGGGGGGTCACCCTGTATTTGATTTTTGACAACTTTTTCGAATCTATGTGTGTAGTAAAACAAACCCATAGTTTTTTTTATTTACTCTTTTCAGATTGCCGAAAAGGAGTTTCGAGACACAAATAAATTTATAAAAAAAAAAAATGGCGGAGATGATGAGCAGGAACCCTGGAAGTTTTGTACTCGTTTACTCTGGTTGATTTCCCATATGTTTGACGAGTTTTGCTTTTTTTATAAAATGATACACAAGAAGCCATCTGTTGGTGGAGAGGGGGTGGGCAGGAAAGTAAAAGGAGAGAAAGAGAGTAGAAAGATCCCTCCCCTTTCTCTCTTGCTGAAATTGTCCCCCTCCCCCTCTCACAAACCTCAACCAAACATACCCCCCCCCATCGTACACAATCTGGACGATGAGGACAGCTGAAATATTTATTATTAAACTAAAAATAGTCGACACAACATTTTTAACATTATGCACTACCACAGCAGGGCAAAGAAAATGGAACCAGAAAAGAAAACGAGTTCTTTGATATGACAGAGGCGCATGAGGAAATCAATGTCTTTTCTTAGGAGCACAATAAACTGTAATACTAGTTGGAGCTTTAATTCAAGCCATATTTTCTATCAGTAAGTTTAAACACTTCAAAATTACTTTCAAACGTTGTAGAGTTAACAATGAGCACGTGAAAAGCATAAGAGCTTTCTTGGCCTTCGGACCAAGATCAAAGTGTAGTATTTTAAAATTGGGTTTAAGTAGGAACACCCCCCCCCACACACACACATTACGAAAGGGTGAATACGGTAAAAGACGCTAATTAGGAGAAATCTTTTTTGTTTAAGTTCCAAACGTACGAGATTGACCAACCAGCTTACCTGTCCCCCTTTTTGAGTTGGCCTTGTGCCTAATTTTTTTGTTCATTTATTTTTTGTATTTCATTTTTCATGTGAATAAAATATTTGATACCTCAAAATGTAGTATCTGTTCTGATGTTGCACTTGTTCATCGGTCCTTGGTCAATGTAGAGGAAGCCCTTAATACCGAGACAATATTTATTTGGACACTGTCAGAGTGCCCCCTTTTGGGGGGGGGTAGCTGGTCCAACCCACATTAAAAAACGACATTGTGTCTAATTTGATTTCGTGGGGAAGTAAATAATACCATCTGTTCTGATGTTATACTTCATTTTTTTTTTTTTTTTGTTCTCGGTTAGTGAAGGAGAAATCCTTCACGACTGAGACAATCTTTATTTTTGTTCCTTTTCTCCACATGTAAAAACGACCCCGGTGTCTAACTCTGCCCTCGTGGGGGGGGGTCAAAGTAAATAGGAACAAGGAGTATATGGCACAATAAATGAATAAGGAGGTAAAAGATTTCTTTGATACAACAGGGGCACGTCGCATAGATTTGAAAATCAATGTTTTTATTGGGAGCATATTTCGTCAACTTCCGTTTTAGAGGTTACCTATGACACCCAGGCGTCGCTAAAACTTTTCAATTCAAATAGCGGCTTTCGTTAAGTAAGACTTCAAAATTACTTTCGAAATTTAACGATGCGCAATAATTGAGTAGAACTCAGCCATTTATTTTTAAATCTATTTTCAATAGAGGGTATGTTTTATAATCCACAGATATTCGAAAAAGTGATCGAACATTCAAATTACATAACAAATAAATGTTATCAAAGGCAAGCTAAGTTACTCTTCTAACCATCTGGTAAAGCTTTTAGTGGTTTTACTCATTTTAAAACGTTTATTCAGTTTGAAAAACAAATAGTGTGGAGCATTACGTGAGAACAAGAAAAATTACCGCAAATTGACACCTAAACATTTGAAATCTTGAAAGTGACTTAAAAATAAACAAAATACTGTTTGAAACCAACCCAGTATATGCCACGGTAACATATATTAGGTGGATTTCTAACAGTATGTTGTATTTTTTTTATATTTATTTTTAAGTCATTATTAAAAGTTTAAATATTTAGGTGTCAATTCGCGGCCATTTTTCTTGTTCTCGCCTAACGCTTGGCATTATGTTTTTCGAACCGAATTCCGCCGCCATTTGTCTTTTTTTTTTACATATATCGATAAACACTGTATGATTTTCGAAATGATTAAACGTTTTAAAGTGAGTAAAACAGTAAAAACATTTCCAGATAGGTAGAAGAGTAACTCATCTTGCCTTTGATAATATTTATTTGTTATAGATGTGAATTTTTTTATCACTTTCCCGAATCTCTGTGAATTGTAAAACATACCTACAATATATAAATTATCAACACTAGATAACTTAATAATAAATAATAATAAAGTGGCTGTCATCTATTTACATCTTAAGGCGAGAGTAATTTTGAATCCTTTAAGCTGACAGATGGAAAGTAATTATTAGCTTCAATTAATGTATAAAAGCTAAAGTCAAGTATAATGGTTCAGTTGGGCTCATTAAACTAAAAGAAAACATTAATTTTTCATATGCGCCCCTATTGTATCAAAGAACTGAAAAGTGATTCTAGATGCCAACAAACATTCTGCCCGAACAGTATCTTTACTCGAACTGCTTGCCTTTGGAATTTCCTTTCTGCTTCCTTTTTCCTCCCCGACTGTGCCAATATGCAGAAATTAAACTGTAATTCTGTAGAACTCACTAATTTGAATGACCCCTATAAATCTGGCCTCCTAATCACAATAGCCCCTAACATTTCAGTGGCAATATGCCTTATTTGGAAGTGATTAAGAATCTCTTTGAGAAGGGGTTAGTTTATTGCTAATCACCTGAGGTACCCTTATGGAGAGCTGCCGATGGAGCTGCCCGGGCACTTTTTTGCAGGACAGAGTGCCCCTCCTCGGGAACACTGACTTCTCAATTCCACTTTCTGGCCTTGGTGTCACAGTTCTTACAGTGGGAGAGAACTAAATTTTATAATAAAACTAGCCTGGATGTCCGGCGTTGCCCGGGTGTTTGGAGGTGTGTGTTGAGCAAAAAAAAAAAAAAAAGAAAAAGTGGTAGTAGGTAGGCAGGCTTGAACCCGTACCGCAAAGGAGAAAAAGAATGTGAAAACAAAAAAAAAACAAAAAAACGTGACGTCTTAGCCGTTGCGTCCATCGCCAAACGAAAAGTGGCGAAGGTTAAAATATAGGCTAATTAGGCGAAAATATCGGTGAAAAAAAGCGTCCTTCCCATGCAGAAAAGTCCCTAGTTGAGAGTGAAGGAATTAATATTTTAGCCAATTTTTCGATATTTGTTGCCCGAAGGGTCGAGCTTCAAAACAATACCGATCTCGTGAAAATCTGTCGCCTCTGTCGAAAGTTTTAGGCAGACATACATTTAAAGACAGGTGAGATTTATATTGTCAGGTTATCAACAAACGCTTCAAGACAGAGAAAAGAGGGAGCGAGAAGAGAAGCGAGAGAAGGAGTGTTCGTAAAGTCATAGGACTAAAATTTGTAAGTTTCTCACACTCCCAGGCAACACCAACTGTCCCGACCAGTTATTTATAAAAAGCAAGTGTTAAGAGTTTTCGCCGCTATTAAATAAACCTAATTACTAAAAGTATAAATCAGCCAATGCCGTTTATCTGCAACTATACGCAAAATAACCAACTTGTGTTCAATTAATTACATATAATAAACCGCAAGAAAAAATTCTTTCTCCTTTTCCTTCCTTTTCTATCCCTCTCCGCTTTCTCTCTCTCTCTCTCTCTCTCTCTCTCTCTCTCTCTCTCTCTCTCTCTCTCTCTCTCTCTCTCTTAACACAAAGAGCTAAGAGGAGGTGAGCTTTTTCGAGATTAGACAAACAACAATAACAGTTGCGAAGTGGGGGGGGGGAGTTTATGAGTTTGGGATTCTTTTACAGAGACAAGAGATTGGCAGAGATGCGGAAAAGGCAACTGAGTCCGTATTCTGCGACGAGATGAGGCGTGGAAGGAGGCTGGGTATCATCATCAACACAGCAATGGCACAGTGCTCATGAGTCCCACACACTCCTCTCCACTTAAAAAGAAAAAAAAAAGGGGCACTACAGTCAGCCACTGCAGATTCCAGCAGATACCGCTCCTCCCCTCTTGTGTCCCTTTAAGATCAAAGCTAGACGCCACGAACAGTTACGTTGACCCAGTAAACATCACGCACTCGCCTCCTCCCTAGCACCTAACTCCTTCAAGGCAGAACGTGTTGAACTAACCTAAATTCGGCATTACTTTTTCTTTACTGTCTTGTTGTTCTGGTTTATTTTCTTTATTATACTTGTTGTTGTTGTTGTCAGAAAGAAATGAGAGGGCAAACGATGGGGGGGGGGGTACTACAAGGGGAAGACTGGTAGACAGAAAGAAGAAACCGAATTAGGCTTCGCATATAAACCAACTGTCCTCGGTGCCCCCCCCCCACTTCCACTCCGGATAAAACAAATGGTCGCCTTTTTTTCTCTTGTCCATTTTCCTTACCCCTCCTCCCCTGTAAAACTCAACATGAGAAGGTTCTATAAATATATATATATTTTTTTTTTTTTTTTTTTTTTTTTTGAGGGGGGAGATATACGTAACTTCCGTGCAGAGATTTAATTCGAGGCTTTCATTCATATTTCGGTTCTTATGTAGCGGTTGTCTCCCTGATTCTAATCTCGCTTTTTCCCGCCCACATGTTGCTATTCGTAGCAGTGGGCCAACATCAGTGGACTTCTTTTTTTTCTTTGCCAAAACGGCCATTAACAATTGAAAAAAAATTTTTTTTTCAAGTTTAGCCTATTTGAAACTGATATAAATTATTGCACAATAAAAATTAAACTAAAACAGGAGAAACAAATTTTATTTCGAATTCAAGTAAAAATTCCAATTTTTACTTAATTACTAAATTTAAAAAGTTATTCTAGCAAATTACATAACAATTTAGTAAACAAAAATATTGTAAATACTGAATTTAACTTGAAAATAATATAAAAAAAATAATTGTTTAAAATTTAGTAATTAAGAAAAAAAAAATAGCATTTTTACTTGATTAAATAATTCGAAATAAGTAAAATGATTTTTTTTTTAATTTAATTATTTTTATTGCGCAATCATTTATATTAGTTGATTACTAAATTTAACAAGTGAAGTATGCATGGTCCCCCATGAGAGCACAGGGAACGGGGCATAAAAAAATGACTACGTTCAGCATTTGCCCCTCCCCATTGAGCCCCAAAAGTCCCCAGGGGACGTCAACTTCTGGTGAAACTGAACAAACGGTGCAGTTTTGGGCCTGAACGTATGCAAATTGGAGTTCTACGCCATGCAATAAAAGAAATGACTAAGTCCATCATTTGCTTTCGCACCCACAAATAGCCCCCAAAGTCCCCAAGATATTTAAATTTGAGATCAGCACCATGCAAAACTGCTAAATAGACATACACAGAAAATTTTGGACAAATATGGTAAAATAGTAAAAAAAAAAAAAATGGAGTGCTTTTATTAGTCCTAAAAGAGCCCCTGGGGCAGTGGGGCACACCCAAGAGTTATCGAAAATTATAGACAAACGAAATTATATAGAAATCAGTTAGTTACAACTTTTCAGAGAGTTTTATAAAAATCCAAGGCATCAATTTTTTTTTAATAAGCACAAAAGTGTCAATTTTGGCCATTTTAACCCGAAAAGCACCTCTTCCTTTGCTTTAAACATCCACCAAAAATCAGGAAATTAACCAATTTTAATGAAATTTTCAGTATTTATCAAATATCAGTATATATATATATATATATATATATATATATATATATATCGTGATCTTATAATAGTTTTTTTCTATTTTCTCAATTTAATGGTCTAATTATACAGACAATGCAGCGGTATGAATTTTTAATGGGTAATCTATGTTAATTTGTATTATTATTCATCGAACTACTGTTTTCGTCTTGAGTGTGATTTTTTTTTTTTTAATTTTTGAAAATCACATTCAAGATGAGAACAGTAGTCCGATGAATACAAATAATCAATCCTCATCTCAAAAATTCAGAAACGCTATATTAATTTCCTCCGTGTTTTTTTTTTTTCTTTTAGATGTAAGTTTTGAAGTATAAACACTGAATGTCAGAACAAGCACCGTGAAAATAGCTAAACCCTACTAGAGGAAGCTTCAGCGTTACCCGGGATACAATTAGGAAGCTTTTGTTCTTTGCGTTCAATCCACAACACCCTATTCTGACGCTAGATTCTGCTTTTCAACATAATAAACAACCAGACCACCAAGATGGTTTAAAACATGGTCTAAAACAAAAACGATTGACCCCTGTAAAAATACAGAGTCGCGACTGACTCCTCACCTTTTAACTTGCAGACTATCAAACCTTTAAAAAAAAAGTACGCTTACTCCCAAACATTGCAAAGATTTTCTGACTCCAACTCTTTATCGCAGTAATTTATTAACATCGCGGCCATGGAAGAACGCGAGAAAAATATATTTTTAGGCATTCAAACTACTTTCATATTGTTGATTTGCTTATATATTACTAAATAAGCGATCATTTCCACTAAAATCTATTTAGTATTATGCATCTAAAATTGAGAAAAACACGATATCAAGAAGTATCGACTTTCTGAGAAAGAAGCCGAAGCTAAAAAAATGGCCACAGAATTTGACCTGATGTCCTGTTTATCTTACAATGAAACTCAAATTTTAACTCGAAATGATTCCTCGTTTAATAATATATATATATTTTTTAATTGCATATTTACCCCAAACAAGGCATAATGCCACTTTGATGTAGAAGGCTTCTATCAGGGATATAATTTGCAGGGATTCTATGAAGGGAGTTGAACAGCGAGATGTCTGTTTACATTACAATTGAACTTCTGCATGTCAGTACAGTTGGGAAAGCAGGAACCCGGAAAGGAATTTGAAGGTCTAGCAGTCCTAGAGAAGAGACTATTAGAGTAGAAGACTTTCTGACATCTGTGGATTTCTACCGTGTAGGGGTGGGATTTTGTTGCATGATAAGTTTTTTGGAGGTATTTATGTCGAGGGAGTAAACGTGCTTGTAGTTCGTCGCAGCACCTACTTGTAAAACAGACAGAGGGATGTAACGTTTCGTCGATGGGACAGAGGTTGAAGCCTAGCTGACAGTGCGGGACCTATTAGGTTGGCAACTCTCTTTTGAACTCTGGCTAAAAGTGAGAGACTTGTAGTAGATGTAGGAACCCAAATCTGCCAACAACACTCCATACATGATACTCTCAGGCGTAAGTAAACTCTCCATATTTGACGAAAACAGCAACATTAAACCACTTTCAATGCATAAACAGGTTTTTCTCGCGTTCTTCCACAGCTGCGATCATTTTAAGTTACCTTCATCTCTTAAATTGCTGATTTCCGGCTCAATTTTGAAAACTCGACTTTGACTCCTGAAAAAATTGCTGAGTCATGACTGACTCTGTAACCTCTGAGCTTGCCAACTCCCACTTTTTGTGTTCTATAAAGATGGTTGAATCCCACTTGTACCCCTGACTGTGATCGTTCGACACAAACCAGTATTGTTATGTGGCAATTTCTGTCTCCAAACAAAGGCATCAGATTTTTTGTCTATTTAATTTTGTGATATTTATTCTCCGACTGTGTTATTCAGGCAATGCCGAGTCCTCCTGCTAGGATATCTTTAGATATTGTTTCTCTTGGGTCACTATTCGTCCTGATTGTGTATTGCTTTCTTTTTGTTAACGCTAATTCCCCCTCTTGATTGGTTGAGAATGTAAAGCCCTTAACTGATGTCAGGTTTTGTTGTGTTTAGTGATTTTTAGGAATTAAGAAGTTGCCTCCAAAATGTCAGCGGGATGTTTATTCAATGGGGAATGAACTAAGGTGGTGGTGGATTGTGGACTAGAGAGAGAAAGAGAGTGAAATAAACTCGAGAAAGGGAGAATAGAAGAGAGAGGGAGGGAGAATGGAGAAGAGGAAAGAAAGACAGTATAAAAAAAAAATGAAAAACAGAGGGAGGGGAAGAGAATAAAAGAAGAACGAGAGAAATAGAATTGAAGAGAGAAAATGAAAAAAAGGGGGATAATGAAGAGAAAGGAAAGAAATGGAGTAGAAATGAAAGAAGGGAAGAAATGAATAAGGGGTGAGAAATGAAAGAGAGAGAGAGGGTATGAATGAAAGGAGAGAAATGAAAGAGAGAGAGAGGGTATGAATGAAAGGAGAGAAATGAAAGAGAGAGAGAGGGTATGAATGAAAGGAGAGAAATGAAAGAGAGAGAGGGGGGGGGGTATGAATGAAAGAAAGGCGAGAAAGGAAAAAAGGGTACCAGTGCACTTATTGATCCGTGCTGAAATAATAACGTTATTATTTAAAAAAAACATTCTTAACATGTTTTGTACCTATTCTGTACTTTAACCTTAGAATTGAATTAAAAAAAAAAAAACATATTATAAAACTTTAATTAAACTTGGAAATACGATTTAAAAAAATAGCGCGGATCAGTAAGTGCACTAGCACCAGAAAAAGAAGGAGGGGGAGAGAGGAAGGAGAGAAAGAGAAAGAAAAAAACGGGGGAGGGAGAGAGTGGAAAAGAATGGTAGATACGGGATGGCAGTAAAAGAGAAGGGGTGGAAGGGAGAGTGAGATGTGTGTGCGGGGTGGGGGTGGGGGGTGGGGGGGGGGTAGAAAGTGAACGGAAAAGAAACAGAATGCGAACAAGAAGAATGGAGAGAAAATGGGGAAGAAAACATCAGGAAAGAAAAAAAAAAGAAGGGAGGCAGGAGAAAGAGGAGGAGACGGAAACAGAAAGGATGAGAAATTGAAGTGGGGGGGGGGGGCAAACAAAAAGACATTGAAGAAGAGAGGGACAAGCAAAATAATAAAAAAAAAAGAATGGAAAGAAAGTTGAAAGGAGGCAAACGTCGGAAGAAAACACGAAAGATAAAAAGAAAAATAGAGGGAAAGGATGAACAAGAAAAGATAGAAAAATAGAAAGAAAGAAAGAAAAAGAGTAACTAATATAAGCTGCTGACAAGGATTGGAAAAACTTTATCTTCATCACTCATCCCAAATAAGAATAAATAAAGAACACAGCACAACTGGCCGACTAACCCCCTTAGTATAGAGGTATTAGTATATATGTTCATCCCCCTTAATATCTTTACCCAGTCTAACCCAGCCCCAACACCACCATCACCACCACACGATAATCTCGGTACAAGACTTCCAACTCCCGCCATGTGTAAACAACGCCTACATTCCATTTATTCATTTTATTATTTCTATCTAAACCCATTTGTAATTATCGGCAGTGCCGGCTACCCACAGTCAATTTAGAACCCAGCCCCTGAAATAAACAATTCTTAAGTTTTCACTTTGCCATGCACTTTGGGACCCTTGCAAACGGCGGGGTTGGGGGGGTGATGTCCTGACAATTCAAATATGCCAAAAGACAAGTCAGTTCTTCTTTCTGGTTAGTTAGAGTGTGATGGTGGGGGTGGGGTATTATTTTGACCAACCTATGATGCATCCGGTATGCCAAGAGCACTTTATGTGGGCAATGAAATTAGAATAAATATTATTTACTTAAGTTATATATTTTTATTCTGCAGAATTTATACAAAGCAAAATAAATTAGGTACAAGGCCACTCAAAAAGGAGGGTCTATGCTATTCCTTACTTAAGTGTCCATTCACCATAATATTGCAAACACACAGGGGATCGTCCTACTTAAGATTCCCAAATCAAATCGTTTTTACTTTTTAATTTTTTTTACTTTTTATATAAAACTAGCAGTTCAGTCCGGCTTTGCTCCGACCATATGTACTGTTCATAATTTTATGTGTATATATATATATATATATATATATATATATATATATATATATATATATATATAAGAAGTTTGATTAGTGTTCAGGTAACCTACATCTAAAATTTCTAGTGTTTAGACCCAAAATTGGCGGAGGAGTTTAGTAGAGTCTGCAAAGGTCAACTCTTTCAACTTTGACCTCAAATTTTCGCCCAAAACTTATTAAAAAGCTTGCTGTATGTCTGAATAGCCGTTATGTAAATTTTCAAATGTTTGAACCCAAAATTTGCTGAATAGTTTGCTAGAGACCGCAAAGGTCAAATCTTTTGAACTTTGATTTCTTGGTAGCAAAATTTTCGGCCAAAGGCCGATTAAAAAGCTTGCCCTATGTCTAAATACACTTTATGTAAACATTCAAATGTTCGGACAAAAATTGACTGAGTAATTTGGTAGAGACCGCAGAGGTCAATTTTTTTTAAACTTTGACCCCAATTTTGACACCTTATCATTTGTTTTTGGGCTCAAATCAAATTAAAAAGTTTGATCCATGTCCAAGTAACCTATATCTAAAATTTCAAGTGTTTAGACCTAAAATTTGTGGAGGAGTTTGGTAGAGTTTTCAAAGGTCAAATCGTTGAACTTTGACCCCTTGGCAGCCAAATTTCTGGCCGAAAACCGATTTAAACGATTTTCCCAAATCTGAATGTCTTATGTCAAATCTTGAGTCTGCAGACTGAAAATTGGCAGAGTAGTTAGGTAGAGAAATGTACACACACAGTTAATTTTACTTTTTGTAGATATATAGATATGTGTATAAGGAGGAATAAAATGAAGTAAAAAAAAAAAGTTGTTTATTTAATATTATTTCATTGGCGTGGGGTTGGAGGTGGGGGAGTCTAAAAAGTAAACAACAAATGTTTACCCTCTCTCGATGGTAGATCGCCCACTGTTTTCCGGCTTGATGGGGGATCCCGAAAACAAGCAGACCAAATCTTTAAATGGGACTGAATTCAAGACGGGATCAAAGAAAAATTGGGTAGGGAGTTGTGAGGCGGAGTTTTATATGATGTTGCTCCAAGATGAGATCAATTATTGGGGTGGCCAGGGACAGAAAACAAGAAGTTGGGTGATGGACATCTTGAAGGTTTCCTATCAGGAATTTTTTTTTAAAATGTGTCTATGGAAGCGTTAATGGGAAGTTTAAATCTTAAATGCACTCATGCTGTTTTTTTTTTTTTTTTTTTTTTTTTTTTTTTTTTGTTTAATTCAATTTTCACCCCAAACAAGGCATAGTGCAACTTTGAAGCAGGGGGCTACTATCAGGACCTTAATTAGCAGGGTCATTATGAAGGGAGATGAGTAGAAAGATGTTTGTTCACATTACACTTGAACTTCTGCATATCAGTACAGTTGGGAAAGCAGAATCCCGGAAGGGAGTTCCAAAGACCCGCAGTTCTGGGGAAGAAACTATTGGAGTAAAAGGCTTTCTTGCACCTAGGGATCTCTACTGTAAAGGGATGAGATTTAGTAGCTTGTCGGGTTTGTCGGGGGTAGTTACGTCGGGGAGGTACAAGTGTTTGCAGTTCGTCAGAGCATTCACCATTAAAGTATTTCTGGAACAGGCAGAGGGATGCAACATCTCGTCGATGGGACAGAGGCTGAAGCCTAGATGAGAGTTCAGGGCTTATCACTGTTGCCATAATCTGTCTGTAATAAGATGGTGCAAACGAGAGACAACACAGGTTAAAAACATAAATTAAGTCGACTCAACTCGAAGCTACATAATTGAATAATCTATACGTGGGACCTGTGGAAATTCCACAGGGGACTCATTCATATGTAATCTATTGATGTTGGCATTCTGTAGATGTTCAGCGTAAATGGACACCCTCTGCTATTATTGAAGTTTTTTGTTTGTTAAAACTGCAAAAGTATTTATCTAAACTAGCATGAACGCCCGACAAAGCCCGGTCATAAAGTACGTTTAAATATGATATTTTAATTCTTGCAGATTTCGTATATATTATTATAGAGTTAATGTTCCATCGATTTTTAGATATTATAAAGTTGCGATTTCAAACACAGGATTCACACCACAAAACGAGCTACAATGAACGAGTTGAAAGGAACCATTAAAAGAAGATGTGTCAACATACCAATTGAACTGATTAGGAACGTTTTCGATTGTCAGCTGTTCATGGACCACAATGGCCAAAAATTTGAACACTTTCGATAATTAGCCGGTTTCTATATTTGTTCACAGTATTTTGATATATGAAACTTTTCTTTCTTATAATAAATTTTTGTTTTATGGTCATTTAAAGAGTGTATACATTTTATTGGGACACCCTGTGTGTGCGTGTGTGTATATATATATATATATATATATATATATATATATATATATAATGATTATTGGGACACCCTGTGTGTGCGTGTATATATATATATATATATATATATATATATATATATATACATATAATGAAAGTGAGAATGCGTTTATGTGAGGACAACTCTCAACTAATATACTCAACGAATTTTTGATATACAGACTTTAAATATGGTATATAGGATATTCAGACATATGGAAAACTTTTTAATCGGTTTTCACCTGAATAAAAAAAAACGACCTGCTAAGGGATCAAAATTGAAAACTTGGTACATGGCGATCATCAGATTTTTATCAGTTTGTTAACTGTTTCATGACTGTGCATGCGCGAATCGTTCATATTACAGTTTAATCATAGTAAGAATAAGTTCATTTGAAATCACTATTTAAAGTTCGTGTCAAGCGTATATACATTTTATTGGGACACCCTATATATATATATATATATATATATATATATATATATATATTCAAATACTGCATTAACGTTTTTATTTCTCAAACACTGTAAAGAAGTTGAGGACATATTTTTCCCTTCCACAATTTATAATTAAAATATGCCATGATATATCTTTCTTTTTGATCTCTTCGTCTTACTAGATTAAAAGACAAGAATTCATCTAGTCTGGTGGAGTATCCAGCTTCGTGTGCTATTTGAGGTAACATCACTTGGAGAAGGTGCACCATTCCTCGTAAAAGCTAATGTAAGTTGGTCCTACCGAGATCTTATTTAGGCAGTGAATACGATGTGATTTTAAATATTTTGTCAAGGTTTACTTCTAGGGAAAATTATCTTCATGCCAGATTGTCCTAACAAACCCATGTACCGAGAGATCTTAGACACTCGAATATAGTGTCTAGTGGGTATTCAAGATCTCTTCAGTAGGGATTCATGTTCTCCTCAGCAAGCATTTAATTCTCTCAATTTACCTGAATATGTTCTTTTGTGTTTTAACGTATTTTAAAGCGTTTTTTTTTTTTTTTTTTTTTACAACAGGCCGCCTTTGAAACGAACCAAAATTAGCTGTAAATTAACTGAACAGAGTGAACAGGTGGTTTGTTTTGAACCAAACCCCGTACTAAAATATAAGGGGCATTCCAAAAGTAATGCCTCGTATTTTTATTCCGCCCAAATGGATCGGAGGGATTGCAAATCGCATTATTATGATAACTGAACATGCTTTCATGACTTGAAAGTTTCCTGTCTCTATTGCCGATATTGACAGTGTGAAGCTCTAAGAAAGCAACCCCTGTCATGGACGTGCGTCAGAAGCAGAGGTTCGTCATTGAATTCCTGGCAAAAGTGCATTGGGAATGGCGGTGATTATGTACAAAAGGCCACTTGTTTTAATCGCACTACTCCCGTCTTTAACGTTCTAGTTTTTTTAGCTAACAAAATAGGAAGCCTTATTTTGGAACGACCCTCATATATTAGAACACACGCACACACAAACACTATCCAAGTGGGTAGAAGAGTAACTTATCTTGCCTTTGGTAACATTTATTTGTTCATATTCCTTTTTTGCTGTATTAATGACAGGTATACATACTCGAAAAATGTTTAGCGATTCCCTTAACAACACCGGGTATTACAGTTCTGAATATTTTGGATGATTTTTTTGTCTCTTCTCAATGCAGACTAGATAAGTGAAAATGATATTAGGATAAAGTTAGAATCGAACTCTGTAGGCAAGTACTAAAAGATAATGGATAATTTGCATTCTAGGAATGCAGTCGATTATTAATCCTTTTAGAAAAAAATAACTAAATATTATTTATGTCTAAAAAAACCTATTGTCCGTTCTTTTAGAATAACTGGATGTTAAATATGTCAGTTAAAAGAATGGACAATGCGAGTTTTTAAATGAAAAAGAAGTTAGATATCGAACACTTAAAACTGGAAATTCTTTGTTTGCCAAAAGTGTGTTTGAGCGAACATATGTAGAAAACGTGATATAGTCACGTTGGTTGACAGTAAGTCTCTGACGTCATAAACAAAAGAATTTCTCAATATATTGAATCGAAGAGTACAAAGTTAGGGAGAATTAGAGATCAGAGAAGATCACAATCACACAGTGATAGACAATTGGAGACTGGGAGCCTCTTAGAGAAGAAGGGTAGAAGAGAGAGCATGTAGTTATACAAGTTTGAATTTCTGACGTCATAAACAAAGAAGGTTCTCAATATATTGAGATAGAGAGTCACACTCACAGCCAGAGAGACAGGGGGTCAGAGAGTGAAGCTGGTGCGCTTAGAGGCGAAGTGTAGAAGAGTAGACAATGTAATTGAAGAGGCTTGAATTCCTGACACCATCAATCGGCCGACAGATGAATAAAGAAACCACCATTTATATTTTGTAACTGTTGTCTTCGTGTCGTCATTCCTTACGACCGAAAAGGTAAATATGTTTTGTCATCATCTTAAATGACCTTTGAATAACTCCCTCCTCAAGTAATGTGTCCCCCTCCCCCTGTGTTAACAAGAACTGTATAAATGTTTCAGCTCCGTAATATAATACGATAAAAGAATTATCATCCAAGTTGGTTGTAAATGTCTCTCTCAGTATTGGCATCATCTCTGTTATCATCCCCGTTACATGCGTCTGCGATATGAATCTCGTCATCTTTCAATATGTACCTGCTACACAATAATATCCGCTAGTTTTAAATGAAGTTAAAAAAAAAGAAAGAAAACAGCAAGAAGGTTGCATACTTGATGAATGAAGGGAAATCCTCGCTTTGCGTATCACAGCCAGGCCATTTACAAAGACCATGTCGGTATAGCGGGTGGGTCATATTTGATGATTCCTGTTCCTGTTTGATACTGAGGCTTGGTTGAGGTAATAAACCGCCACCAAGTCCACCTGTGGAATAAAAAAAAATACACAAAGGTTTACGTAGGTAAGTTGGTTGCGCCATTTTTCTTTTTGAGAGAAAAGCAATTAATTATAATAATAAAAAAATACAGTTCATAAACACTCGAAATAAAAATTTAATTTAAAAAAAAGCACAGAGGGTAACATAGTTAAGTTGGTTTCGTCGTTTTGTTTTGTTTTTTTGTTGCTGTTTTTTTGTTTTTTATTTTTTCTATTTTTTTTTTTATTATTTTTTTAATTTATTTTTTTTGTGAATGTGGGTGGGGGATAATTAAAATAAGAATTTCTTTGAAAGTAAAAAAAAAAAAAAAAAGAAAGAAAAGACAAATAAACCTGAAATTTGATTTACGTATCCGTCATGGTACGAAATTTTCATATTCCAAAAAATAACGTAAATTGATCAAGTACTTTTTTTTTTCGCTCAGTTGGTTTCGTCATTTTTCCCTTTTTTTTTTTTTTGAAAGAAAAACATTTTTCCACTGACCGAGGACAGAAAAGATGAAGCGTAATATCAGAACAGATACTACACTTTGTTCCTAGCCAACAGCCCAGTAATATTACTACATGTCTTACGTTGTGGATAGTCACTTCAACAATCGATATCAACGAATGTTGTGTGAACAGTTAATATTATAAACTAATTTCAGCTTCTAAAATACACATGAACTGTTTTTGCCGCCATTTTAAAATGTGAGACGCCTTTTAATCTCATCGAAGTCGTTTATATTTCTTATTTTTAACAGCCAATCGAGTTTTCTCAGAATGAAAAAAAAAACAAAATTGTGCATTTGTTGCAAAGAGAATGGGATATTTTTTTAATTGCATTTGTTTTTAAACAAAAGGCCAGACGTTTTAGGCAGAAAAAATGTGGCGTTAAAATAATTTTCTTGTGGGTAAAAAGAGACGGAATTTACTTCGTTAGAAAATTGAAAAGATCGCAAAAATATAAGCGGGGAGGATGGAAAAGGGGATAAAAATTGGACCACAATATGAAAAGTAGATTTTATACGGAATAGAAGAGCGAGGAGTTGAGAAATGGAGAAAGTGATGTGCAAGCAGTAAGGGGGAATAGAAAAATTATAAATATATATATATATATATACATATACATATATATATATATATATATATTGAGAGAGAGAGAGAGGTAGGTTATATATATATATATATATATATATATATATATATATATATATATATATATATATATATACATACATACAGGGGGACAGAATATATAGAGAGAGGAGGGACATTAGGAAAGGGGTGTAAAAATATAGAGAAGGATAGGAAAGCAGAGAAGAGAAAGGGAGATAATATATAAGGAAGGAAAAGGGAGAGAGGCGTGAGAATAAACGATGTGTATAGACGAGAGAGAGAGCGAAGGATCTATAGAGAAGGGGAAGTAGGGAAAGAGAGAGGATAAAGCAGAAGAGAGATAAAGAAAGAAGATGAGGAAAGAACAGGAAAGAGAATGAGTAAAGGATGTATAAAGCGATAGAACGGAGGATAAAGGGCATATAAAAGAAAAGGTAGAGAAGAGAGATAGTGGGAAAGAAGAGAAAGGAAGAGGTAAAGGAGATATGGAAATGAGGAAAAGCAAAGAAGAAAGGAAGAAACAAAGGGAGTATGTGCTGGGAAATAAGAAAGGAAGGCGTAGAGACAAAAAAAAGAGGAAGCTGGGGAGGGGTGAAAGAATAGCGAAAACAAAAAAAAATAAACAAAAAAAAACGAAGTTATAATAGTAGATCAGAGAATGGGAGACAGGTGAGATAAAAAAAAAAAAAAGAAACCGAAGGTTTATAATGAGAGAGAGAGAGAGAGAGAGAGAGAGAGAGAGAGAGAGAGAGAGAGAGAGAGAGAGAGAGAGAGAGAGAAGGATGCATTAAGTAAATATGAAAAGAAAAAAGAAAAAAAAAAGAAATTAAAGAAAATAAATAATAAATAGTAAATAATAAATTTACAAAAAAATAAATAAATAAAATTAAGTGAATACCGAAACTCAGGATTGAAACTAGGACCGGTAAATCTCCAGCTGAATACTCAACAGAGTAAGCTATTGTAAATGAATGTATCTCTCATAATGCTAAGCATATACATATTTGTACTGGCGTAGAAACTGAGAGCTGCTGCTATTTAGGTCATTACTAGGGCTATGACAAGAGAATATCCTTATCATTGTTTGCACTCTCGAGTATATATCCAACACAGTGAATCAATTGTCATAGTTCTAGTCATTAATAACTCATTATTGAAAAGTGCCCATTTAAATAATCTGCCAAGATGCATAAAATATTTTTTAAAAGAAACTGAATCGATTTTTTGTTTGTTTTTTAGCTGTTGTTAAAACATAGCACGAATAGTAGTTCGAATAATCCCAATAATTCAAGAAATTGGCCAATTAGAATGAAATATTTATTTTGTAGGGGGGAAAAAGCGATTCACCAGAAAAATTTGAGAACCAGACTTATTATTTAATTATTTATTTATTGCGGACAATCATCCTCATCTATTCCTCTGGCCTTCGTCAGGTGGTAACCACGAAAGGACAGGACATCCGAATCTCCTAACTGCATCCACAGCAATTACTGCCTTCCATAATTGCCGTTGTCTCACCACGTTTTGGCCAAGTAAGCCCCTGGCCGGCTTTGATGAGAATAATAGTTCACAATAAATAAAATTAATAAATAAAACTCATCTCAATAATAAATTCCAATTAAATAATATATACCATTCGGTACGGACCCGACCATGGAAGATCAGATAATAAATAAACGTGAATTTATAAGACTAAAAAAGTTCAACCTTGATCGCTCTTCGGGGCCCGTGGCGCAGTGGATAGAGACGTTGAATCTCTATGGTTCCAGGTGAAAATTGCCTGAGGATAGCGGTTTCAATCCGACCCAAAGCCGCCAAGAGGCTTACTTGGCCAAAACGTGGTGAGATGACAACAACTATGGAAGGCAGTAATTGCTGAGAATGCAGTTAGGAGATTCAGAGTTCCTATCCCGTCGTGGTTACCACCTGAGAAAGGCCAGAGGAATAGTTGGCCGAAACGTTGTGAAACAACTAATAAAAAGATGAGGATAACAGTCCACAATAAATGAATCAATAAATAATACTCATCTCAATAATGAATTCCAATTAAATAATATATACAGACTTGTTTTATTATATAGATCAATATTAATTGAATGATAATTATATAGTGAACACATTTAATCAATCGGAATAAAGTATGGATCTTGTAGAAAAAAAAAACGATTATTTAGAAAAATTTGAGAAGCAGACTTATTTTACTTTACTATATAGATCAATATTGATTGAATGAGAAATGTAAAGAACAATTGTGATCGATCAGAATAAACTATTGATTTTGTAGAAAAAATGCCATTAAACAGAAGCATTTGAGAAACAGACTTACTTTACTTTATTATACAGATCATTATTAACTGAATGATAATTATATAGAAAAATTTTCTGATTGACCTAATGTAAAATGAGAGGAAATGCAATGAAACTCTTCGAAATAAATTTTTATTTTGAACTAGCAGGACCCGTATACCGGCATTGCCTAGTAGAAGTATTCCCACCCTCGTAAAAAAAACAACAAAAAAACAACAAAAAAAAAAAAAATTAAACTACGGTTGTTAGTGAGAGCCACTGCCGGCCCAGTAAAATAGCGGGTACTAGCGCTCGTGGCCAAAATGAATGTACCGTGCCGAAGTAACAACGTTAGTATTTATAAACTCATTTTTAACATGAAGGTTTGATTATTTGATGTGATTGCTCAGTGCTTTCACCTAACGTGTTAAATAAAGTTGGTTGGTGTGGCCTATTAGATAGCAAGTATTACCGTCCGCCTGTAATCTATAATGAAAATAAAAGAACGAACTAAAAATTAATTATAACCTAGTGCATTTATTGCGGAGGGAACATTGTGTCACGAGGAAAAGAAACAACCAAAAAAAAAAAAAAGCACTGCATCGGACCTGAACAATGATGCTCGTAGTCTTTAATTTTTTTCCTTTTTACTTTGTCGTAATTTTTTCCGACAGTTTAAAAAAGGAATTTAAGGTAATATTTTTAATGACTTTAATAGTCGAGGAGCAATCTGTAATCATAACGTTCTAATAAATGGAACACACAGCTTTTTTTGCCCCATCAGTTGTTAATGCTGTCCCTAGCCGTTAAATGTTTCTCTTTTCTGTTGGTAAGATGCATACACTTTTTTCCTAGGTATTTTATTAATGTGAAAGCTACGCGTGTAATCTAAGATAAGCATCGTAGAAATTTGCGAACAATTGAAAAGGAAAAATCTAAATGCTAGTGGCAGCCTTAACAACGGGAGCGGTCAAAAAGTGAGTTTTCACTGTAGTAGAACGTTGTAATTTCAAATTTAAGCCTCTAAGCGTCAATAATCGTCTGAAAATTTTACGAATAAGTGAAAATAATAATTTAAAAAAAAGTAAATGGTAGGGCAGCATTGTTCATCTCCACCAATTCTTTTTAAACTGAAAAGATGAAATCTAAAGACTAGGATCAGCATTGTTCGAGTCCGCCAAACCATGTTAGGGGGCCCTGTCGGTGGAGCATAAGAATACGCCGACTGCCTCCCTGCAGAGGGTAAAAGTCCCTCAATGGGGGTCCTGGATATGACCTTAAACCATATCCAGTGGTGAGGCCCCAGCTTGTGGGCTTTGGGGAATGTAGAGCCACCCTTCAATTACCATTGCTCCCAGGTCCACTCTGACCCGGAGTGGTAGTACCTGTTAGGGTCCCAACTATGGGTTAAATAGAAACTGACGTGAAAACAACAAATATATTCTATTAAAAAAAATTTCTTCAAAATATTTGGATTCGGCATTAAATAACCCAAAAAGGGTTGATATGCCGTAAAACAAAAACAACCAACCAACCAACCATGTTAGGGTGTACCTGAACAATTAGACCCCACCCCTCTATTACCAAAATTGACCTTGTCTTTTTTCAACTATTTGTGCGGATTATTATCGATTGGACCCTCGGCTACCAGGAAAGGCTGTACATTTAAAGATTTGGGAAGGGGGTTTCCGTTTCACATGCAACCTTATAGTAAATATGAAATAAAGCTATATATTTAAAGATTTGGAAGGGGGAATTTTTGTGTCAATGTTCTTTTATAATATAGTAGCTAAGTGTCTTAGCGATATTAATCTGCAGAGTTAGTTGAAAAAAAAGGCCAAAAAGCAAAAATATGTAAGAGAGGTGGCCAATTGTTAGGGTGCACCTATGTTTGTATTACGAATGTGCTATAAAAAAAAAGAAAAGAAAACGAACGGATGGGATGTCCGTGGTGCAAAGTGCTTTCAATGGGATAAAAACACGAGCGAAAGGTTTAAATTGAGGGAAGCTGTTTTGTTGTGGTTTTCGACGACGACGAAGGAAAGTGTTAGAGTTAATAGTGTTAATTTTATTAATTTATTTTTATTTGCTTTGGGTGGGATTGAAACCGCTATCTTCAGACAATGTTCATCTGGAACTGTAGAGATTCAACGTCTCTATCAACTGCACCACGGGCCCCGAAGGGCGATCAAGGTTGGATTCTTTGATCTTATAAATCCACGTTTATTTATTATCTGATCTTCCATAGTCGGGTCCGTACCGATTGGTATATATATATATACATTATTCCTTAATTAGAATTCATTTTTGAGATGAGCATTATATATTAATTTATTTTTATTTCGGACTATTAGTCTCATCTTTATTAGTTGATGGTGAGACGACAACAACTACGGATGGCAGTGATGGCTGAGACTGCAGTTAGGAGATTCGAAGTTCCTATCCGTCCTGGTTACCACCTGACGAAGGCCAGAGGAATAGTTGGCCGAAACGTTGTGAATAAACAAACCAATAAAAGATGAAAAAACAACAACTAATAAAGATGAGACTAATAGTCCGAAATAAAATAAATTGATAAAATTAATATATAATGCTCATCTCAAAAATGAATTCCAGTTAAGGAATAATATATATATAGTTAATAGTGTGTCTTAAAGGTTCTAAAAGAAAGCATAGTGTCAAAATTTGCGAAAGACAGCAAGTGAACTGGTTAGTGAATGTTCGTTTAATGATTTCCTCTCTCATGTATTTTTTTACTTACATGACTGAAATGACCGGTGCATTAAATGAACTTGATACCGGGCGAAATAATGTCTCTTAGTGGCGTCATATTTTAATGTTAGTAACCGTTTGTTTATAAAGTGAAGAACTGGATTTCGGAATATGAGAACTATCAACGCTCAGCCAATCAGAATGGACGGACTTTGGCGAAGGAGGCTTTATTTTTATGAATCAGAAATTGGAAAAGATTATGTTAGATCTCTGTATGTATGAGCCAATTACGGTCGGTGTAATCACAGAATCTGTGGAACGTTTAGAATTCCTCCCGTGACTACTGGTAGCAGTGAGAGGACTAAGTATTTGGAGAGAAAAATAGAGATTCCTTCCTCTAATGATTGCGATGATATTGCTCGTAAGATGTAATGTAGTATTTTATTATGACGTCTGAATGTGTCTGAAATGGTCTTCGAAAGCTACATAAGATAGTGGATATTAGCCTAGCTGTATTGAATTTGGATGTGGTATCTGTTGTTGCAAACCTACGATACTTTTATCTAGAGGGAAATTCCTACGACTACTTTATTAATACAGAGAAAGATTACAATTTTATCCATATTCCGCAATTCTCACTTTAAATGAGTTTGTTTACGCGTGGCTCACTTTTTATATTGCCGGCTAACGCGGTCAGAAATTAGAATTTTTAATCAGATGTTTCAAGCAAGACTTATTCTTTTTTTTTTTTTTTTTTTTTCAACACAATGGATCTTTTAAATTAAATAATAAAGCTCTATTCTACCCAGGGAGGGGGTGCACCTTATGCTAATCAAATGCTATCTTAGGAAAGAAAGTCTATTATATACTAGCAGGGAGACCCGACGTTGCCCGGGATTAAATGATAATCAACGAATGTTTCACATTCCCATATTTTTGTCATCAAAACCGGTGAAACAACCAATTTTTAAATTAAATGGATTGATTGGAGCCCCATTGGGGTGCACTGGGAGGAATCCCCGTAGTGACGTATAATCTACATTGCACTGTGGAGAACCTACTGTTTATTTTATAAAGTTATATATTATGGCAGTATAGCTTAGTTTCCTAGAAGTACATCCACTGAGTCAACATGTGTCTACCAAAAAGCGCTCAGTGAGTTAACAGCAGGTATATTTAATTTATTTATACAAACATTGATAGCTACATATGTGCATACATGTTTTTGTAATCACCCGTTATTGGGAAGATTACGTCTTCAGGCCAAGAATTATATATATATATATATATATATAACGGCTAGAATTTAAATTTAAAATAATAAAAGTCAGGTATCATGATTGAATTGTGCTCTAAACAGAAACATTAATTTCGAACGCGCCTCTGTCACATCAAAGAACCTACTGCTGATTTTATATGTAGGGCTTTTTTGCTTATGCGGTAATAAAACCTCAAATGCACGTGCGTAGTTAGACTGTGTGAGGTATTAACTTTAGTCAAAATCACCTGTTCCTTCTTTTATCCAGTTTCTTTTTTTTTTTCGCTTATCGATACTTATCGAAGAAATTCCGATACAAAACTTATCAAAGAACATCGCCAGATACATAAAGTACGGTGGCATGAAATTTCATAAAAATCGTCTCAGGCGTTATAGAGTCTATAAGGAACGAACGTACACACACACACACACACACACACACACACACACACACACACACACACAGAGTTCCTTTTATGTAACAGTAGAGATAGTTCATTTATAAAGCCCCTTTAAGAAATTAAGTTGAGCTCTCCTCAGTGAATTAAAAAAAAAAAAGCAGTCAACTTTAGCGCACTCACATCATTCCGACTTCCTGTCATTGAATACTCTCACTGGCCGTTTACTATGAATGCCCACCAACATGACATTTATAGGTAATTCCATTTTTATGTTAATTACCGTTCAGGTGAAATGCTAGACTACCAAGCCAAGGACGGTTCTTGGTTTGTATCTTAATGTATAGATTCAAATCTCTCGACCAGCAGTAAATATCACTTCCTACACTGGTCATTGCGCAAGCATAATATTTATTTTTAAAAATATTATATAAATCCTATTTAAGAAAATAAACTTAAGCTCCCCTTCCGATTTCCAACCTTTTAAAATATTTTTTTTAAATATCATAGTCACACACACGTCTTCGTTAAGACATGCATCTAAAAAAAGTAAAACTCGGATATAAAAACCTGAAGTATACTGTCTGGTCGGTTCGTGGTATTCCGTTGCACCGACTGAGATTAGCAGTTGTTTCTAAATGTGCGGATGGTTCTACATAAGCCCTCACCACTATAAACAAATCATCTGGGTGAATTTCAGGAGAATTAATTGTCATGTGAACCTCGCACGGGACATCGAAATCAACGGGGCGAATATATATATATCGCCCCGTTGATTTCGGTGTATGAGGTTCACACGACAATTAATTCGTCGTCGTCGTCGTCGTCGTCATCGTGTGTATATATATATCAATCACCCAATCAGCAGTAATTATTACTTCCTTCTCTGATGATTACATAAGCCTGGAAAACTAATGTCTGTACGTATGTATATTGTTAATATTTATTAAAAAATATATTTTAATTCTGAAGCCCCTTTAAGAAATTAAAGTTCAGCCCTATTAAGGAAATTAAGAAAAAGCGGTCAACTTCAATAAAAACACACCATTTTGACTTTCTGTCGTTGAATACTGTCTAACTGTCAACTGTGAACATCTACGAAAATGACATTCATAGGTACTTAATTTCCTTCCATTCATGTGTTATTTGTCGGTGGGTTGGAGGAAAGATGTTATCCTACAAAGTCAATGCTGTCTGAGTTTGAATCTCCTGACCAACAGTAATTATCACTTTCTCAGTAATGATTGTATAAGCATGAAATTATATATATATATAAGTGAACGTGTCTGTGTCTGTCTGTGTGTCTGTGTACATTTCCCCACGCAATAACTCTGTCAATTTTAAGTCTACAGACTCGAAATTTGTTATACAGGGTACTGAGATTTGGGAAAATCTATGTGATCGGTTTTCGGCCAGAAACTTGACTGTTAAGGGGTCAAAGTTCAACGATTTGACCTTTGAGAACTCTACTAAAAGCTCTGACAATTTTGGGTTTAAACACTTGAAACTTTAGATATAGGTTCCTTGGACATGGATCTAACTTAATAACTTGATTTGAGCCCAAAACAATAAATTTTAAGGGGCCATAATAGGGGTCAAAGTTAAAAAAATTGACCGCTTTTTCTTTTTTTTTTTTTTTTTGCTCAACATACACCTCCAAATACCCGGGAAACGCTGAGCCGAAATGCTAGAATATATATATAATACAAGTCTATATTCCAGATTTCAAGATGTTACCCATTTACCGTTTATTCCATTAAGTACGTTGAAATAGGTCAAATAGGATTAAATATTTCTCTCTATATATATATACACTCCTATAATTTTGTTTATTTGTTTTGTGTGTGTGTGTACACAAAATAAATAACACATACGCTATCCTATTAATATATAGATACTTATATATTGCGTTTTAGTATTTTTGAATACGTATTATATATATATATATATATATATATATATATATATATATATATATATATATATATATATATACGCTACGAACTTTGAAAACTGACCTTTTAAACCTGACATATGATATAGGACAAGGAGAAAGAAGCAACCTTAGTAAAGTTAGTGTCCCCAATGATGCTGACTTAAACAGAGCTCAGAGGTAAAAGATAAAGAAATAATAAGATCTTATGTACGACATAGAAAGAAACTGGAATCTTAGGAAGATCTCCATCATTGCAGTAATTATAGAAGCAATCGCACCCATGAAAAAAAAATTCCAAAATTACCTGGCACATATACCCAGTTAACCAAGTGCAAGAGAGATTCAAACAATTGCACTTAAAGGGACGGTTGGAATGTTAAAGAGATTTCTTGGTTGGAATGTGTGATATAGCGGACGAATGTCTGGCATCCGGTAGGATGCCCCATCCCCAGCTTCGACCAAAGGATAAGAATTTTTTTTTTTTAAGTCATGGTTTGTGTGCATGTATATATGCATGCACACACTTATATAGATATGTATCTGTCTATAATGGTATATATGTATCTGACAGGCGTGCAGAGGGAAGCCATATGCAATAATAAAGCTGTTTCTACCCCGTCAACACACAGCCCACCTCTCCAGCAGGGTGCCATCTATCGGTGGTGTTTGTAAATAATTAAAACGAGCGGAAGTGAAAGGTTTGTCAGTGCATCTTTTTTTTTTTTTTTTTTTTTTTTTTTTCAGGTTTGATTCCCTCTTTGTCTCCTCAGTATTTTTTGTGGACCCATGAGAAGGGCACGAACGAAAGGGTCCCAAACTGGATGGGGAGGGGAGGGTCGTGGGAAATGATGAGAGAGAGAGAAAGACCAGAGAAAGGGAGGGGAAGCAAAATAAATAAATAAATAAATAAAATAAGAGAGAGAGAGAGAGAGGGGGGGAAGGGGAGATAGAAAAGGAAGAGACTATTGGGGAAATAGGGGAGGAAGAGGCTATTGGATAAATGGGGAAAATGAAGAGACTCTTGGGGAAGGAGGAGATAGAAAAGGGAGAGATTATGGTGGAAGGGAGAGGTAGAAGAGGAAGAGATTATTGTGGAAGGAGGAGGTAGGAAAAAAGATTATTGTGACAGAGGGAGGTAGAAAAAGAGAATATTCTAGAAAGGGGAGGTAGAAAAGAGAAATTATTGTGGAAAAGGGAGGTAGAAAAAAAAAGAAGTTCTTGAGGAAAGGGAAAATAAAAAAAGAAGAGACGCTTGGGGAAAGAAAAGTAGGAAAATGAGAGACTGTTAGGGAAGCGGGGAGTAGAAAAAGGATAGATTTCTGGGGAAAGACTGAAGAAAGAACTATAATAAAAAATAGACTGGGGGGGGGCAGAGAAAAGAAATAGAAACCTGGAAACTTGAAAATATGTGAAAAAGAAGGATAATAGAGAACGGGGAAAAGGGACTTTATAAGTACTTGGCTTATTTACTAGAAATCAAAGTGTAGTATATGTTTTGCTACTATATTTTACCTTTTCTGTCCTTAGTCAGTGAAGGAGAAATCCTTCCAGAAGCAACAAAAAACGAACGAAAATGAAAGGAAAGTAAAATTTTTGTTCCAATCCAAACTGTCCATTTTCGGGAAGCTGAATTTTTTTCGCATTAAACACCGGTCTTTTATCTAACTTTATCCTTCTGGTGAGGCACGTAAATAATAGGAACATAGGGGAAAAAAGACGACGAGAACATAGAATTAACAAGTGAAGTATGCATGGTCCCCTGTGAGTGCACAGTGAACGAGGCGTAAAAAAATGACTAAGTTCAGCATTTGCCCCTCTCCCACCACCACCATTTAGCTCCAGAAGTCCCCAGAGGATGTCAAATCCTGGTGAAAATGAACTAACGGTGCAGTTTTAGGCCTTAACATATGTAAATTAGAGTTCTGCACCATGCAAAAAATGAAATTACTAAGTCCATCATTTGCTACCCCTCCCCCATTTAGCCCCAAAAGTACCCAAAGCCTTAACATATTTAAATTTGAGTTCATCACCATGCAAAACTGCTAAATAGACATACACAGAAAAATTTTGGACAAATATGGTAAAATAGTCCCCAAAATGGAGTGTTTTTATGAGCCATAAAAGAGCAAGAGTTATCGCGAATTATAGACACACAAAATTATATAGAAATCAGTTAATTACAACTCTCCAGAAAGTTTTATAAAAATTCAAACCATCAATTTTTTTTTTAATAAGGTGTAAATTTTAGCCATTTTAAACCGGAAGGCACCGCTGGTGGGAGGGAGGAGTAACCTAAGTTTTCCAGGAAAATCCGTTCGGATACTGTTTTACTCATATCATGTTTGTGCAAAATTTCAAAAAAAATCCAAAGTGTAGTTATTGAGAAAAGTGCGGACAGACGAACGGGCAAGGTCGAATTTACAGGTAGGTCAACGTTTTCGTGAGGGGACCAACAAAAAAAGAAAGAAAATGAAATGAAAGTGAAGAGGAGAAACGAAAGGGGTAAATAGTGATTGAGGAAGAGGGTGAAGAGTGTATAAGAGAGAGAGAGAGAACCCAAACTGAGCAAATCTTACAAATGCTACGAAACAGAAAATTACAACATTCATCGGATATAAATTACTATAAAAAAAAATGTAAAAGAAAAAAAGATGATGCGCATCTAAGTAACCACGCTATTTTTTTTTAAATAGAATTTTCAAATTTAAATTCAATTTTTACGATATTTTTGTTTATTAAATTGGTAAGTGAAAGTAAAGAATAGTTACAAAACACTTTCCCCTCCCCATGTTAAGAATAAATTTCCAAATAAGATTTTGCAAGCTCCATGATTTACATTTAACAACTAATTTTTTTTTTTTATTATTCTTCCAAAATTTATCAAAAGTCGTCTGCTAATTCTGTGGCTTCTCGTTGGCTAATCACGTTCGCTGTTGCTTTCTGATTGGCTGATCAATTTGACCAGCGCTCGCCATAATCCAGCGGTTTACGTCAGGTTCCGGGCAAATCCGAGCGGACACTTACATTCGTTCGATTCAGAAAATGCACTTTTACCAAAAAATGAAAAGGGAGGGCGTAGTGACTTCAAAATATATGAGAAGGGAAAGAAAAGCGAGAGGAAGAACGGGAGTGAATAAAGAGAAAATTGAAGAGCGAAATAATGGGGGGGATAGATAAACTGAGGTAGGGGAGAAGGAATGAAATAAATAAGAGAAATTTGGGTGGGGGGAAACAAAACCGGAAGAAGAAAGAAAGAGAGATGGTACAAGAAGATGAGAAAGAGGAGGGAAAGAAAAGAGAAAGAGGGATAAAGAGGGAGAGAAAGAAGGAGAGGGAGTAAAATAGATAAGCGAAAAAGTGAGGGGAAAAAATAACCAGAGAAAGAGAGGAGGAGTAAGATAGAATGATAGAAAAAAGAATGAGATATAAAAATATGATGTGAGGAAAAGGAGGCGAGTGAAAGAGAAAAAAAGAGATGGAGGTACGAGAAAGAAAAATGAAAAAAGAACGAGATAGGGGATTGGGGACAAGAAGAAAAATAAAGAGAAAGAAAAAGAAGAAAGTATAAGAGAGAGAAGGGGGTATATAGCTACGGAGAAAGAAGGAGAGAGGGAAACAGATTAAAGAAAGAGGAAGGGAGATAGATATAAAGCGTGGAAGGATAGGGGAAAATATGAGAAAGGAGGACGGAAAAGGATGAAGCAAAGGGAATAAAAAGGAAGATGGTGAGAAAACGAACGAAAAAAAGGGGAGGAAGGAGAAAGAGAAAAAGAGATAGCAATGACAGGGAGAAATGAGGGATGGGAAAAAGGAAGAAGAATATAGATAAGGAAAAAAAAAGAATCGAAGGATATGGAGGAAAGCGAGAGTAGGGGGGGTAACTAAGAGAAAGAGTGGAGGAGGAAAACGAGAGATAGAGCGTGGGGAAGGGGAGGCGAAATATAAGAGAGGGGGTTTGGAAAAAGAATAAAACATAGAAAGAAGGAGAAGGGATAAAAAGAAAGACAGAGGGTGGAAGGGGGGAGGAGGGGGGACCCTTAATAATTTAACATTTGGACATAGAGTATCTTGTTTTTATATTCCCAACAAGAAACAAGCTTTGGTTGATTTATTTAGAAAATATTATTCCTGCACCAGTACCAACCCCCAAACATGTACCTTGCCGTCACCCACTCTCCATATATTTCCCACTGTCACTTTGTAGCTGTTTTTCTACCTTCCCCAATTTAGGGAGCAAACTGTCAAAATTATTAATTGGCAAAAAAAAAAGGAAGATTTCTCCTTCAGCCCCCCCACCCCAAAATAAATAAATAAATACAATAAAATAAATAAAATAAAAAATACCCTAGGTAAAAAAAAAAAAAAATTGGGAATGGAGAGGGATCAAGGGAGGGTTGACAGAAATCATAAAAAGGGGGTCCATCTTGACATGTTTTCTTCGCGTACAGGTCATAGCCCAAGCAAACAAACGGGTACACACCAAAAAGTGTTGAGATAGAGCAAGGGATCTGCAGGTCGGATGTGGGAAGCGAAGGGTGACGAGGAGGAGGGGAAGGAGGGGGAGCGGCAGCAGTAGCAGCAGCAGCAGCAGCAGCAATAATAATATTAATAATGTTAATAATCAGTGTTCCCAGTAGCAATAGGGTTTCAGAATTCTTTAAAACGTTTTTAATAGCTTCCGTCGACACAACGAAAGCCAAGATTAGTTCTGCTAAAAAGAAAGCGCCGCCAGAAAAAAATTATAAAGTAAACCAGTTTATTTATTATTTCTTGCCAGTTAATTAATTACAAAAACCCTCTGAAAGTTTTTTTTTGGGGGGGGGGGGTTAAAAAGGGGGGGGGGGACAATCACCCCTACAAAAAATTTAAAAAAGAAAAGATAGTGTGGGAAATTTACAAGCAAAACATTTCTGGCAAAGCTTCAATAAGTTTTATATCACTCGTATTGATCGGACTATTGCTCTCATCTTGAGTGTTATTTGTGCAATATTTCGGTCGGATTGTCCTTCAGCCGTCTTCGGTTTACAAATAACAACCAATATGCCTGAAGACGGCCGAAGGAACGTTGCACAAATAACACTCAACATGAGAACAATAATCCGATCAATACAAGTAATATAAAGAATCAGCTTTCTTCTAAAAAAATTCAGAACTAGAATAGGTTTCGTTTATACTGATCGAGGATACGTCTATGGCAATCAGTCCGACAATCTAGATAAGTTTCAAGTAGGTGATGATCTTGCACCTATCGAGATGAGATATGATTCTGTTCAGCTATAGAAAGTCTACTCTCCCAGGCTTTACCTTCTCACTTTAAGAAGAGTGTTAGTTTATTACGAAAGCCGATGGGATTACTCAAGCATTTTTTTGTTTGTTTTTTGCCAAGGTGGACACATCTGTTTTGTCCTGGATTTTAAATCTACATCTTCCGACTTTGTGTTACATCTTCCGGTGGTACCCCAAGCAGTTAGCAATGAATACACTCCAAATAAGGGAAGCAAGGATGCACCTCCTAGGACTACCCAGGACACTACCTCAGCCTGATAAATAGAAGGCTATCGAAATAGTCCAGTTTCTGTCAGACTGATTGCTGAGAACAGACCCTAAACCATAGGCTGTACAAAAAAGTCTGGAAACTTATTGAAGGCACCTCATAAACTGGCCAAACTGCAAGTTCGTCCAATGCAGTGCTTTCAAGTATGCTCATCCAAGCTCACTTCATCCAGAAGTTTCAATCACTTGTATAGCATCCATGAATACTCAGGCAGCGACCATTGCTGTCACCTGAAGACCTCTCAACCAATTCTGTACCCAGATCAATTAATTTTGCGTAATTTTCGATTTTTGAGTTGTTAATAAAATATATAAAACGTTTTGTCCATATTGGGGCTTCTTGATTTGTAAAATCAGGCGCCATTTTGAATATATGAGATATATATGTCAGAAGACATTGATAAAAAAAATGTGAATGAGACTTTTAAAGTACAAAAAATTTTAGACATGCAAATAGAAAAGTAATTTTTGTTGCCTTTGATAACAGTTATTTGGTGACTTTCTGTTTTTTGTCACGTCTTTTTTTTTCTCTGTGAGAAACGACCATGTTGTAGTGAGTTGGGAAGCAACCGCGTGATATTATATGTCGTCCCCATCGAGGATCATCATAACCAGGTACCGTGAATGTGAGTAGCAACACAAGCATCTCAACAAATTGATTGAGCGACACAGACATGCACTGGGCGCTGAACATTCAACAAGCCAGGCCTCTATTCATTATTTTAAATCCTCTCATAATATTCATCATCATTCAACTGAGAAATCAATCGGTCTCATTAGCCCTCATCTTTGATAAATGGTGACCCATTAGTAAAGTTAATAAATTAGATGTCTGAAGATTTATGTATTCTAATTCTTTCAAAATCCACTTGATGCAGTCTTGTTTCTGAAGCTTATTTTACAGGTTCATATTGCAGTCTGTAATCAAGTTGTTGACATGATGGTAGTCGTTCATACAGGATTAGTATATTCGAGTGGCTTTTAGCCTTGAATAACGATCACTCATTTGCATTAAAATATCCTTTCATAATATTCGTCATTCAACCGGCAATCTATCAGTCTTATTCAGTTTTATCTTCGAGTGGCTTTTAGCCTTGATGGGTGGTGACCTATTTGCATGAAAATATCCTTTCATAATATTATTTATCATTCAACTGCCAATCTGCCGGTCTTATTAAGTTTTATCTTCGAGTGGCTTTTAGCCTTGATGGGTGGTGACCTATTTGCATGAAAATATCCTTTCATAATATTATTTATCATTCAACTGCCAATCTGCCGGTCTTATTAAGTTTTATCTTCGAGTGGCTTTTAGCCTTGATGGGTGGTGACCTATTTGCATGAAAATATCCTTTCATAATATTATTTATCATTCAACAGCCAATCTGCCGGTCTTATTAAGTTTTAACTTCGAGTGGCTTTTAGCCTTGATAACGGTTACTTATTAAAGAATTTTATAAATAAGTTACATGGCTACGATTTACGTGTTCTCATTCTTCAAAGTTCAGTTTGATACCGGCTTCCATTTCTAAAGTCTATTTTATACGGTCAAATTGAAATTGTGTTGGCGGTGCGTGTGCGAGGGAGCGGTAAGCAGGTCCATTAAAGTGATGGTAGTAATTAGTACAGGGTTTTTTTTGGGGGGGGGGGTACGAAAACTACTGTCCCAGACATTTATATATCATCTAGTTAGAATAATTATAAAGATTAATTGAACATTCATAAACCACCAAGAACATTAACCTGCCACGATTAGTCACGTTTGCTAGGATTGTAAATAAACAAGAAACATGCAATCATTCAAATATGGACAGCTCTAAATATCAGCTGGTGCCACTTGTAGAAATTTCACGGTTAATTAAAGAAAATAGGTTTTTATTTTGTTAGTTTATGTTTTATGCAGAAAAGAACATCCTGTCAACATTTCTTTTTTTTAACTCAAAATGTTGAAGAGCTATGAAGACGTGAAAGGGGCGACTTTTTGTGTCCCAAAATTTAACTTCCTACATAGTCACCAGCATTCTCAATGCTAACGATGAACAATGGCTGTGCATGTGCATCCAGGGCACACTTTGTTATATAAAGGTCGCTCCAAAAGTAAAGTCGGTCCTCGATATGACCTTAAACTATATCCGATGGTGAGGCCCCAGCTTATGGACTTTGGGGAGTGTGGAGCCACCCCTTAATTGCCATTGCTTCCAGGTCCATTCTGACCTGGAGTGATAGTACCTGTTAGGGTCCCAACTATGGGTTAAATAGAAATTATTTTGAAAACAAAAAACAAATATTCTATTAAAAACTTTTTCTTCCAAATCACTGGATTCGACATTAAATGACCTAAAAAGGGTTGATATGCCGTAAAACAAAAACAACCAACCAACCAAAAGTAAAGTCTCCAATATTTTTTAACTCAAAAAGTTGAAGAGCTACGAAGACAGGAATGCGACCATAAAAACGACCGACCTTTTGTGCCCTAGAATTTTTTTTTTTTTTACCTAGTCACCACCATTCTCAATGCACTTTTGCCAGGAATTCAATGACGAATTTCTGCTTCTGACGCACGTCCATGAAAGTGGTTGCTTTCTTAGAGTCTCATACCGTCAAAATCTGCAGCAGAGAGAAGAAACTTTCAAGTCATGAATGCATAAGTGCAGTCATCATAACAATGCAATTTGCAAAGCTCTCTAATCCATTCGTAACAGAAGTGTCAACTGTCACCTAAGAGGTTAAGTTCCAATCCTGGCTTGAAGTAGTTGCTAGTCTAGCTAGACTGAAGAGCTGTGATACAGCAAAACTGTCTGTGGATAACTATAAATGCTCCCTATCTCGGGTTGAGCATACTGAGGAGTGAAATAACAAACTAGCGTATAATGCAATGCTCTTTAGCAAACAAATTGGAGCTTAGACGTTTGGCCATACTTTAATCATTGTAATTTTACATACCAACATTACAGGCTTGTTCAGTCTTTGACAGACTATGGATACCCAAGAAGGGGTTTATGCACGGTAAATTTTTGTGGTAGGAAGTGCGCAATCGCCAATCATACCTCTCCTAAGTCGACATTGTTAAATACCAGTGGCAAGTGAAGTGTATGTACAGGACGACTGGAAACAAATTGCTGATGCAATTCTGTATCTATATAAGAGCCAGGTACGTCCAAGGATGGAGTACTGTTGCCACATCTGGGCAGGAGCTGCTAAAAAGAACTTGTCCTGCCTTGGGAGAGTTCAAAATAGACTTCGTAGCCTCGTAGGAGATGTCCTTTTCTCTTCCCTGCAACCTCTATCTCACAGAAGAGATATTGCGAGTTTGTCTCTGCTGTATCGTTATTTTCATGGAATGTGTCCGACTGAGCTTCAGTCTATGGTCCCCCCTCACCAAACTTTCACAAGAAACACTCGTTTAGCTGAAAACACTATTAATAATTCCCCCACTCTTTATCTGTGCCTAAACCTAAACGTAGATTCCATGAACAAAGCTTCTTTCTTAGAACTGCACGCCTGTGGAATTGTCTTCCGTTTTCCTGCTTTCCCGCTGACTACAATATGGTTGTCTTCAAGTCTAATGTAAACAAGTTCTTGATTAGCCGTTCCACTTGTTAACAAATTTACCGAATTTCACTTTACTAACGATTACTATATTGTCCAATTTCTGCTGTACACTCTTTAACCCTTATCCTCGAGTGGCCTCTTGGCCTTGATAAGTGGTGATGCCTATGTAAAAAAAAAAAAAAACAAATGCCGGGATAAGCGGAACGCACATACAGCGCCTAGAATTCCAAAATGGTCACTCATCTGGTACTAACCAGGTTCAACGTTGCTTAACTTCGGTGAGCAGACGAGAACCAATGTGTCAACGTGATTATGCCGAATATCATACGTACCAACATTAACAGCAGCCAAAATAGCATAACGATTAGAAGTGCTGACAGTCGCCTAAGTGGTTCAGTTTTAATCTTGGCTTCTGATGGTTGCTAGTCTAACCGCACTGAAAAGATGTAATACAGTGAAACAGCCTCTTCATGGATGACTATATATGTGTGTGTGTGTGTAGTGAATAAATGACAAAAGTCTATATACCAAAGTTCATGATGTTGACCATCTTATTATTTATTCCTTTAATTCAGTTTACATTTACAATTCTTGACAGTATCTGTTTTGTAGCGCAAAATCAATCACTTAGTTATTGTATCAATCAGTGAATCCAT
>NC_136496.1:31684935-31702435 GCF_053919585.1 Euprymna scolopes | reverse complement strand
GCTACAAACAAGAAATAAAAAAAATAAAAATAAAAAACAATATAATCATGTATACTAGACAACGGGCAAAAGTTACAAGCCGTTGATTTAGAATGTGTGTTTTATGCCAAACTGATAGGTGAAATGTGTGCTCATTTTTTTGTATTAACTACTAATATCTATTAATCCCGACTAGTGCATCGAACGGAGACTATAATACTTAGTTCATTTCACATGGTAATAACAAAGATCAATACAAAATTTCTAGCAGATCGATGCAGTAGTTACCAAGAACAAGTGAGAATAAATATGTGCTGACTAATCCCTATTATTCGCTAACTGTGCATCAAACATCAAACGGATAATCTAATACTTAGTTCGTTACTCCTTATCATAGTAAAGGTCTATACAAAATTTCAGGAAGATCAGACTAGTAGTTACCAAGAAAAAGAGTAAATGTGGTTCTGTCGTAACTAATCCATATTAAGCCCTAATGGATACCCTAATATTTAGTTTGGTGAAGGCTATCATAAGAAAGGTCCATACGAAAATTTTAGCCAGAACGACCCAGTAGTTCTTGAGAAAAAGTGGAACGGACAGACAGACAGGCCGACTAATATATATATTTCTGTGGAAATATACTTTAATTCCTTATAACATATACCAATCCTTATTTAATAAGCTCAATGTAATTACAGAGAAATATAGTGAATGCATGACTAAAGTCTATATTCCAAAGTTCATGATTACATTTTATTGCTTTAATTCAGTTCAAATCTTTTTCTTCTAAATTCAAAATGGCGTAGTGTAAACATATAAGGTATTTGCAGCTTCTCTTTCAATTTTCGTATTTTTAAATCATGTCCAAACGCATTTTATTTCCTTTTGGTGAATTGATTGTCGCTATTTCTTCTGACGAGTTATGGCCAAAATAGATTCACTAAATGATTGATTTTGTGCTACGAATCAGATAGTGTCAAGATTGTAAATGTTAATTAAATTAAAGGAATAAATTGTAAGATGGTTAACATGAACTTTGTAATATAGACTTTTGTCATTCATTCTCTCTCTCTCTCTCTCTCTCTCTCTCTCTCTCTCTCTCTCTGTATATATATATATATATATAGGTATTTAATTATTATAGTAAAAAAATAATTATGACAGCCCCTTTAAGAAATTCATTTCTTATCGTTGAGCACTTTCAGTTGAATTAAAATCGGTCAATTTAGCTCTTATGCATAGATCATCGTATAACGATTAGATCACTCTCTGACTGACGTAATGAACATTTAAAATTAAAATGTTTAAAATTCAACGCTACTTCACGCGGTTAATGGTAGCCGAATGGATACGGTCTCCGCTAATCGAGCCAGAGATGTCTCGTGTCGCGGGGTTCGAATCGTTCGGCTGGTGTTAATCTTGACACCCTGCACTGAAGAATCCCGAAAGGATGAAACACTAGTGTCTGTAGGTATTTAATTATTATAGTAAAAAAAAAATTATATATATATATATATATATATATATATATATATATATATATATATACAAACACACACACACATTATGTGGGAAATATTTTTATTCATTTATAATTTCATCCTTTATTTATACCAGTTCTTTTATTTATAAAGCTCGATGTATACTAAATATAACTATAGAGCATATACAAATAAATGACAAAAAGTCTAAATTCCAAATTCCTTTCCATCTTACTGTCTATTTCTTTCAGCATGTTAAACTGTTCAATTCTTGACAGCATCTGTTTCATAGTACAGAAACAATCATATAATTATTATGTTAATTTTTTAATATATTTCGCCCTGACTAATCAGAGGAATAAGAACTCATATTAATTCAAAAGGAAAAAGAAAGTAAAATTGGAGCATGATTATTTAAATCTGAAAAAAATCCAAAGAATAGTTGCATTGTTTTTATGATATTTACGCCATCTTTTATTTTTAAAGTTAATGAGTCTTATTCTTCTGATGAGTCAACGTGGAAAATGCTTAAAAATTATTGTTTCTGCGCTATGAAACAGGCGCTGTAAAAAACTGAACATTTTAGCAGGTTGAAATAAATAACGGTAAAATGAAACGGTAGATGAAAAACATTTTGGCATTTGGAATATAAAATTTTGCCATTTATATATATATATATATATATATATATATATATATATATGCACACACAATTTGAGTATTTTTGTGTGTGTATTGATATTCATATTAAACCCCTTTTTTCTATTTATTTAAAAAGAAAACACAACTTTGTTATATATGGCTCATAGAAATTGCATTCATCTGCAAAAGATCTAGCTAATTTGCATATTCTTTTAAACATTCATTTTAATTAATTCCCTATTAGTTTTTTTCGGTTTTCTCATGGAATGATCATCTTTAATTAACTATTACGTGTAATTATATTCATGCAGGTATTCTACATGATTTATACTAAAGTAATATTTGTGTAAAAAGCTTATAGGAAACACAAACTACATATATATCTATATATATATACATACATATATATATATATATATATATATATATATATATATATATATATATATATATATATATATATATAAGTGAACGTGTCTGTGTTCTGTATGCCTGCATGTGTACATTTCCCTACACAATAACTCTGTTAATTTTAAGTCTACAGACTCGAAATTTGATATACAGGGTACTGAGACGTGGGAAAATCTATGTGATCGGTTTTTGGCCAGAAATTTGGCGATTTAGCAAATTCCTCCGACAATTTTGGGTCTAAACACTTGAAATTTTAGATATAGGTTCCTTGAACATGGATCTAACTTAATAACTTGATTTGAGCCCAAAACAATAAATTTAAACAAACACTTAAAGTCATAATAACTGTTTGAATATTCCTCGGGCTTCCACTCAAATCAATTTCCCACGTTTAGAATAAATAATAAAATAAAAATTTTTTTTTCACATTTTATTTATTACTAGCGAGGGGTACCCGGCGTTGCCCGGGTGTTTGGAGGTGTGTGTGTGGGGGGGGGGTTAAAAAAAAAAGTAAGTATGAGGATCGAACCCGAACCATTGAGGCAAAGTTGTGAAAAAAAAAGTGCGACGTTGACCATTGCTGTACCGCAACATGCATACGGAAACACGTTTGAATTTATTTAATTACTTGGATTTAGCAGGTGCTCGTTTTAATGAGTTAATGAGGTCAAGTTTGACTGCGGGATAGTATTCCTTTACTGCTGAACGCTTTTTCCCCTCCCACCCCCCAAGATGTTATAGGAAAAAGACTAACCCACATTCGGCGAGCGACAAATATTGAATATTTATCTTCCCGAAATCGAGCAAATTAAATAGACAGGCGAGCTTCGCTGTTAAGTGTGAGATATTACGATTTATATGTGATATAAAAAGTTTTAAAAAGTTGTGAACCGACCGACCGCTTCTCTGAAAGAAGCCTTTGTTAGACACACACAAAAAGCGAACACACACACATACATACATTTTCGCTTTTATATTTATAGATTATTTAACAAATAATAGAAGAGAATGCTCATTAAAATCATTCCTCGGTTTAACGTTCAATATGCTGGCATGTGTTGGACGTCTTTTAGATATTGACTTCGAAGTGATCCATCTCCGACCAGATTTTTATTTATCCCTCTTTCTCTCGAGTCAATCCTTATCACTTCCTGCCATGTTTTTATTTTTTATTTATTTTTTTACTCACTCCTTACAAAGCATATCGCCACTTGGACGTAAGGGTCTATTATTTAGGGCCATGTCTAGGAACAATTAACAAGATATTTGTTCATGTTACATTTAAACTTCTGCATATCAGTACAGCCAGGGAAGCAGGCAGCAGGAAGGGAATTCCAAAGTCTAGCGGTTCGAGGGAAGAAACTATTGGAATACCTTACCCTTCACTTGTGAACTGAACCTACTACCTCAATTGTTGTACATCTAATAAGAACTCTCAACCATTCTTTTGCTGTGGCCATACCATCGGAGTCTTCTATTCTACACAAATCTCCTTATCTCATCTCATCTTCCTCGTCTTTCTGGATGCTTCACCAGGACGAATCTGCACGACTTTTCTAGTTCTCCCGATCTCGCATGACAGTTTGTAGGTCCCGAACACTTTCCAATCCTGTATCCTGTAGCAGGTTGTCAATGTAGGTCATCCTTTTTTTTTTACCACGGTTTAGGATTCCATCTGTTGGTATCCAGAGAACTAGCTTTCTGGCTTTTTCTTCGCGCTGTCTCATGCAGTGGCCGGCTACTCTCATCCTTATCTGCTGGATTTTCAGTGATACTGGTGATAGGTCAACATAAAGTTGTTGGTTTGCTGCGTGGCTCCTCCATGATGTATTGAGGGCCATCCTGAGAATCTGCATGTAACAGCCATCCAGTCTCTTCTTGAGCGCATCTGTAAAAGTCCATGCCTCAGCACCATACTGTCTCTACTGTGGCAAAAAGAGTCTTACTTTCAACTTTATAAATAACTCTGTCAATATTCGGTCTAGAGACTCGAGATTTGACATAACGGGTATTGAGATTTGGGAAAATCTTTTTAATTGGTTTTCGGTCAGAAATTTGGCTATCAAGGGGTCAAAGTTCAACGACTTGACCTTTGAAAACTCTACCAAACTCCTTCACCAATTTTGCGTCTAAACTTGAAATTTTAAATGTAGGTCATTTAGACATGGACCAAACTTTTTAATTTGATTTGGGCCCAAAATAATAAATGTTTGCGGGGTCTAGCAAACTACTCAACCAATTTTGGGTCTAAACATTTGAAATTTATACATAACGGGTATTCAGACATGCGGCAAGCATTTTAATCAGTTTTGGGGCAAAAATTTGGCTGCCAAAAGGTCGAGTTAAGAGTTGACCGTTGCAGATTCTACCACATTCCTCCGCCAATGTTGGGTCTTAAGACTTGAAATTTTAGATGTAGGTAACTTGGACATAGGTAAAACTTATTATTTTGATTTGAGACCAAAATAATAAATGTTAAGGGGTGTGTATATATATATATATATATATATATATATATATATATATATATATGGGGTCAAATTAAAAAAAAAACTGACCTCTGCAGTCTCTACGAAATTACTCATACAAATTTTGGTCTAAACATTTGAAATCTTACATAAAGTTTATTCACACGTAGGGCGAGTTATGAACAGTTCGTAGGGCCCGAGCAAAGTCGGGCTGAACTGCTAGTATGAAAGAAAGTGAAAAATCCTTTTTTCTATTTATTTGAAAAGGAAATACAACTTATATACGGGTCGTTGAATTATATTTATCTGCAGAAGATATAGCTAATTTGTATATTCTTTTAAACATTCATTTTAATTAATTCCCTATTAGTTTTTTTCGGTTTTATTATGAGATGATCATCTTTAGTTAACTATTACGTGTAATTATATTCATGCAGATATTCTATATGATTTATACTTGTATAATATTTGCGTAAAAAGGTTATAGTAAACAAAAACCTCTTTCTATATATATATTTATGTATGCGTATATATATTTGTTTTAAAAAGTTTGCCTATCAAAATCCTCTGTCAGTTTTTGGGTTACATACATGAAACTTAATATATAGGGTATTCAAACGCATGCAAAACTTTATATTTGAATTTTAGCTTGTGGAAAATCGGTGCAAAAGTATGAAAATTAAAAATACCGATTTTATCAGGTGAAAAAAGAACGATGGCATTACGAATATGCATGCGTTATGTGATACAAATGGACTTGGGAGAAAGAGGGATACATAAAGACCTGGTCAGAGACAGGCTAATTTGGAAGCCATTTTCTTAAGCCGTCTAAAGCATACCAGCATGTAAAACACATGTTAAACCGAATATGATGATAAAAGGTGCTATGAAATAACACTTAATAGCTTATCTGCATCGTTATTTTCATGGCAAGCGCTCGACTGAACTCCAATCTTCGATTTCCCCCTTACCAAACTTTGACAAAAAGAAAAACTCGACTAGCTACAACCACTATAAACGATTCTCTCCTCTCTATCTGTGCCTAAATCTGAATGCAGATTCCATGAACAAAGCTTCTTTCCCATAACTGCCCGCCTATGGTACTCTGCTCCGCTGTCCTGCTTCCCAGTCGAATACAACATAGTATCCTTCAAATCCAATGCAAGCAAGTTTTTGTTGAGCCGTCCCCATAAATAATCAAATTCTACCTAATTTATACCGGTTATAATTACTACACTACAACCTTGTATTCATTAACCTTTATTCTCGAGTGGCCTTCCGGCCTTGATAAGAGGTGACTTCCAAGTAAAAAAAAAAAGTTTATCTTTAGTAAAGTAGTTAATCCTAATTTTTCCCATCTTTTGCCGTTTGAAATCCTTTCACTCATTAAATTGCTGCATTGTCGTAGAGAAGGCAGGACGTCACGTAAGAAAAATTAATTCTGTTTAAGTTCAAACTTACACTTAAGAATTTCAAGGCGGAGACGCGGGTGCAGGGAGAGAAACGTCGCCATGGAATGCAAGTTGTGTAGAGAACGGTAATGTTCCAGAGTATAAAAGAATGAAATTCCAATGAATGAGATGGTAATTGCGAAGAATGCATTCCACTTCTTTTATTTCACAAGGGGAAAATGGATGAAGAAAATGAAGGAAAGAAAAAAAAGAACCGGAAGGAGTGAAAATTTTGAAGAGAAAATTTAAATGCGAGAATTCAATTCATTCGGTGCAGGATGATTATCATTTTAAAAGAAAAAAAAAAGGATGAAAAACAGACAAGCGCCAGATTTAAATATGATTTTTAAATATATTCACAAAAGAATTCAATGGCGTTAATATGTACCTATACACAGCTATCTAGACGCCCGGCGTTGCCCAGTCGTACAATACGCTTAAACATGATATTTTAATTTATGCAGATTGCGTCTAGATTATAAGAGAATCAATCCTCTATTGATTATTATTATTATTATTATTATTATTATTATTATTATTATTAGGGCTATGGCAAGAGAATATTCTTTTCATTATTTTGACTCTCGAATGTATATCAGTTAATATCTTTTATGTTTTTAGATAGAGTGACGTGGTTCTCGATTGATTAACTGTGTCTGTGTCGGATATATACTCGAGAGTCAAAACAATGATAAGGATATTCTCTTTTCATAGTCCTTATTATTATGAGGAATAATATGCCCGGTGGACTAATTCGCAAATAAATAAATAAATAAATAAATAAATAAAATAAAAAGTATAAACTATAATAATGATAATGTCGTTCACCAAACTCCATCTGTGTTTGTTTACGATATCACCTCAGCTGATATTTGGGCTTGACGACCTTACAAATAATCTTTCTTCTCTTATAAATAAAAAAAAGAATGTTTTTACACTGGCCGAGATTACAACGGTGTAACAAAAAATATTCCCCTGTAAAAAAAAAAAAAAAAATTTTTTAAATTTTCGATACTTATCGGATGCATTCTTGTACAAAACATATCTAAGAACACTGCCAGAAATATAAAATACTTTGTATGAAATTTGCAAAAAAAATAGCCATTTCAGAACCTATGAGGAAGGTAGTCACACACATACACAAAGTGACTTTTATATAATAATAGAGATAAACATATATCTGTATATAAAGTAAGGCATGCATGTAAGTTGTTTTTATGGAAATTGCAAGAGACAAGACGTGAAACCACTTGATGTAAGGAGCAAACATCTATATAAATTAAGGCATGCGTGTATTTTTTTCTTTTGTTTTTTTTTGTTTTTTGGATTGAAGTTTTTAGAAATAAATAAACTCCTTCGATTTAATTTGCAAAGTAAAATCAAACTATAAAATAGAAATAAAAAAAAAGTAAAATAAAACAATTTGTCGCTGATGTTAATTTTTTATGAATAATTAAAAGGTCGTTTTTTATTGGTTAAAATTAAAAGCTGTTTTTTTGCGCTTGTATTAATTAAGAAGACATTTTTTTAAATGATTCAATTCTCTATCTATATAAAAGCCAAGTACGGCCAAGGATGGAATACTGTTGCCATATCTGGGCAGGAGCTACCAAAAACAGCCTATCATGCCTTGACAGAGTACAAAATAGACTTCGTGGTTTAGTGAGGGATGCCCTTTTCTCTACCCTGCAACCCCTCTCCCACAGAAGAGACGTTGCGAGCCTATCCTTGTTTTATCGTTATTTTCATGGCAGGTGCTCGTCTGAACTCCAATCCCTGGTCCCCTCTCGCCAAACTTTCACGAAAATCACCCGTCTAGCTGAATCCACTGTGAAAAATTTCCCCCACTCTATATCTGTGCCTAAATCAAAACGCGGATTTCATGAGCAAAGCTTCTTTCTTAGAACTGCACGCCTGTGGAACTCTGTTCCGTCTGTCTGCTTCCCTCCGGACTACAACTTGGATGTCTTCAAGTCTAATGTTAACAAATTCCTGATGAACCGCCCCCCTAATTAAACACTTCATAAAATCTCCTCACTAACGTGATGTACTTGCAATAACCCTTATCCCTGAGTGGCTTCCGGGCCTTGATAAGTGGTGATCACTGTGTAAAAAAAAAAAAAAAAAAAAAAAAAAAAAGTCAATCTAAAAAATTCTTTCAACAAGAAAAGTCGACAAAAATCTTTCCAAAGAAAAGACAGTATTTTTACAAACGTTTCCTTTTTAGATCAGAAGTTTTTTTAAGTTATGATTGGTAAGATAAATAAAACCTTGGAGTCGGAATATAGCGACATTGTCATATGTGTGTGCATGTTCTTACTTCCAACTCATGGACTAAGCTCTCTAGTATGGTTTCTATGACCGTAAGAAGCATTGCTCTTCCTAATTTTATAGAGTTCTACGGAATCGTAATATGTAAAACTAAAAACATAATTTTTCCTGCTTTGGTCGGGCACAGGCATGATCCAAAAGTAAAAAAGCCTAACTACGATACTGGCAGTAAGGTTTCGAATCTCAGTTAGAAACACTCACCAGAGCTATAACACAACGAAAAAAACTGTCTGTGGAAACATTGTGTTTATCAAAAAGTGCTCAATGATAAGCAGAGCATAATTATAATATGTTTATTCATGCAAACATTATTGGCTACATATTTGCATACATGTTTCGGCTGCACCTCAGTTAGAGATCAAGTCTCGTGAAGCCTTATCTGCTTTTAAAATCAAATTCAGATCTGTTCTTACATTACGAAGTTTATTCATTTAACCAATCGCGAGGAGAGAGAGAGAGCGAGAGAAAGAGAGAGAGAGGGACAGAGAGAGAGAGAGATGAAGAACAAAGAGGCAGTATAGAGGAAAAACTATACACACATACACACACACGCGCACATACATGCATGCGTGCACGCAGCTGATTCTAATAAGAACTGATTAAGCTACCTAATTAAAACAAATTTGGCCAAACTTTATTTTGACAGTTGGGGAAAAAACATTACAAAGTGTGAACTTTGGGTGTGATGCGGTGGGGGGGGGAGGGGCAGAGATGGATGTGGAGTTTGACTTAAAACCCTTGCTAACCAACCCTTTCCCTCTATCCCAATTTCTTTTTTTATTTTCTGAACTGGACAGTAAAGGGCAGATCTATAGATTAGAATGGGGTAGAGGGGCAGCAAACTTTTTACTCTGCTGATTTAATGAGCATGACACATGAATAAGCTTGGCTTACCACACTGGCATGACCTGAAGACATTAGACCATAACATTTTGGAAACATACCCACTATAAATAGGTGAGCTATATATGTATATTAGTGGCCTGGAAAGGCCACAGGGGAGACAACTAAACAAATTCATCCCAAAGCAGCAAAACTAAAGCTGGCTTGCCAGGACACTATATATATATAAATGTAGGAAAATTTGGGCATATTTTATTGGTTTGAAAATATAGATTCTTTTTTACTAATTGTCATAAAATTTTGACCATAGAATAGTATTATAATCTCCCAAAACGATTGCAAATTTTCATGTAGTTTTGTCCCATATGAGCATTTCAATATTCAATTTGGCTACGAGTATAGATATATCCACACACACACACATATATATCTCGAGTGTCTAAGGTCTCTCTGTACAAGGGTTTGTCAGAACAACCTGGCATGAGGATACTTTTAACGTAGAAGTAAACCCTGACCAAATATTCAAAATCACATAGTATTCGCTGCCCAAATAAGATCTCCTCACTATGGCTAACCCCCATTAGTTTTTTGAAGGAATGGTGCACATTCTCCAAGTGATGTTACCTCAAGTAATAGCACAAAGCTGGATACTCCACCAGACTAGATAAATTCTTGTCCTGGAATCCAGTAAAATCAAGAGACCAAAATGAAAGATATACTGCAACGTATGAAAATGGTTAATTGGGGAGAGGAAAATTATGTTCTCAATTTCTTTACTAACTCAGTGTTTGAGAAATAAAGAAGTTAAATGGAACATTCGAATATCTATGTATCTCATATAGACTTCAAGTGTTAGCTCCAGGTTGGGGGCCCCTTGATTTCTGAGAACTTTGACTGAAGTAAAATAAAACAAAAAGATATATATATATATATATATATATATATATATATATATATATATATATATATATATATATACCAGCTTTTTGGCAATTCTATAACTTCAAAATCTCAGCGACTATTAATCAGAATTTAACAAATGAAAGCTCGTTGGAAAGGTAACGACCTGAATTGTGTATTGGGTTATGTGACATTTGCCCTTAAGGTCTCACATTAAGGGAATCATCCATCATCAAGAGCCTATTTTTGGCACTTTTTTACAGCCATAATATATATATATATATATATATATATATTTATATATATATATATATATATATATATAGTAAGTACTTACTTATTAACTAGCTCTACCTACGTATTGAGCACTTTTGAAGTAAATACTTAAAGCTTACGCATAAATATATACTTTCGTATATTAATTTTATGTGAGTAAATTAAGTAGTTTATATATATATATATATATATATATATATATATATATATATATATATATATATATAATGTGTGTGTGTTTATACTAGCAGGGAGATATCCAACGTTGCCTGGGAATGAATTAGTCAATGAATTTTTCACCATCCCATTGTCATCGAAATCAATAAAGTCGATCATTTTTCAACTCTCTCCAAAGTTACTTAGTCCACACTAAATTGTTGTTTACATTGCACTGTAGAGAACCTATTGTTGATTTTATAAAATTATGTTTATATAATGGCTTGGATCAAAGTTTAAAATGCAAATATCAAATATCATGATTAAATTGTGCTTTAAACAGAAACATTCATTCGGCCCTGTCTTATAAAAAAACCTACTGTTGATTTTATATGCCGGGTCTTTCTTCTTGTTCAGGGATAAAACTTCTTAACTGTTAGGCTGTATAAAGTGTTCCTTCCTTCATCAGATTTTTTTTTTTTTTGATTAACGATACTTATTGAAGACATTCTGAACCAAAACCCATCTACGAACACTGCCAGGTACATAAAGTACATTTGTGTGATATTTTAAGCTGTTTAGGAGTCCACAGGGAGCAAATTTCGCACACACACACACACACACACAAAGTTCCTTTTATATAATAGTAGAGATAGCCTGTCTGACACATGGCAACATATAAAATAGATGCCAACTGTATATGTTGTTGATGATGAGTGGAAGATATATTATGGTTTGTTTACAGTCTCAAGAGACAATGGATACCCCCTGTAAAAAAATATCGTTTTGAGGCCATACATAAAACTAAAACATACCTTATTAGTCTTTTAGCTAGGATCCAAAAGTAATATTTGTTCTATTTAAAGATTTCATAATGAGATCATGTGGTTTCCGTTCGCGCCGGGCGTCCATAAAATAGAAATATGTCATAGATTTCTATAAGGATATTGGAGATAAACCGTAATAACTACGTGTATGTTGACACTACATTAACCCAATTACTTAGATAAATACTTTTACAGTTTTAACAAAATGGCTGCAATAATATTGTGGGGTCTACATTCACGCTGGACGTCCACAGAATGCCCAGCAGCAATATATTTCATACTAACCTGGGTGCCTAGCGTTGCCCGGGTGTTTGTTAGGTGTGTGTTGAGCAAAAAAAAAAAATGTTGTAATAGGCAGGCAGGCAAGCTCGAACGCGTGAAGGCGAAAAAGGAAGTAGTGGAGGTGTTAGGTGTATGTAAGGGTGTTGTTTCAGCAAAAAAAAAAAAAATAAATAGGAGTAGTTAGCAGGCTTGAACTCATAATGCGCCAGATGAAAAAGAGGTAAAAAAAACAAAACAAAAAGAAAAAAAAAACGGTCTTATCGATGCGCCTACCGAGATTGTGACGTCACAGGCGGTCGAAATAACGTCTTTTAGCATAAAATGTCGTTGACGTGAGGTTTGAATGACTTGCAAAAATGTCAGCAAAAAAAAAAAAAAAAACGACTCTCCTTGTGGAAAACTGCCAAGTTGAGGGCGAAGGAATTAATGTTTTTGGGCCAATTTTTTTCGATATTTGTCGTCCGAAGGGCCAAGCTTCAAAAGGATATCAATCTCGTGAAAATCCGTTGCCGCTGTCGAGTCGAAAGTTTTAGGCAGACATACATACATACATACATACATACATACATACATACATACACGTATACATTTAAACAGACAGATAAGATTTATATTATAGATGAAAGATGCACCTGTGGAATTTCCACAGGTCTCGCTAGTTTCTTATGAATATAGATAAACGTTTTATCATTGACATGATGATTTTCACTGCACATCAAACCTTTCTCGTTACACACACGCACCGATGGACCCTTTCGCTATCCTTGTGACATGTGTCTGGGTGTGCGAGGGAGTGAGAGAAAGGTCAGCAGGTCAGCAGTCTGTCACACGGATATTATTCAAATTTAAATTTGAATTTATTGTAATTCGAAACAGAATAATATTCAAAATTGAAGTTTATTGCGAATGATGGAGATGTTATGCAGGAAAATTAATATCAGATGGGCTTATCTCTACTATAATAACACGTGCGTCTGTTTCAATACCTGTATGCATAAATAGTCATCGTTTTGTGTGTTGCATTAATAGAATTAATGTTTGTTTATGCATATCTGCCGATTTGGCAATCGAATTATGCAAAGAATCAGCAGCAACCAGCTTGAAGTGTTAGTATTGTTTGTAAACATGAGACAACAGCTGTTTTTCAAAATCACTTTAATTATAAAACTATTTATATATACATGCATATATACACATACATACACACATATATATATATATATATATATATATATATATATATGTATAGTCATTGACATGCAGTCCTGTTTCTGTATCACAACTCATCAGTGCCGCTAGACTAGCACCTCTCCCAAGGATTGAATCTAGGACCATCGCGTTGATAGCAGTTCTACCGATTGACCCACGGGAGCGGTGCCCGCAAATAACCTCGCCAAATGTCTATTTTAAACAAACATTCGTCCACTACTTTTATAATGCTCAAACTGCTTATTTATAAACAAACATCGAGCCTATTATATATATATATATATATATATATATATATATATATATATATATATTACGATGAATACGGAAATGATGTTCCAAACTGATAGAAAATAATTAATAGTTTTGGGGTTAGGGTTAGGGTTAATTAATTAATAGTTTTGGGGGTTTTCATTTATACATATACACACACACACATATAAGTTATCCACAGATAGAGTGTTTCACTATATCCAAACTCTAGAAGGCTAGAAACGCAACAGCCTTAAGTTAGGATCGAAACTCGACTGTCTATGTGACAGTTGGCGTTTATAACCACTACGCAATTGGGCTGTTTCTAAGTAAGTAGTTGAAATTACAATAAATCGATCAATTGTCAATCTTCCTTACATTTCAAGTTTTTTTTTTTTAATTAATCTAAAAAATTGTCTCCGTTATAATAAAAAAGAAAAACATGATTGGATATTATAACAAAAATTTCTTTTGATTTATCTTTTTTGTTTAATTTTAAATGCAATTCATATTTAATTATGGACAAACTTTTAAAAAGAAAAAGTGATGCTGACAGCAATAACTCTATTTTTTTTTATTTTTTTTTTTTTTTTAAAGAGAATGTTCCCCGGTTGTATAGCGATGATTATTTGAAATTTGAATTTCGCTCATGATACGTTCGTTCTCCGATTTGTTTAGGGCAGTCAAATATTGTCTAATGAAATCATGGTTTCAAGCTTATTATTAGTCCTCCTAATCCTTTAAGGTACATTTTATTGTTTCATTGCATAAAAATGATTTATGAGTAGAAATTATTGTTTTTTTGGTGATAGGTGTTCAATGAGAATGCAAAGGACACAATAGTGCGCCGCCATGCAAAAAAGTTTACGAACCACTAATGGATGGCTCTCGTCTAGGAGAAGCCCCGTGTTTTGACAAGCTTCTAGGTTTGTCCTTTACTCCTGATCTGAAATGGAACACATACATCAAGTCTGTTGCCAAGGTCGCTGGAAAGATGGTGGGATTCTTCTATTGCTCCAGAAGATATCTTACTACTGATGCAATTCTCTATCTATATAAAAGCCAAGTACGTCGAAGGATGGAATAGTGCTGCCATATCTGGGCAGGAGCTGCAAAAAACAGCCTATCATTGACATAGTACAAAATAGACTTCGTGGCTTAGTGGGGGATGCCCTTTTCTCTACTCTGCAACCTCTCTCCCATAGAAGAGACGTTGTGAGCCTATCCTTGTTTTATCGTTATTTCCATGGCAGGTGCTCGTCTGAACTCCAATCTCTGGTCCCCCCTCGCCAATTTTTCACGAAAAACACCCGTCTAGCTGAATCCACTGTGAAACATTTTCCTCACTCTTTATCTGTGCCTAAATCAAAACTTGGATTCCATGAACAAAGCTTCTTTCTTAGAAGTGCAAGCCTGTGGAACTCTGTTCCGTCTGCATGCTTCCCACCTGACTACAACTTGGATGTCTTCAAGTCCAACGTAAACAAATTCCTAATGAACCGCCCCCTTAAGTAAACTCTTCATCAAATCTCTACACTAACGTACTGTACTTGCAATGACCCTTATTCCTGAGTGGCTTCCGGGCCTTGATAAGTGGTGATCACCGTGTAAAAAAAAAAAAAAAAACTAGGCTAAGAGATACAACCTGTGTTCTATTTCTCAATCAATGATCTACGGATATGTACATTTGGGAACCCTGGAAGTTTTAATGGAATTAAACATTTATTTTTAAAAAATGGTAGAGATTTACTAAAACTGATTGAATAAGATCTTGATTAAGAATAAAAGATAAATAGTTAGTAAAAAAAAAGAAAAAGTAAATTTTATTTCTCTCTTTGAATTTTTCTTTCGTCTCGCTCCACTCTCTTTGTATTATTCCCCCTCTCTTTCTCCCTTTTTGTATATATCCTTTTCCCTTCTCCTCCTCTCTCTCTCTCTGCATTTTCCTTCTCCCTCCCCCTCTCCCTCTCTATTTTTTCTTCTACTTCATCTTTTTCTGTATTTTTCTTTCACTCCCTTCGTTCTCAATATCTTTCCTTCTCCCTCTGTATTTACCTTGACCCCTCCCCTACTCTCTCTTCTGTATTCTCCCCCGCCCACCCACTCTATCTAGCTCTGTTTTTTCCCCTCTCTAACCCCGTTCTCTCTGTATTTTTCCTTCCTTACTCTTTTTCTGAATGTTTCCCTCTTTCTATTAAGCTCCCCCCCCCTCTCTCTCTCTCTCTCTCTCTCTGTATTCCCCACTCTCTTTATGAATACTTTTTTCCTTCACCCCTTGCTCTGTATTTTCTCCTCTTCTCCCCCCTCTCTCTCTCTCTCTGTATCTCCCATTCTTCTCCTCTCCCTTTGCGTTTTTCCTTCTCCCTCTCAATTTTCCTTCTCTTCCCCCTTCAGCTTCATCTCACCCTACCTAAAGAAACTATGCATATGATCATGTATCTATCTTTTATTTGCACTAATTACACTCATACACCCTCCCTCTCTCGCTCCCCATACTTATATAATAATCACACACACACACACACACACACACACACACACACTCACATATATATATATATATATATATATATGTATCATTCTATATGATATTTAAGTGTCTGTTTGTGTGCTTGTTGATTTAATATATAAGATAAATGTTTACATTTAATATTTATGCGTTTTCGCTTGCGACACCATCTGTGCATACCTGTATAAATATTTATGTTTTCAAGAACGTATGTGCATCAATATTTACCACTGTGTCAGTAAGTATTATATATATATATATATATATATATATATATATATATATATATATATATATATATATATATCACCTCCCTGTGTGTACGGATGTATGAGTATATGATCTTTAAATGGTGCATGTTAGGCAGCGTTGGTTTACCCAATATTGTAAATTAATAATGTCTGTCCATTTTTGGCTATCAGGTTGTAGATATTTCCCCTGACTCGACTTTTTCCGCTGGACGGTGTTCGATGAAAAACAAATTTACAAAATATTGCTTTCATATATATATATATATATATATATATATATATATATATATATATATATATATATATATATATATATATATATTTATCCACTGATACGTGTTTCGTCGTCTACGACTCATCAGAGTCGCTGAATCTAGCGAGATTCAAAATCGGGACCCTAGGGAAAGAAGTGTAAACCACTAGGCTATCTTGCACGACTGCTTGAATGTATCGCGCTTTATGCAGATGTTATTTGCTTTTATTTTTGCGATACTTTTTTTAATGAATTATACGAAAGCGCATTTTTACCTAAATGCGAGTTGGGAATAATTTTCCCTTTGACCTATTTAAGTGAGAATATGTGAGGATAATTCTCAACCTATACACTTAATAAATTTTTGATCTACAGACTTGAAATTTGGTATATAGGGTATTCAGATATGTGACAAAACTTTTTAATCGATTTTCATCCGGGGGGAAGAAAAAGGCTGCTAAGGGGTCAAAACTGAAAAATTGGTATTTGGGGTTACCGGATTTTTTTTCTGCTTGCTAACTCTTTCACAAAGTCGCATGTCTGAATCGGTAACGTGACAGATTCTTTATGTTAAGAATAAGTAGGTTTGAAAACACTTTTTAAAGAACGTGTTAAGCTGGCCTCATGGTTATCGTACTTGATTCACTGTCTTTAGTTATTTTTGTATCGATCTCAACTCAAGTATTTTTATTACGAATACTGGCTATAAAGGTGGGTGCAGGATGGGCAGGGGAGACTTATTTACTTTTAATTTTGATTTTCTTATTTTATATTTTATTAATTTAGTTATTTATTGTCAGTTGTTGAATACAGTTCGTATATTTGTCCCGATATTAAACGAGATTCAGTTAATAAGGGGCTGTAGTTTTATTCGCGTGGAATTGTCAAGGTATCGAATTTTAGTATTTTCAGTTTAGATGTTTTTCATGTCGGACGATTGTAGGTTTTTATTATGGATTGTTACGTGTCTTTTTTATGG